>NC_071339.1:25777500-26123022 GCF_027744825.2 Synchiropus splendidus | reverse complement strand
CCTTATCTCAGGCTGAAAAGCGTTTTTGTGCTTTGTGCCATAAATTTCAGGGAGGCTTCAGAACATGAAATTTTAATTTCGCTCTATAGCAGAAAGGGTCTTTCTAGTAGTTGCACATCAAATCTAAGCTGTCTGAAGTGTTTTTCCAAAGTTATTAACACTTTTATGTTTGGCGTTCCGAAACCCACCTTATCTCAGGCTGAAAAGCGTTTTTGTGGATTGTGCCATAACTTTTCAGGGAAGCTTCAGAACATGAAATTTTAACCTCCCAATATAGCAGAACGGGTCTTTCTAGTAGTTGCACATCAAATCTAAGCTTTCAGAAGTGTTTTTCGAAAGTTATTAACACTTTTATGTTTGGCGTTCCGAAACCTACCTTAACTCAGGCTGAAAAGCGTTTTTGTGCATTGTGCCATAACTTTTCAGGGAAGCTTCAGAACATTAAATTTTAACCTCCCACTATAGCAGAAAGGGTCTTTCTAGTAGTTGCACATCAAATCTAAGCTGTCTGAAGTGTTTTTCGAAAGTTATCAACACTTTTATGTTTGGCGTTCCGAAACCCACCTTATCTCAGGCTGAAAGCGTTTTTGTGCATTGTGCCATAACTTTTCAGGGAAGCTTCAGAACATGAAATTTTAACCTCCCTCTATAGCAGAAAGGGTCTTTCTAGTAGTTGCACATCAAATCTAAGCTGTCTGATGTGTTTTTCCAAAGTTATTAACACTTTTATGTTTGGCGTTCCGAAACCCACCTTATCTCAGTCTGAAAAGCATTTTTGTGCATTGCGCCATAACTTTTCAGGGAAGCTTCAGAACATGAAATTTTAACATCCCACTATAGCAGAAAGGGTCTTTCTAGTAGTTGCACATCAAATCTAAGCTGTCTGAAGTGTTTTTCGAAAGTTATCAACACTTTTATGTTTGGCGTTCCGAAACCCACCTTATCTCAGGCTGAAAAGCGTTTTTGTGCATTGTGCCATAACTTTTCAGGGAAGCTTCAGAACATGAAATTTTAACCTTCCACTATAGCAGAAAGGGTCTTTCTAGTAGTTGCACAACAAATCTAAACTGTCTGAAGTGTTTTTCCAAAGTTATTAACGCTTTTATGTTTGGCGTTCCGAAACCCACCTTATCTCAGTCTGAAAAGCATTTTTGTGCATTGCGCCATAACTTTTCAGGGAAGCTTCAGAACATGAAATTTTAACATCCCACTATAGCAGAAAGGGTCTTTCTAGTAGTTGCACATCAAATCTAAGCTGTCTGAAGTGTTTTTCGAAAGTTATCAACACTTTTATGTTTGGCGTTCCGAAACCCACCTTATCTCAGGCTGAAAAGCGTTTTTGTGCATTGTGCCATAACTTTTCAGGGAAGCTTCAGAACATGAAATTTTAACCTCCCACTATAGCAGAAAGGGTCTTTCTAGTAGTTGCACATCAAATCTAAGCTGTCTGAAGTGTTTTTCGAAAGTTATTAACACTTTTATGTTTGGCGTTCCGAAACCCACCTTATCTCAGGCTGAAAAGCGTTTTTGTGCATTGTGCCATAACTTTTCAGGGAAGCTTCAGAACATGAAATTTTAACCTCCCACTATAGCAGAAAGGGTCTTTCTAGTAGTTGCACATCAAATCTAAGCTGTCTGAAGTGTTTTTCCAAAGTTATTAACACTTTTATGTTTGGCGTTCCGAAACCCACCTTATCTCAGGCTGAAAAGCGTTTTTGTGCATTGTGCCATAACTTTTCAGGGAAGCTTCAGAACATGAAATTTTAACCTCCCAATATAGCAGAAAGGGTCTTTCTAGTAGTTGCACATCAAATCTAAGCTTTCAGAAGTGTTTTTCGAAAGTTATTAACACTTTTATGTTTGGCGTTCCGAAACCCACCTTATCTCAGGCTGAAAAGCGTTTTTGTGCATTGTGCCATAACTTTTCAGGGAAGCTTCAGAACATGAAATTTTAACCTCCCAATATAGCAGAAAGGGTCTTTCTAGTAGTTGCACATCAAATCTAAGCTTTCAGAAGTGTTTTTCGAAAGTTATTAACACTTTTATGTTTGGCGTTCCGAAACCTACCTTATCTCAGGCTTAAAAGCGTTTTTGTGCATTGTGCCATAACTTTTCAGGGAAGCTTCATAACATTACATTTTAACCTCCCACTATAGCAGAAAGGGTCTTTCTAGTAGTTGCACATCAAATCTAAGCTGTCTGAAGTGTTTTTCGAAAGTTATCAACACTTTTATGTTTGGCGTTCCGAAACCCACCTTATCTCAGGCTGAAAAGCGTTTTTGTGCATTGTGCCATAACTTTTCAGGGAAGCTTCAGAACATGAAATTTTAACCTCCCACTATAGCAGAAAGGGTCTTTCTAGTAGTTGCACATCAAATCTAAGCTGTCTGAAGTGTTTTTCCAAAGTTATTAACACTTTTATGTTTGGCGTTCCGAAACCCACCTTATCTCAGGCGGAAAAGCGTTATTACGCATTGTGCCATAACTTTTCAGGGAAGCTTCAGAACATGAAATTTTAACCACTCACTATAGCAGAAAGGGTCTTTCTAGTAGGTGCACATAAAATCTAAGCTGTCTGAAGTGTTTTTCGAAAGCTATCAACACTTTTATGTTTGGCCTTCCGAAACCCACCTTATCTCAGGCTGAAAAGCGTTTTTGTGCATTGTGCCATAACTTTTCAGGGAAGCTTCAGAACATGAAATTTTAACCTCCCAATATAGCAGAAAGGGTCTTTCTAGTAGTTGCACATCAAATCTAAGCTTTCAGAAGTGTTTTTCGAAAGTTATTAACACTTTTATGTTTGGCGTTTCGAAACCTACCTTATCTCAGGCTTAAAAGCGTTTTTGTGCATTGTGCCATAACTTTTCAGGGAAGCTTCATAACATTACATTTTAACCTCCCACTATAGCAGAAAGGGTCTTTCTAGTAGTTGCACATCAAATCTAAGCTGTCTGAAGTGTTTTTCGAAAGTTATCAACACTTTTATGTTTGGCGTTCCGAAACCCACCTTATCTCAGGCTGAAAAGCGTTTTTGTGCATTGTGCCATAACTTTTCAGGGAAGCTTCAGAACATGAAATTTTAACCTCCGACTATAGCAGAAAGGGTCTTTCTAGTAGTTGCACATCAAATCTAAGCTGTCTGAAGTGTTTTTCCAAAGTTATTAACACTTTTATGTTTGGCGTTCCGAAACCCACCTTATCTCAGGCGGAAAAGCGTTTTTACGCATTGTGCCATAACTTTTCAGGGAAGCTTCAGAACATGAAATTTTAACCACTCACTATAGCAGAAAGGGTCTTTCTAGTAGGTGCACATAAAATCTAAGCTGTCTGAAGTGTTTTTCGAAAGTTATCAACACTTTTATGTTTGGCCTTCCGAAACCCACCTTATCTCAGGCTGAAAAGCGTTTTTGTGCATTGTGCCATAACTTTTCAGGGAAGCTTCAGAACATGAAATTTTAACCTTCCACTATAGCAGAAAGGGTCTTTCTAGTAGTTGCACATCAAATCTAAGCTGTCTGAAGTGTTTTTCCAAAGTTATTAACACTTTTATGTTTGGCGTTCCGAAACCCACCTTATCTCAGGCTGAAAAGCGTTTTTGTGCATTGTGCCATAACTTTTCAGGGAAGCTTCAGAACATGAAATTTTAACCTCCCAATATAGCAGAACGGGTCTTTCTAGTAGTTGCACATCAAATCTAAGCTGTCTGAAGTGTTTTTCGAAAGTTATCAACACTTTTATGTTTGGCCTTCCGAAACCCACCTTATCTCAGGCTGAAAAGCGTTTTTGTGGATTGTGCCATAACTTTTCAGGGAAGCTTCAGAACATGAAATTTTAACCTCCCAATATAGCAGAACGGGTCTTTCTAGTAGTTGCACATCAAATCTAAGCTTTCAGAAGTGTTTTTCGAAAGTTATTAACACTTTTATGTTTGGCGTTCCGAAACCTACCTTAACTCAGGCTGAAAAGCGTTTTTGTGCATTGTGCCATAACTTTTCAGGGAAGCTTCAGAACATTAAATTTTAACCTCCCACTATAGCAGAAAGGGTCTTTCTAGTAGTTGCACATCAAATCTAAGCTGTCTGAAGTGTTTTTCCAAAGTTATTAACACTTTTATGTTTGGCGTTCCGAAACCCACCTTATCTCAGTCTGAAAAGCATTTTTGTGCATTGCGCCATAACTTTTCAGGGAAGCTTCAGAACATGAAATTTTAACATCCCACTATAGCAGAAAGGGTCTTTCTAGTAGTTGCACATCAAATCTAAGCTGTCTGAAGTGTTTTTCGAAAGTTATCAACACTTTTATGTTTGGCGTTCCGAAACCCACCTTATCTCAGGCTGAAAAGCGTTTTTGTGCATTGTGCCATAACTTTTCAGGGAAGCTTCAGAACATGAAATTTTAACGTCCCACTATAGCAGAAAGGGTCTTTCTAGTAGTTGCACATCAAATCTAAGCTGTCTGAAGTGTTTTTCCAAAGTTATTAACACTTTTATGTTTGGCGTTCCGAAACCCACCTTATCTCAGGCTGAAAAGCGTTTTTGTGCATTGTGCCATAACTTTTCAGGGAAGCTTCAGAACATGAAATTTTAACCTCCCACTATAGCAGAAAGGGTCTTTCTAGTAGTTGCACATCAAATCTAAGCTGTCTGAAGTGTTTTTCCAAAGTTATTAACACTTTTATGTTTGGCGTTCCGAAACCCACCTTATCTCAGGCTGGAAAGCGTTTTTGTGCATTGTGCCATAACTTTTCAGGGAAGCTTCAGAACATGAAATTTTAACCTCCCAATATAGCAGAAAGGGTCTTTCTAGTAGTTGCACATCAAATCTAAGCTTTCAGAAGTGTTTTTCGAAAGTTATTAACACTTTTATGTTTGGCGTTCCGAAACCCACCTTATCTAAGGCTGAAAAGCGTTTTTGTGCATTGTGCCATAACTTTTCAGGGAAGCTTCAGAACATGAAATTTTAACCTCCCTCTATAGCAGAAAGGGTCTTTCTAGTAGTTGCACATCAAATCTAAGCTGTCTGATGTGTTTTTCCAAAGTTATTAACACTTTTATGTTTGGCGTTCCGAAACCCACCTTATCTCAGTCTGAAAAGCATTTTTGTGCATTGCGCCATAACTTTTCAGGGAAGCTTCAGAACATGAAATTTTAACATCCCACTATAGCAGAAAGGGTCTTTCTAGTAGTTGCACATCAAATCTAAGCTGTCTGAAGTGTTTTTCGAAAGTTATCAACACTTTTATGTTTGGCGTTCCGAAACCCACCTTATCTCAGGCTGAAAAGCGTTTTTGTGCATTGTGCCATAACTTTTCAGGGAAGCTTCAGAACATGAAATTTTAACCTCCCACTATAGCAGAAAGGGTCTTTCTAGTAGTTGCACATCAAATCTAAGCTGTCTGAAGTGTTTTTCGAAAGTTATTAACACTTTTATGTTTGGCGTTCCGAAACCCACCTTATCTCAGGCTGAAAAGCGTTTTTGTGCATTGTGCCATAAATTTTCAGGGAAGCTTCAGAACATGAAATTTTAACCTCCCACTATAGCAGAAAGGGTCTTTCTAGTAGTTGCACATCAAATCTAAGCTGTCTGAAGTGTTTTTCCAAAGTTATTAACACTTTTATGTTTGGCGTTCCGAAACCCACCTTATCTCAGGCTGAAAAGCGTTTTTGTGCATTGTGCCATAACTTTTCAGGGAAGCTTCAGAACATGAAATTTTAACCTCCCAATATAGCAGAAAGGGTCTTTCTAGTAGTTGCACATCAAATCTAAGCTTTCAGAAGTGTTTTTCGAAAGTTATTAACACTTTTATGTTTGGCGTTCCGAAACCCACCTTATCTCAGGCTGAAAAGCGTTTTTGTGCATTGTGCCATAACTTTTCAGGGAAGCTTCAGAACATGAAATTTTAACCTCCCAATATAGCAGAAAGGGTCTTTCTAGTAGTTGCACATCAAATCTAAGCTTTCAGAAGTGTTTTTCGAAAGTTATTAACACTTTTATGTTTGGCGTTCCGAAACCTACCTTATCTCAGGCTTAAAAGCGTTTTTGTGCATTGTGCCATAACTTTTCAGGGAAGCTTCAGAACATGAAATTTTAACCTTCCACTATAGCAGAAAGGGTCTTTCTAGTAGTTGCACAACAAATCTAAACTGTCTGAAGTGTTTTTCCAAAGTTATTAACACTTTTATGTTTGGCGTTCCGAAACCCACCTTATCTCAGTCTGAAAAGCATTTTTGTGCATTGCGCCATAACTTTTCAGGGAAGCTTCAGAACATGAAATTTTAACATCCCACTATAGCAGAAAGGGTCTTTCTAGTAGTTGCACATCAAATCTAAGCTGTCTGAAGTGTTTTTCGAAAGTTATCAACACTTTTATGTTTGGCGTTCCGAAACCCTCCTTATCTCAGGCTGAAAAGCGTTTTTGTGCATTGTGCCATAACTTTTCAGGGAAGCTTCAGAACATGAAATTTTAACCTCCCACTATAGCAGAAAGGGTCTTTCTAGTAGTTGCACATCAAATCTAAGCTGTCTGAAGTGTTTTTCGAAAGTTATTAACACTTTTATGTTTGGCGTTCCGAAACCCACCTTATCTCAGGCTGAAAAGCGTTTTTGTGCATTGTGCCATAACTTTTCAGGGAAGCTTCAGAACATGAAATTTTAACCTCCCACTATAGCAGAAAGGGTCTTTCTAGTAGTTGCACATCAAATCTAAGCTGTCTGAAGTGTTTTTCCAAAGTTATTAACACTTTTATGTTTGGCGTTCCGAAACCCACCTTATCTCAGGCTGAAAAGCGTTTTTGTGCATTGTGCCATAACTTTTCAGGGAAGCTTCAGAACATGAAATTTTAACCTCCCAATATAGCAGAAAGGGTCTTTCTAGTAGTTGCACATCAAATCTAAGCTTTCAGAAGTGTTTTTCGAAAGTTATTAACACTTTTATGTTTGGCGTTCCGAAACCCACCTTATCTCAGGCTGAAAAGCGTTTTTGTGCATTGTGCCATAACTTTTCAGGGAAGCTTCAGAACATGAAATTTTAACCTCCCAATATAGCAGAAAGGGTCTTTCTAGTAGTTGCACATCAAATCTAAGCTTTCAGAAGTGTTTTTCGAAAGTTATTAACACTTTTATGTTTGGCGTTCCGAAACCTACCTTATCTCAGGCTTAAAAGCGTTTTTGTGCATTGTGCCATAACTTTTCAGGGAAGCTTCATAACATTACATTTTAACCTCCCACTATAGCAGAAAGGGTCTTTCTAGTAGTTGCACATCAAATCTAAGCTGTCTGAAGTGTTTTTCGAAAGTTATCAACACTTTTATGTTTGGCGTTCCGAAACCCACCTTATCTCAGGCTGAAAAGCGTTTTTGTGCATTGTGCCATAACTTTTCAGGGAAGCTTCAGAACATGAAATTTTAACCTCCCACTATAGCAGAAAGGGTCTTTCTAGTAGTTGCACATCAAATCTAAGCTGTCTGAAGTGTTTTTCCAAAGTTATTAACACTTTTATGTTTGGCGTTCCGAAACCCACCTTATCTCAGGCGGAAAAGCGTTATTACGCATTGTGCCATAACTTTTCAGGGAAGCTTCAGAACATGAAATTTTAACCACTCACTATAGCAGAAAGGGTCTTTCTAGTAGGTGCACATAAAATCTAAGCTGTCTGAAGTGTTTTTCGAAAGCTATCAACACTTTTATGTTTGGCCTTCCGAAACCCACCTTATCTCAGGCTGAAAAGCGTTTTTGTGCATTGTGCCATAACTTTTCAGGGAAGCTTCAGAACATGAAATTTTAACCTCCCAATATAGCAGAAAGGGTCTTTCTAGTAGTTGCACATCAAATCTAAGCTGTCTGAAGTGTTTTTCGAAAGTTATCAACACTTTTATGTTTGGCGTTCCGAAACCCACCTTATCTCAGGCTGAAAAGCGTTTTTGTGCATTGTGCCATAACTTTTCAGGGAAGCTTCAGAACATGAAATTTTAACCTCCCACTATAGCAGAAAGGGTCTTTCTAGTAGTTGCACATCAAATCTAAGCTGTCTGAAGTGTTTTTCCAAAGTTATTAACACTTTTATGTTTGGCGTTCCGAAACCCACCTTATCTCAGGCGGAAAAGCGTTTTTACGCATTGTGCCATAACTTTTCAGGGAAGCTTCAGAACATGAAATTTTAACCACTCACTATAGCAGAAAGGGTCTTTCTAGTAGGTGCACATAAAATCTAAGCTGTCTGAAGTGTTTTTCGAAACTTATCAACACTTTTATGTTTGGCCTTCCGAAACCCACCTTATCTCAGGCTGAAAAGCGTTTTTGTGCATTGTGCCATAACTTTTCAGGGAAGCTTCAGAACATGAAATTTTAACCTTCCACTATAGCAGAAAGGGTCTTTCTAGTAGTTGCACAACAAATCTAAACTGTCTGAAGTGTTTTTTCAAAGTTATTAACACTTTTATGTTTGGCGTTCCGAAACCCACCTTATCTCAGGCTGAAAAGCGTTTTTGTGCTTTGTGCCATAAATTTCAGGGAGGCTTCAGAACATGAAATTTTAACTTCCCACTATAGCAGAAAGGGTCTTTCTAGTAGTTGCACATCAAATCTAAGCTGTCTGAAGTGTTTTTCCAAAGTTATTAACACTTTTATGTTTGGCGTTCCGAAACCCACCTTATCTCAGGCTGAAAAGCGTTTTTGTGCATTGTGCCATAACTTTTCAGGGAAGCTTCAGAACATGAAATTTTAACCTCCCAATATAGCAGAACGGGTCTTTCTAGTAGTTGCACATCAAATCTAAGCTGTCTGAAGTGTTTTTCGAAAGTTATCAACACTTTTATGTTTGGCCTTCCGAAACCCACCTTATCTCAGGCTGAAAAGCGTTTTTGTGGATTGTGCCATAACTTTTCAGGGAAGCTTCAGAACATGAAATTTTAACCTCCCAATATAGCAGAACGGGTCTTTCTAGTAGTTGCACATCAAATCTAAGCTTTCAGAAGTGTTTTTCGAAAGTTATTAACACTTTTATGTTTGGCGTTCCGAAACCTACCTTAACTCAGGCTGAAAAGCGTTTTTGTGCATTGTGCCATAACTTTTCAGGGAAGCTTCAGAACATTAAATTTTAACCTCCCACTATAGCAGAAAGGGTCTTTCTAGTAGTTGCACATCAAATCTAAGCTGTCTGAAGTGTTTTTCGAAAGTTATCAACACTTTTATGTTTGGCGTTCCGAAAGCCACCTTATCTCAGGCTGAAAAGCGTTTTTGTGCATTGTGCCATAACTTTTCAGGGAAGCTTCAGAACATGAAATTTTAACCTCCCTCTATAGCAGAAAGGGTCTTTCTAGTAGTTGCACATCAAATCTAAGCTGTCTGAAGTGTTTTTCCAAAGTTATTAACACTTTTATGTTTGGCGTTCCGAAACCCACCTTATCTCAGTCTGAAAAGCATTTTTGTGCATTGCGCCATAACTTTTCAGGGAAGCTTCAGAACATGAAATTTTAACATCCCACTATAGCAGAAAGGGTCTTTCTAGTAGTTGCACATCAAATCTAAGCTGTCTGAAGTGTTTTTCGAAAGTTATCAACACTTTTATGTTTGGCGTTCCGAAACCCACCTTATCTCAGGCTGAAAAGCGTTTTTGTGCATTGTGCCATAACTTTTCAGGGAAGCTTCAGAACATGAAATTTTAACGTCCCACTATAGCAGAAAGGGTCTTTCTAGTAGTTGCACATCAAATCTAAGCTGTCTGAAGTGTTTTTCCAAAGTTATTAACACTTTTATGTTTGGCGTTCCGAAACCCACCTTATCTCAGGCTGAAAAGCGTTTTTGTGCATTGTGCCATAACTTTTCAGGGAAGCTTCAGAACATGAAATTTTAACCTCCCACTATAGCAGAAAGGGTCTTTCTAGTAGTTGCACATCAAATCTAAGCTGTCTGAAGTGTTTTTCCAAAGTTATTAACACTTTTATGTTTGGCGTTCCGAAACCCACCTTATCTCAGGCTGGAAAGCGTTTTTGTGCATTGTGCCATAACTTTTCAGGGAAGCTTCAGAACATGAAATTTTAACCTCCCAATATAGCAGAAAGGGTCTTTCTAGTAGTTGCACATCAAATCTAAGCTTTCAGAAGTGTTTTTCGAAAGTTATTAACACTTTTATGTTTGGCGTTCCGAAACCCACCTTATCTAAGGCTGAAAAGCGTTTTTGTGCATTGTGCCATAACTTTTCAGGGAAGCTTCAGAACATGAAATTTTAACCTCCCAATATAGCAGAAAGGGTCTTTCTAGTAGTTGCACATCAAATCTAAGCTTTCAGAAGTGTTTTTCGAAAGTTATTAACACTTTTATGTTTGGCGTTCCGAAACCTACCTTATCTCAGGCTTAAAAGCGTTTTTGTGCATTGTGCCATAACTTTTCAGGGAAGCTTCATAACATTACATTTTAACCTCCCACTATAGCAGAAAGGGTCTTTCTAGTAGTTGCACATCAAATCTAAGCTGTCTGAAGTGTTTTTCGAAAGTTATCAACACTTTTATGTTTGGCGTTCCGAAACCCACCTTATCTCAGGCTGAAAAGCGTTTTTGTGCATTGTGCCATAACTTTTCAGGGAAGCTTCAGAACATGAAATTTTAACCTCCCACTATAGCAGAAAGGGTCTTTCTAGTAGTTGCACATCAAATCTAAGCTGTCTGAAGTGTTTTTCCAAAGTTATTAACACTTTTATGTTTGGCCTTCCGAAACCCACCTTATCTCAGGCTGAAAAGCGTTTTTGTGCATTGTGCCATAACTTTTCAGGGAAGCTTCAGAACATGAAATTTTAACCTTCCACTATAGCAGAAAGGGTCTTTCTAGTAGTTGCACAACAAATCTAAACTGTCTGAAGTGTTTTTCCAAAGTTATTAACACTTTTATGTTTGGCGTTCCGAAACCCACCTTATCTCAGGCTGAAAAGCGTTTTTGTGCTTTGTGCCATAAATTTCAGGGAAGCTTCAGAACATGAAATTTTAACTTCCCACTATAGCAGAAAGGGTCTTTCTAGTAGTTGCACATCCAATCTAAGCTGTCTGAAGTGTTTTTCCAAAGTTATTAACACTTTTATGTTTGGCGTTCCGAAACCCACCTTATCTCAGGCTGAAAAGCGTTTTTGTGCATTGTGCCATAACTTTTCAGGGAAGCTTCAGAACATGAAATTTTAACCTCCCAATAAAGCAGAACGGGTCTTTCTAGTAGTTGCACATCAAATCTAAGCTGTCTGAAGTGTTTTTCGAAAGTTATCAACACTTTTATGTTTGGCGTTCCGAAACCCATCTTATCTCAGGCTGAAAAGCGTTTTTACGCATTGTGCCATAACTTTTCAGGGAAGCTTCAGAACATGAAATTTTAACCTTCCACTATAGCAGAAAGGGTCTTTCTAGTAGTTGCACAACAAATCTAAACTGTCTGAAGTGTTTTTCCAAAGTTATTAACACTTTTATGTTTGGCGTTCCGAAACCCACCTTATCTCAGGCTGAAAAGCGTTTTTGTGCTTTGTGCCATAAATTTCAGGGAGGCTTCAGAACATGAAATTTTAACTTCCCACTATAGCAGAAAAGGTCTTTCTAGTAGTTGCACATCAAATCTAAGCTGTCTGAAGTGTTTTTCCAAAGTTATTAACACTTTTATGTTTGGCGTTCCGAAACCCACCTTATCTCAGGCTGAAAAGCGTTTTTGTGCATTGTGCCATAACTTTTCAGGGAAGCTTCAGAACATGAAATTTTAACCTCCCAATATAGCAGAACGGGTCTTTCTAGTAGTTGCACATCAAATCTAAGCTGTCTGAAGTGTTTTTCGAAAGTTATCAACACTTTTATGTTTGGCCTTCCGAAACCCACCTTATCTCAGGCTGAAAAGCGTTTTTGTGGATTGTGCCATAACTTTTCAGGGAAGCTTAAGAACATGAAATTTTAACCTCCCACTATAGTAGAAAGGGTCTTTCTAGTAGTTGCACATCAAATCTAAGCTGTCTGAAGTGTTTTTCGAAAGTTATCAACACTGTTATGTTTGGCGTTCCGAAACCCACCTTATCTCAGGCTGAAAAGCGTTTTTGTGCATTGTGCCATAACTTTTCAGGGAAGCTTCAGAACATGAAATTTTAACCTCCCAATATAGCAGAAAGGGTCTTTCTAGTAGTTGCACATCAAATCTAAGCTTTCAGAAGTGTTTTTCGAAAGTTATTAACACTTTTATGTTTGGCGTTCCGAAACCTACCATATCTCAGGCTGAAAAGCGTTTTTGTGCATTGTGCCATAACTTTTCAGGGAAGCTTCAGAACATTACATTTTAACCTCCCACTATAGCAGAAAGGGTCTTTCTAGTAGTTGCACATCAAATCTAAGCTGTCTGAAGTGTTTTTCAAAAGTTATCAACACTTTTATGTTTGGCGTTCCGAAACCCACCTTATCTCAGGCTGAAAAGCGTTTTTGTGCATTGTGTCATAACTTTTCAGGGAAGCTTCAGAACATGAAATTTTAACCTCCCACTATAGCAGAAAGGGTCTTTCTAGTAGTTGCACACCAAATCGAGGCTGTCTGAAGTGTTTTTCCAAAGTTATTAACACTTTTATGTTTGGCGTTCCGAAACCCATCTTATCTCAGGCTGAAAAGCGTTTTTACGCATTGTGCCATAACTTTTCAGGGAAGCTTCAGAACATGAAATTTTAACCTCCCACTATAGCAGAAAGGGTCTTTCTAGTAGGTGCACATCAAATCTAAGCTGTCTGAAGTGTTGTTCGAAAGTTATCAACACTTTTATGTTTGGCGTTCGGAAAACCCACCTTATCTCAGGCTGAAAAGCGTTTTTGTGCATTGTGCCATAACTTTTCAGGGAGGCTTCAGAACATGAAATTTTAACTTCCCACTATAGCAGAAAGGGTCTTTCTAGTAGTTGCACATCAAATCTAAGCTGTCTGAAGTGTTTTTCCAAAGTTATTAACACTTTTATGTTTGGCGTTCCGAAACCCACCTTATCTCAGGCTGAAAAGCGTTTTTGTGCATTGTGCCATAACTTTTCAGGGAAGCTTCAGAACATGAAATTTTAACCTCCCAATATAGCAGAAAGGGTCTTTCTAGTAGTTGCACATCAAATCTAAGCTTTCAGAAGTGTTTTTCGAAAGTTATTAACACTTTTATGTTTGGCGTTCCGAAACCTACCTTATCTCAGGCTGAAAAGCGTTTTTGTGCATTGTGCCATAACTTTTCAGGGAAGCTTCAGAACATTACATTTTAACCTCCCACTATAGCAGAAAGGGTCTTTCTAGTAGTTGCACATCAAATCTAAGCTGTCTGAAGTTTTTTTTCGAAAGTTATCAACACTTTTATGTTTGGCGTTCCGAAACCCACCTTATCTCAGGCTGAAAAGCGTTTTTGTGCATTGTGCCATAACTTTTCAGGGAAGCTTCAGAACATGAAATTTTAACCTCCCACTATAGCAGAAAGGGTCTTTCTAGTAGTTGCACATCAAATCTAAGCTGTCTGAAGTGTTTTTCCAAAGTTATTAACACTTTTATGTTTGGCGTTCCGAAACCCACCTTATCTCAGGCGGAAAAGCGTTTTTACGCATTGTGCCATAACTTTTCAGGGAAGCTTCAGAACATGAAATTTTAACCACTCACTATAGCAGAAAGGGTCTTTCTAGTAGGTGCACATCAAATCTAAGCTGTCTGAAGTGTTTTTCGAAAGTTATCAACACTTTTATGTTTGGCCTTCCGAAACCCACCTTATCTCAGGCTGAAAAGCGTTTTTGTGCATTGTGCCATAACTTTTCAGGGAAGCTTCAGAACATGAAATTTTAACCTTCCACTATAGCAGAAAGGGTCTTTCTAGTAGTTGCACAACAAATCTAAACTGTCTGAAGTGTTTTTCCAAAGTTATTAACACTTTTATGTTTGGCGTTCCGAAACCCACCTTATCTCAGGCTGAAAAGCGTTTTTACGCATTGTGCCATAACTTTTCAGGGAAGCTTCAGAACATGAAATTTTAACCTCCCACTATAGCAGAACGGGTCTTTCTAGTAGGTGCACATCAAATCTAAGCTGTCTGAAGTGTTTTTCGAAAGTTATCAACACTTTTATGTTTGGCGTTCCGAAACCCACCTTATCTCAGGCTGAAAAGCGTTTTTGTGCATTGTGCCATAACTTTTCAGGGAGGCTTCAGAACATGAAATTTTAACTTCCCACTATAGCAGAAAAGGTCTTTCTAGTAGTTGCACATCAAATCTAAGCTGTCTGAAGTGTTTTTCGAAAGTTATCAACACTTTTATGTTTGGCGTTCTGAAACCCACCTTATCTCAGGCTGAAAAGCGTTTTTGTGCATTGTGCCATAACTTTTCAGGGAAGCTTCAGAACATGAAAATGTAACCTCCCACTATAGCATAAAGGGTCTTTCTAGTAGTTGCACATCAAATCTAAGCTGTCTGAAGTGTTTTTCCAAAGTTATTAACACTTTTATGTTTGGCGTTCCGAAACCCACCTTATCTCAGGCGGAAAAGCGTTTTTACGCATTGTGCCATAACTTTTCAGGGAAGCTTCAGAACATGAAATTTTAACCACCCACTATAGCAGAAAGGGTCTTTCTAGTAGGTGCACATCAAATCTAAGCTGTCTGAAGTGTTTTTCGAAAGTTATCAACACTTTTATGTTTGGCCTTCCGAAACCCACCTTATCTCAGGCTGAAAAGCGTTTTTGTGGATTGTGCCATAACTTTTCAGGGAAGCTTAAGAACATGAAATTTTAACCTCCCACTATAGTAGAAAGGGTCTTTCTAGTAGTTGCACATCAAATCTAAGCTGTCTGAAGTGTTTTTCTAAAGTTATCAACACTTTTATGTTTGGCGTTCCGAAACCCACCTTATCTCAGGCTGAAAAGCGTTTTTGTGCATTGTGCCATAACTTTTCAGGGAAGCTTCAGAACATGAAATTTTAAACCTCCCACTATAGCAGAAAGGGTCTTTCTAGTAGTTGCACATCAAATCTAAGTTGTCTGAAGTGTTTTTAGAAAGTTATCAACACTTTTATGTTTGGCGTTCCGAAACCCACCTTATCTCAAGCTGAAAAGCGTTTTTGTGCATTGTGCCATAACTTTTCAGGGAAGCTTCAGAACATGAAATTTTAACCTCCCACTATAGCAGAAAGGGTCTTTCTAGTAGTTGCACATCAAATCTAAGCTGTCTGAAGTGTTTTTCGAAAGTTATCAACACTTTTATGTTTGGCGTTCCGAAACCCACCTTTTCTCAGGCTGAAAAGCGTTTTTACGCATTGTGCCATAACTTTTCAGGGAAGCTTCAGAACATGAAATTTTAACCTCCCACTATAGCAGAAAGGGTCTTTCTCGTAGGTGAACATCAAATCTAAGCTGTCTGAAGTGTTTTTCGAAAGTTATCAACACTTATATGTTTGGCGTTCCGAAACCCACCTTATCTCAGGCTGAAACGCGTTTTTGTGCATTGTGCCATAACTTTTCAGGGAAGCTTCAGAACGTGAAATTTTAACCTCCCACTATAGCAGAAGGGGTTTTTCTAGTAGTTGCACGTCAAATCTAAGCTGTCTGAAGTGTTTTTCGAAAGTTATCAACACTTTTATGTTTGGAGTTCCGAAACCCACCTTATCTCATCCTGAAAAGCGTTTTTGTGCATTGTGCCATAACTTTTCAGGGAAGCTTCAGAACATGAAATTTTAACCTCCCACTATAGCAGAAAGGGTCTTTCTAGTAGGTGCACATCAAATCTAAGCTGTCTGAAGTGTTGTTCGAAAGTTATCAACACTTTTATGTTTGGCGTTCGGAAAACCCACCTTATCTCAGGCTGAAAAGCGTTTTTGTGCATTGTGCCATAACTTTTCAGGGAGGCTTCAGAACATGAAATTTTAACTTCCCACTATAGCAGAAAGGGTCTTTCTAGTAGTTGCACATCAAATCTAAGCTGTCTGAAGTGTTTTTCCAAAGTTATTAACACTTTTATGTTTGGCGTTCCGAAACCCACCTTATCTCAGGCTGAAAAGCGTTTTTGTGCATTGTGCCATAACTTTTCAGGGAAGCTTCAGAACATGAAATTTTAACCTCCCAATATAGCAGAAAGGGTCTTTCTAGTAGTTGCACATCAAATCTAAGCTTTCAGAAGTGTTTTTCGAAAGTTATTAACACTTTTATGTTTGGCGTTCCGAAACCTACCTTATCTCAGGCTGAAAAGCGTTTTTGTGCATTGTGCCATAACTTTTCAGGGAAGCTTCAGAACATTACATTTTAACCTCCCACTATAGCAGAAAGGGTCTTTCTAGTAGTTGCACATCAAATCTAAGCTGTCTGAAGTTTTTTTTCGAAAGTTATCAACACTTTTATGTTTGGCGTTCCGAAACCCACCTTATCTCAGGCTGAAAAGCGTTTTTGTGCATTGTGCCATAACTTTTCAGGGAAGCTTCAGAACATGAAATTTTAACCTCCCACTATAGCAGAAAGGGTCTTTCTAGTAGTTGCACATCAAATCTAAGCTGTCTGAAGTGTTTTTCCAAAGTTATTAACACTTTTATGTTTGGCGTTCCGAAACCCACCTTATCTCAGGCGGAAAAGCGTTTTTACGCATTGTGCCATAACTTTTCAGGGAAGCTTCAGAACATGAAATTTTAACCACTCACTATAGCAGAAAGGGTCTTTCTAGTAGGTGCACATCAAATCTAAGCTGTCTGAAGTGTTTTTCGAAAGTTATCAACACTTTTATGTTTGGCGTTCCGAAACCCACCTTATCTCAGGCTGAAAAGCGTTTTTGTGCATTGTGCCATAACTTTTCAGGGAAGCTTCAGAACATGAAATTTTAACCTTCCACTATAGCAGAAAGGGTCTTTCTAGTAGTTGCACAACAAATCTAAACTGTCTGAAGTGTTTTTCCAAAGTTATTAACACTTTTATGTTTGGCGTTCCGAAACCCACCTTATCTCAGGCTGAAAAGCGTTTTTACGCATTGTGCCATAACTTTTCAGGGAAGCTTCAGAACATGAAATTTTAACCTCCCACTATAGCAGAAAGGGTCTTTCTAGTAGGTGCACATCAAATCTAAGCTGTCTGAAGTGTTTTTCGAAAGTTATCAACACTTTTATGTTTGGCGTTCCGAAACCCACCTTATCTCAGGCTGAAAAGCGTTTTTGTGCATTGTGCCATAACTTTTCAGGGAGGCTTCAGAACATGAAATTTTAACTTCCCACTATAGCAGAAAAGGTCTTTCTAGTAGTTGCACATCAAATCTAAGCTGTCTGAAGTGTTTTTCCATAGTTATTAACACTTTTATGTTTGGCGTTCCGAAACCTACCTTATCTCAGGCTGAAAAGCGTTTTTGTGCATTGTGCCATAACTTTTCAGGGAAGCTTCAGAACATTAAATTTTAACCTCCCACTATAGCAGAAAGGGTCTTTCTAGTAGTTGCACATCAAATCTAAGCTGTCTGAAGTTTTTTTTCGAAAGTTATCAACACTTTTATGTTTGGCGTTCCGAAACCCACCTTATCTCAGGCTGAAAAGCGTTTTTGTGCATTGTGCCATAACTTTTCAGGGAAGCTTCAGAACATGAAATTTTAACCTCCCACTATAGCAGAAAGGGTCTTTCTAGTAGTT
Source organism: Synchiropus splendidus (assembly GCF_027744825.2). NCBI lineage: Eukaryota > Metazoa > Chordata > Actinopteri > Syngnathiformes > Callionymidae > Synchiropus > Synchiropus splendidus. Next base: position 26,105,424 of record NC_071339.1, on the reverse strand, counting down.
GCACATCAAATCTAAGCTGTCTGAAGTGTTTTTCCAAAGTTATTAACACTTTTATGTTTGGCGTTCCGAAACCCACCTTATCTCAGGCGGAAAAGCGTTTTTACGCATTGTGCCATAACTTTTCAGGGAAGCTTCAGAACATGAAATTTTAACCACTCACTATAGCAGAAAGGGTCTTTCTAGTAGGTGCACATCAAATCTAAGCTGTCTGAAGTGTTTTTCGAAAGTTATCAACACTTTTATGTTTGGCCTTCCGAAACCCACCTTATCTCAGGCTGAAAAGCGTTTTTGTGCATTGTGCCATAACTTTTCAGGGAAGCTTCAGAACATGAAATTTTAACCTTCCACTATAGCAGAAAGGGTCTTTCTAGTAGTTGCACAACAAATCTAAACTGTCTGAAGTGTTTTTCCAAAGTTATTAACACTTTTATGTTTGGCGTTCCGAAACCCACCTTATCTCAGGCTGAAAAGCGTTTTTACGCATTGTGCCATAACTTTTCAGGGAAGCTTCAGAACATGAAATTTTAACCTCCCACTATAGCAGAACGGGTCTTTCTAGTAGGTGCACATCAAATCTAAGCTGTCTGAAGTGTTTTTCGAAAGTTATCAACACTTTTATGTTTGGCGTTCCGAAACCCACCTTATCTCAGGCTGAAAAGCGTTTTTGTGCATTGTGCCATAACTTTTCAGGGAGGCTTCAGAACATGAAATTTTAACTTCCCACTATAGCAGAAAAGGTCTTTCTAGTAGTTGCACATCAAATCTAAGCTGTCTGAAGTGTTTTTCCAAAGTTATTAACACTTTTATGTTTGGCGTTCCGAAACCTACCTTATCTCAGGCTGAAAAGCGTTTTTGTGCATTGTGCCATAACTTTTCAGGGAAGCTTCAGAACATTAAATTTTAACCTCCCACTATAGCAGAAAGGGTCTTTCTAGTAGTTGCACATCAAATCTAAGCTGTCTGAAGTGTTTTTCGAAAGTTATCAACACTTTTATGTTTGGCGTTCTGAAACCCACCTTATCTCAGGCTGAAAAGCGTTTTTGTGCATTGTGCCATAACTTTTCAGGGAAGCTTCAGAACATGAAAATGTAACCTCCCACTATAGCATAAAGGGTCTTTCTAGTAGTTGCACATCAAATCTAAGCTGTCTGAAGTGTTTTTCCAAAGTTATTAACACTTTTATGTTTGGCGTTCCGAAACCCACCTTATCTCAGGCGGAAAAGCGTTTTTACGCATTGTGCCATAACTTTTCAGGGAAGCTTCAGAACATGAAATTTTAACCACCCACTATAGCAGAAAGGGTCTTTCTAGTAGGTGCACATCAAATCTAAGCTGTCTGAAGTGTTTTTCGAAAGTTATCAACACTTTTATGTTTGGCCTTCCGAAACCCACCTTATCTCAGGCTGAAAAGCGTTTTTGTGGATTGTGCCATAACTTTTCAGGGAAGCTTAAGAACATGAAATTTTAACCTCCCACTATAGTAGAAAGGGTCTTTCTAGTAGTTGCACATCAAATCTAAGCTGTCTGAAGTGTTTTTCTAAAGTTATCAACACTTTTATGTTTGGCGTTCCGAAACCCACCTTATCTCAGGCTGAAAAGCGTTTTTGTGCATTGTGCCATAACTTTTCAGGGAAGCTTCAGAACATGAAATTTTAAACCTCCCACTATAGCAGAAAGGGTCTTTCTAGTAGTTGCACATCAAATCTAAGTTGTCTGAAGTGTTTTTAGAAAGTTATCAACACTTTTATGTTTGGCGTTCCGAAACCCACCTTATCTCAAGCTGAAAAGCGTTTTTGTGCATTGTGCCATAACTTTTCAGGGAAGCTTCAGAACATGAAATTTTAACCTCCCACTATAGCAGAAAGGGTCTTTCTAGTAGTTGCACATCAAATCTAAGCTGTCTGAAGTGTTTTTCGAAAGTTATCAACACTTTTATGTTTGGCGTTCCGAAACCCACCTTTTCTCAGGCTGAAAAGCGTTTTTACGCATTGTGCCATAACTTTTCAGGGAAGCTTCAGAACATGAAATTTTAACCTCCCACTATAGCAGAAAGGGTCTTTCTCGTAGGTGAACATCAAATCTAAGCTGTCTGAAGTGTTTTTCGAAAGTTATCAACACTTTTATGTTTGGCGTTCCGAAACCCACCTTATCTCAGGCTGAAACGCGTTTTTGTGCATTGTGCCATAACTTTTCAGGGAAGCTTCAGAACGTGAAATTTTAACCTCCCACTATAGCAGAAGGGGTTTTTCTAGTAGTTGCACGTCAAATCTAAGCTGTCTGAAGTGTTTTTCGAAAGTTATCAACACTTTTATGTTTGGAGTTCCGAAACCCACCTTATCTCATCCTGAAAAGCGTTTTTGTGCATTGTGCCATAACTTTTCAGGGAAGCTTCAGAACATGAAATTTTAACCTCCCACTATAGCAGAAAGGGTCTTTCTAGTAGGTGCACATCAAATCTAAGCTGTCTGAAGTGTTGTTCGAAAGTTATCAACACTTTTATGTCTGGCGTTCGGAAAACCCACCTTATCTCAGGCTGAAAAGCGTTTTTGTGCATTGTGCCATAACTTTTCAGGGAGGCTTCAGAACATGAAATTTTAACTTCCCACTATAGCAGAAAGGGTCTTTCTAGTAGTTGCACATCAAATCTAAGCTGTCTGAAGTGTTTTTCCAAAGTTATTAACACTTTTATGTTTGGCGTTCCGAAACCCACCTTATCTCAGGCTGAAAAGCGTTTTTGTGCATTGTGCCATAACTTTTCAGGGAAGCTTCAGAACATGAAATTTTAACCTCCCAATATAGCAGAAAGGGTCTTTCTAGTAGTTGCACATCAAATCTAAGCTTTCAGAAGTGTTTTTCGAAAGTTATTAACACTTTTATGTTTGGCGTTCCGAAACCTACCTTATCTCAGGCTGAAAAGCGTTTTTGTGCATTGTGCCATAACTTTTCAGGGAAGCTTCAGAACATTACATTTTAACCTCCCACTATAGCAGAAAGGGTCTTTCTAGTAGTTGCACATCAAATCTAAGCTGTCTGAAGTTTTTTTTCGAAAGTTATCAACACTTTTATGTTTGGCGTTCCGAAACCCACCTTATCTCAGGCTGAAAAGCGTTTTTGTGCATTGTGCCATAACTTTTCAGGGAAGCTTCAGAACATGAAATTTTAACCTCCCACTATAGCAGAAAGGGTCTTTCTAGTAGTTGCACATCAAATCTAAGCTGTCTGAAGTGTTTTTCCAAAGTTATTAACACTTTTATGTTTGGCGTTCCGAAACCCACCTTATCTCAGGCGGAAAAGCGTTTTTACGCATTGTGCCATAACTTTTCAGGGAAGCTTCAGAACATGAAATTTTAACCACTCACTATAGCAGAAAGGGTCTTTCTAGTAGGTGCACATCAAATCTAAGCTGTCTGAAGTGTTTTTCGAAAGTTATCAACACTTTTATGTTTGGCCTTCCGAAACCCACCTTATCTCAGGCTGAAAAGCGTTTTTGTGCATTGTGCCATAACTTTTCAGGGAAGCTTCAGAACATGAAATTTTAACCTTCCACTATAGCAGAAAGGGTCTTTCTAGTAGTTGCACAACAAATCTAAACTGTCTGAAGTGTTTTTCCAAAGTTATTAACACTTTTATGTTTGGCGTTCCGAAACCCACCTTATCTCAGGCTGAAAAGCGTTTTTACGCATTGTGCCATAACTTTTCAGGGAAGCTTCAGAACATGAAATTTTAACCTCCCACTATAGCAGAAAGGGTCTTTCTAGTAGGTGCACATCAAATCTAAGCTGTCTGAAGTGTTTTTCGAAAGTTATCAACACTTTTATGTTTGGCGTTCCGAAACCCACCTTATCTCAGGCTGAAAAGCGTTTTTGTGCATTGTGCCATAACTTTTCAGGGAGGCTTCAGAACATGAAATTTTAACTTCCCACTATAGCAGAAAAGGTCTTTCTAGTAGTTGCACATCAAATCTAAGCTGTCTGAAGTGTTTTTCCAAAGTTATTAACACTTTTATGTTTGGCGTTCCGAAACCTACCTTATCTCAGGCTGAAAAGCGTTTTTGTGCATTGTGCCATAACTTTTCAGGGAAGCTTCAGAACATGAAATTTTAACCTCCCACTATAGCAGAAAGGGTCTTTCTAGTAGTTGCACATCAAATCTAAGCTGTCTGAAGTGTTTTTCGAAAGTTATCAACACTTTTATGTTTGGCGTTCTGAAACCCACCTTATCTCAGGCTGAAAAGCGTTTTTGTGCATTGTGCCATAACTTTTCAGGGAAGCTTCAGAACATGAAAATGTAACCTCCCACTATAGCATAAAGGGTCTTTCTAGTAGTTGCACATCAAATCTAAGCTGTCTGAAGTGTTTTTCCAAAGTTATTAACACTTTTATGTTTGGCGTTCCGAAACCCACCTTATCTCAGGCGGAAAAGCGTTTTTACGCATTGTGCCATAACTTTTCAGGGAAGCTTCAGAACATGAAATTTTAACCACCCACTATAGCAGAAAGGGTCTTTCTAGTAGGTGCACATCAAATCTAAGCTGTCTGAAGTGTTTTTCGAAAGTTATCAACACTTTTATGTTTGGCCTTCCGAAACCCACCTTATCTCAGGCTGAAAAGCGTTTTTGTGGATTGTGCCATAACTTTTCAGGGAAGCTTAAGAACATGAAATTTTAACCTCCCACTATAGTAGAAAGGGTCTTTCTAGTAGTTGCACATCAAATCTAAGCTGTCTGAAGTGTTTTTCTAAAGTTATCAACACTTTTATGTTTGGCGTTCCGAAACCCACCTTATCTCAGGCTGAAAAGCGTTTTTGTGCATTGTGCCATAACTTTTCAGGTAAGCTTCAGAACATGAAATTTTAAACCTCCCACTATAGCAGAAAGGGTCTTTCTAGTAGTTGCACATCAAATCTAAGTTGTCTGAAGTGTTTTTAGAAAGTTATCAACACTTTTATGTTTGGCGTTCCGAAACCCACCTTATCTCAAGCTGAAAAGCGTTTTTGTGCATTGTGCCATAACTTTTCAGGGAAGCTTCAGAACATGAAATTTTAACCTCCCACTATAGCAGAAAGGGTCTTTCTAGTAGTTGCACATCAAATCTAAGCTGTCTGAAGTGTTTTTCGAAAGTTATCAACACTTTTATGTTTGGCGTTCCGAAACCCACCTTTTCTCAGGCTGAAAAGCGTTTTTACGCATTGTGCCATAACTTTTCAGGGAAGCTTCAGAACATGAAATTTTAACCTCCCACTATAGCAGAAAGGGTCTTTCTCGTAGGTGAACATCAAATCTAAGCTGTCTGAAGTGTTTTTCGAAAGTTATCAACACTTTTATGTTTGGCGTTCCGAAACCCACCTTATCTCAGGCTGAAACGCGTTTTTGTGCATTGTGCCATAACTTTTCAGGGAAGCTTCAGAACGTGAAATTTTAACCTCCCACTATAGCAGAAGGGGTTTTTCTAGTAGTTGCACGTCAAATCTAAGCTGTCTGAAGTGTTTTTCGAAAGTTATCAACACTTTTATGTTTGGAGTTCCGAAACCCACCTTATCTCATCCTGAAAAGCGTTTTTGTGCATTGTGCCATAACTTTTCAGGGAAGCTTCAGAACATGAAATTTTAACCTCCCACTATAGCAGAAAGGGTCTTTCTAGTAGGTGCACATCAAATCTAAGCTGTCTGAAGTGTTTTTCCAAAGTTATTAACACTTTTATGTTTGGCGTTCCGAAACCCACCTTATCTCAGACTGAAAAGCGTTTTTGTGCATTGTGCCATAACTTTTCAGGGAAGCTTCTGAACATGAAATTTTAACCTCTCACTTTCGCAGAAAGGGTCTTTCTAGTAGTTGCACATCAAATCTAAGCTGTCTGAAGTGTTTTTCCAAAGTTATCAACACTTTTTTTTTTGGCGTTCCAAAACCCACCTTATCTCAGGCTGAAAAGCGTTTTTGTGCATTGTGCCCTAACTTTTCAGGGAATCTTCCGAACATGAAATTTTAACCTCCCACAATAGCAGAAAGTGTCTTTCTAGTAGTTGCACATCAAATCTAAGCTGTCTGAAGTGTTTTTCCAAAGTTATTAACACTTTTATGTTTGGCGTTCCGAAACCCACCTTATCTCAGGCTAAAAAGCGTTTTTGTGCATTGTACCATAACTTTTCAGGGAAGCTTCAGAACATGAAATTTTAACCTCCCACTATAGCAGAAAGGGTCTTTCTAGTAGGTGCACATCAAATCTAAGCTGTCTGAAGTGTTTTTCGAAAGTTATCAACACTTTTATGTTTGGCGTTCCGAAACCCTACTTATCTCAGGTTGAAAACCGTTTTTGTGCATTGTGCCATAACTTTTCAGGGAAGCTTCAGAACATGAAATTTTAACCTCCCACTATAGCAGAAAGGGTCTTTCTAGTAGTTGCACATCAAATCTAAGCTGTCTGAAGTGTTTTTCCAAAGTTATTAACACTTTTATGTTTGGCGTTCCGAAACCCACCTTATCTCAGGCTGAAAAGCGATTTTGTGCATTGTGCCATAACTTTTCAGGGAAGCTTCAGAACATGAAATTTTAACCTCCCACTATAGCAGAAAGGGTCTTTCTAGTAGTTGCACATCAAATCTAAGCTGTCTGAAGTGTTTTTCCAAAGTTATTAACACTTTTATGTTTGGCGTCCCGAAACCCAACTTATCACAGGCTGAAAAGCGTTTTTACGCATTGTGCCATAACTTTTCAGGGAAGCTTCAGAACATGAAATTTTAACCTCCCACTATAGCAGAAAGGGTGTTTCTAGTAGGTGCACATCAAATCTAAGCTGTCTGAAGTGTTTTTCCAAAGTTATCAACACTTTTATGTTTGGCGTTCCGAAACCCACCTTATCTCAGGCTGAAAAGCGTTTTTGTGCATTGTGCCATAACTTTTCAGGGAAGCTTCAGAACATGAAATTTTAACCTCCCACTATAGCAGAAAGGGTCTTTCTAGTAGTTGCACATCAAATCTAAGCTGTCTGAAGTGTTTTTCGAAAGTTATCAACACTTTTATGTTTGGCGTTCCGAAACCCACCTTATCTCAGGCTGAAAAGCGTTATTGTGCATTGTGCCATAACCTTTCAGGGAAGCTTCAGAACATGAAATTTTAACCTCCCACTATAGCAGAAAGGGTCTTTCTAGTAGTTGCACATCAAATCTAAGCTGTCTGAAGTGTTTTTCCAAAGTTATTAACACTTTTATGTTTGGCGTTCCGAAACCCACCTTATCTCAGGCTGAAAAGCGTTTTTGTGCATTGTGCCATAACTTTTCAGGGAAGCTTCTGAACATGAAATTTTAACCTCTCACTATAGCAGAAAGGGTCTTTCTAGTAGTTGCACATCAAATCTAAGCTGTCTGAAGTGTTTTTCCAAAGTTATCAACACTTTTTTTTTTGGCGTTCCAAAACCCACCTTATCTCAGGCTGAAAAGCGTTTTTGCGCATTGTGCCATAACTTTTCAGGGAAGCTTCAGAACATGAAATTTTAACCTCCCACTATAGCAGAAAGGGTCTTTCTAGTAGTTGCACATCAAATCTAAGCTGTCTGAAGTGTTTTCCAAAGTTATCAACACTTTTATGTTTGGCGTTCCGAAACCCACCTTATCTCATCCTGAAAACCGTTTTTGTGCATTGTGCCATAACTTTTCAGGGAAGCTTCAGAACATGAAATTTTAACCTCCCACTATAGCAGAAAGTGTCTTTCTAGTAGGTGCACATCAAATCTAAGCTGTCTGAAGTGTTTTTCCAAAGTTATTAACACTTTTATGTTAGGCGTTCCGAAACCCATCTTATCTCAGGCTGAAAAGCGTTTTTACGCATTATGCCATAACTTTTCAGGGAAGCTTCAGAACATGAAATTTTAACCTCCCACTATAGCAGAAAGGGTCTTTCTAGTAGGTGCACATCAAATCTAAGCTGTCTGAAGTGTTTTTCCAAAGTTATTAACACTTTTATGTTAGGCGTTCCGAAACCCATCTTATCTCAGGCTGAAAAGCGTTTTTACGCATTATGCCATAACTTTTCAGGGAACCTTCAGAACATGAAATTTTAACCTCCCACTATAGCAGAAAGGGTCTTTCTAGTAGGTGCACATCCCATCTAAGCTGTCTGAAGTGTTTTTCGAAAGTTATCAACACTTTTATGTTTGGCGTTCCGAAACCCACCTTATCTCAGGCTGAAAAGCGTTATTGTGCATTGTGCCATAACCTTTCAGGGAAGCTTCAGAACATGAAATTTTAACCTCCCACTATAGCAGAAAGGGTCTTTCTAGTAGTTGCACATCAAATCTAAGCTGTCTGAAGTGTTTTTCCAAAGTTATTAACACTTTTATGTTTGGCGTTTCGAAACCCACCTTATCTCAGGCTGAAAAGCGTTTTTGTGCATTGTGCCATAACTTTTCAGGGAAGCTTCTGAACATGAAATTTTAACCTCTCACTATAGCAGAAAGGGTCTTTCTAGTAGTTGCACATCAAATCTAAGCTGTCTGAAGTGTTTTTCCAAAGTTATCAACACTTTTTTTTTTGGCGTTCCAAAACCCACCTTATCTCAGGCTGAAAAGCGTTTTTACGCATTGTGCCATAACTTTTCAGGGAAGCTTCAGAACATGAAATTTTAACCTCCCACTATAGCAGAAAGGGTCTTTCTAGTTGTTGCACATCAAATCTAAGCTGTCTGAAGTGTTTTTCGAAAGTTATCAACACTTTTATGTTTGGCGTTCCGAAACCCACCTTATCTCAGGCTGAAAAGCGTTTTTGTGCATTGTGCCATAACTTTTCAGGGAAGCTTCAGAACATGAAATTTTAACCTCCCACTATAGCAGAAAGGGTCTTTCTAGTAGTTGCACATCAAATCTAAGCTGTCTGAAGTGTTTTCCAAAGTTATCAACACTTTTATGTTTGGCGTTCCGAAACCCACCTTATCTCATCCTGAAAAGCGTTTTTGTGCATTGTGCCATAACTTTTCAGGGAAGCTTCAGAACATGAAATTTTAACCTCCCATTATAGCAGAAAGGGTCTTTCTAGTAGGTGCACATCAAATCTAAGCTGTCTGAAGTGTTTTTCCAAAGTTATTAACACTTTTATGTTTGGCGTTCCGAAACCCATCTTATCTCAGGCTGAAAAGCGTTTTTACGCATTATGCCATGACTTTTCAGGGAAGCTTCAGAACATGAAATTTTAACCTCCCACTATAGCAGAAAGGGTCTTTCTAGTTGTTGCACATCAAATCTAAGCTGTCTGAAGTGTTTTTCGAAAGTTATCAACACTTTTATGTTTGGCGTTCCGAAACCCACCTTATCTCAGGCTGAAAAGCGTTTTTGTGCATTGTGCCATAACTTTTCAGGGAAGCTTCAGAACATGAAATTTTAACCTCCCACTATAGCAGAAAGGGGTCTTTCTAGTAGGTGCACATCAAATCTAAGCTGTCTGAAGTGTTTGTCGAAAGTTATCAACACTTTTATGTTTGGCGTTCCGAAACCCACCTTATCTCAGGCTGAAAAGCGTTTTTTTGCATTGTGCCATAACTTTTCAGGGAAGCTTCAGAACATGAAATTTTAACTTCCCACTATAGCAGAAAGGGTCTTTCTAGTAGTTGCACATCAAATCTAAGCTGTCTGAAGTGTTTTTCCAAAGTTATTAACACTTTTATGTTTGGCGTTCCGAAACCCACCTTATCTCAGGCTGAAAAGCGTTTTTGTGCATTGTGCCATAACTTTTCAGGGACGCTTCAAAACATGAAATTTTAACCTCCCACTATCGAAGAAAGGGTCTTTCTAGTAGTTGCACATCAAATCTAAGCTGTCTGAAGTGTTTTTCGAAAGTTATCAACACTTTTATGTTTGGCGTTCCGAAACCCACGTTATCTCAGGCTGAAAAGCGTTTTTGTGCATTGTGCCATAACTTTTCAGGGAAGCTTCAGAACATGACATTTTAACCTTCCACTATAGCAGAAAGGGTCTTTCTAGTTGTTGCACATCAAATCTAAGCTGTCTGAAGTGTTTTTCCAAAGTTATTAACACTTTTATGTTTGGCGTTCCGAAACCCACCTTATCTCAGGCTGAAAAGCGTTTTTGTGCATTGTGCCATAACTTTTCAGGGAAGCTTCAGAACATGAAATTTTAACCTCCCAATATAGCAGAAAGGGTCTTTCTAGTAGTTGCACATCAAATCTAAGCTTTCAGAAGTGTTTTTCGAAAGTTATTAACACTTTTATGTTTGGCGTTCCGAAACCTACCTTATCTCAGGCTGAAAAGCGTTTTTGTGCATTGTGCCATAACTTTTCAGGGAAGCTTCAGAACATTACATTTTAACCTCCCACTATAGCAGAAAGGGTCTTTCTAGTAGTTGCACATCAAATCTAAGCTGTCTGAAGTTTTTTTTCGAAAGTTATCAACACTTTTATGTTTGGCGTTCCGAAACCCACCTTATCTCAGGCTGAAAAGCGTTTTTGTGCATTGTGCCATAACTTTTCAGGGAAGCTTCAGAACATGAAATTTTAACCTCCCACTATAGCAGAAAGGGTCTTTCTAGTAGTTGCACAACAAATCTAAACTGTCTGAAGTGTTTTTCCAAAGTTATTAACACTTTTATGTTTGGCGTTCCGAAACCCACCTTATCTAAGGCTGAAAAGCGTTTTTACGCATTGTGCCATAACTTTTCAGGGAAGCTTCAGAACATGAAATTTTAACCTCCCAATATAGCAGAAAGGGTCTTTCTAGTAAGTGCACATCAAATCTAAGCTGTCTGAAGTGTTTTTCGAAAGTTATCAACACTTTTATGTTTGGCCTTCCGAAACCCACCTTATCTCAGGCTGAAAAGCGTTTTTGTGCATTGTGCCATAACTTTTCAGGGAAGCTTCAGAACATGAAATTTTAACATTCCACTATAGCAGAAAGGGTCTTTCTAGTAGTTGCACAACAAATCTAAACTGTCTGAAGTGTTTTTCGAAAGTTATTAACACTTTTATGTTTGGCGTTCCGAAACCCACCTTATCTCAGGCTGAAAAGCGTTTTTACGCATTGTGCCATAACTTTTCAGGGAAGCTTCAGAACATGAAATTTTAACCTCCCAATATAGCAGAAAGGGTCTTTCTAGTAGGTGCACATCAAATCTAAGCTGTCTGAAGTGTTTTTCGAAAGTTATCAACACTTTTATGTTTGGCGTTCCGAAACCCACCTTATCTCAGGCTGAAAAGCGTTTTTGTGCATTGTGCCATAACTTTTCAGGGAGGCTTCAGAACATGAAATTTTAACTTCCCACTATAGCAGAAAGGGTCTTTCTAGTAGTTGCACATCAAATCTAAGCTGTCTGAAGTGTTTTTCCAAAGTTATTAACACTTTTATGTTTGGCGTTCCGAAACCTACCTTATCTCAGGCTGAAAAGCGTTTTTGTGCATTGTGCCATAACTTTTCAGGGAAGCTTCAGAACATTAAATTTTAACCTCCCACTATAGCAGAAAGGGTCTTTCTAGTAGTTGCACATCAAATCTAAGCTGTCTGAAGTGTTTTTCGAAAGTTATCAACACTTTTATGTTTGGCGTTCTGAAACCCACCTTATCTCAGGCTGAAAAGCGTTTTTGTGCATTGTGCCATAACTTTTCAGGGAAGCTTCAGAACATGAAATTTTAACCTCCCACTATAGCAGAAAGGGTCTTTCTAGTAGGTGCACATCAAATCTAAGCTGTCTGAAGTGTTTTTCCAAAGTTATCAATACTTTTATGTTTGGCGTTCCGAAACCCACCTTATCTCAGGCTGAAAAGCGTTTTTGTGCATTGTGCCATAACTTTTCAGGGAAGCTTCAGAACATGAAATTTTAAGCTCCCACTATAGCAGAAAGGGTCTTTCTAGTAGGTGCACATCAAATCTAAGCTGTCTGAAGTGTTTTTCCAAAGTTGTCAATACTTTTATGTTTGGCGTTCCGAAACCCACCTTATCTCAGGCTGAAAAGCGTTTTTGTGCATTGTGCCATAACTTTTCAGGGAAGCTTCAGAACATGAAATTTTAAGCTCCCACTATAGCAGAAAGGGTCTTTCTAGTAGGTGCACATCAAATCTAAGCTGTCTGAAGTGTTTTTCCAAAGTTATCAACACTTTTATGTTTGGTGTTCCGAAACCCACCTTATCTCAGGCTGAAAAGCGTTTTTGTGCATTGTGCCATAACTTTTCAGGGAAGCTTCAGAACAGGAAATTCTAACCTCCCACTATAGCAGAAAGGGTCTTTCTAGTAGGTGCACATCAAATCTAAGCTGTCTGAAGTGTTTTTCGAAAGTTATCAACTCTTTTATGTTTGGCGTTCCGAAACCCACCTTATCTCAGGCTGAAACGCGTTTTTGTGCATTGTGCCATAACTTTTCAGGGACGCTTCAGAACATGAAATTTTAACCTCCCACTATAGCAGAAAGGGTCTTTCTAGTAGTTGCACATCAAATCTAAGCTGTCTGAAGTGTTTTTCGAAAGTTATCAACACTTTTATGTTTGGCGTTTCGAAACCCACGATATCTCAGGCTGAAAAGCGTTTTTGTGCATTGTGCCATAACTTTTCAGGGAAGCTTCAGAACATGAAATTTTAACCTCCCACTATAGCAGAAAGGGTCTTTCTAGTACTTGCACATCAAATCTAAGCTGTCTGAAGTGTTTTTCGAAAGTTATCAACACTTTTATGTTTGGCGTTCCGAAACCCACCTTATCTCGGGCTGAAAAGCGTTTTTGTGCATTGTGCCATAACTTTTCAGGGAAGCTTCAGAACATGAAATTTTAACCTCCCACTATTGCAGAAAGGGTCTTTCTAGTAGTTGCACATCAAATCTAAGCTGTCTGAAGTGTTTTTCGAAAGTTATCTGTTGTATACACTGGAAGTTCGAAAATATTATAATCAAAACCTGCTAAATAATATTTGATATTGTTTCTGTTTTTTATCATTAATGGACCTGCTAAATAATATTTGATATTGTTTTTGATTTTTTTTTATCATTAATTGTTTAATGTTTCAAACTTTAGTGAACCTGTATGCGTTTGATCATGCGCGTTTGAACTCACGAACAGCTGTGTGCTTGGATCTGAGAATGACCTTGAAGGCGCGCTCATTTGAAGCGGCCATCTTGAACTTAGTTTGAACCTGTGCGCACGTGCTGACAAAATGGAGTGGATGTACTGACCTAATATGGTGAACCGGGCATCAGTGACGTATAAAAAATGATGTAAGTGCTGACGCAATTGGCACTAATATGATCTATCACCGAACATGTATCCTTTTGAGGGAGGAACTTCAAAAGGCCACCTGGAGAAAAAACAAGATAAGTTATAGATATAACTAATTGGCTTGGCGTGAGAAAACGGATGTCGGTATGTCTTCAAAGCCGTGTGTCGCTATATAAGCGCTCGGAGATGTGACCCTGAGCTCTTGCTCTTTTTGGATCTTCGCCCGCGTTTGTCCGCCGTAAGTTTTTATCTTATCTTGGGACGGTGCTCTTGCTGTTTGCTCTCGGACCATTTGATTTCAACTCATCTTTTATTTCTCTTTTACTATTTCTGAATTAATCCTTTTTATTGAAATAATTTTGATTATATGGTTTTGAAGTATTTTTAATTATACGGTTATTGAAGTAATTTTGATTATATGGTTTTGAAGTATTTTTAATTATACGGTTATTGAAGTAATTTTGATTATATGGTTTTGAAGTATTTTTAATTATACGGTTTTTGAAGTGTTTTTGATTATATGGTTTTGAAGTATTTTTAATTATACGGTTATTGAAGTAATTTTGATTATATGATTTAAGTATTTTTAATTATACGGCTTTTGAAGTGTTTTTGATTATATGGTTTTGAAGTATTTTAATTATACGGCTTTTGAAGTGTTTTTGATTATATGGTTATTGAAGTATTTTTGATTATATGGTTTTGAAGTATTTTTAATTATACGGCTTTTGAAGTGTTTTTGATTATATGGTTTTGAAGTATTTTAATTATACGGCTTTTGAAGTATTTTTGATTATATGGTTTTTGAAGTATATGTACTAGTACCAGCGTCTGGCGGTACTTTTGATATTGTTGGGTATCAGCGTCTGGCAATACCCTTGAGTTTATGGATTTTATTGTTTTTGGTTGACATTACTGTTTTTACAATTCTTTTATTAATTTTTTGAAGAAACATTTTTGTGACAAAAAACAAAATAAAATTGAGTACGAATTAAGTACTGAAAAGGCACAACGGCGTGGATCCCTGACTACTAAAGAATCAACTGGCTCCTACCTACTACCATCAATTGGGTTATAGGTGAGTTACTGTTTGATTTCCTCCTGTTGCACATTTAATGAGTGTCTCACATGGCAGCATTATTCCATCCTGAATTATTGTGTCAATGATTAGGTGGTAGTTTTAGGCATTTATGGGGAAAATGTTATTTGAAAGGAATGGATTTAGGATCCGATCATGAGTCCCTAAACGAAGTTAAGTAAAGAGACTACGATAAGGTGTAGCATTGTAAGGTCAAGAACCTGTTTCTTAACAGGTCGGGCTAATTAAATAACCCGCTCAGTGAAGCGCCGACACTACTCACTAATATAATAAGGTATAGTTGATATGCTTATTATAGATTTAGAACCGTGTCCGCAACAAGAGGCTGACTGAGTTGACCAACCGAGGGGCCCTTTACCAGGGAGGCAAAGGGAGGTAGTGTGCTTGGAACTAGGGACGGCTTATGTTATAGCTAATCGCCTTGTACACAAGACCTTGAAAACCTAAACCCGACGACATGGCGCCCGAACAGGGACATGATTGAAAAACGTACAATCTATTTGTGAGTAACTGGACCACAGATTAAAATTCTGGCGGGAAAAGTTCGGTAGTGAATAGATGGATCCTATAATCTCTGAGTTTTGAATCAAAGAGAAAGATTCAGGCTCTATCACTCGACAACGTACGATTGTGTTGATTCTACAATTTACCGAAAGACTGTCCCTTGGGACTGATCACCCCAAGCAGGATAGTTAAAGTATTAAGGTAATTGTAGTACAACTATATAATATAGCTGGAATACAGAAGTACAGCAAAAAGTCCCGTGAGGCCTTATAACGGGCACCCCATGGTAAAGAGTCCGCTAAGGACAACTGGGGAACTGCAGCAGGAAGCAGCGGCATAGTTCGGGAAACTGTTCATAGCCGGTAAAGTGAATTCCTTAAAAATAATTTGACTGAGATTGAAAAATGGAAATGAGCAAGGAGGTTGTGCCAAAAAGTGGTGGAGCTCTTACGAGAAGAGCTTCCATGGATAATGCCGCCGTGTGCACTTCCAAGCACTTTCGTTCATGGTTGGAGCAGGAAGGGATACGACATGTCTTATCCATCCCGCATCAATCCAACACTAACGGAGTCCGCGGAACGTGCAGTATGCGCGGCAAAATCACAAATACTACTGTATAAGCACAGATGGCACTTACCTGAAAACCTCTTTGCCATTAACCAACAACTCAGTCTCCCCAAGTTACGGGGTTCTACCCCTGCCCACTCTCACGAGCCCTCTGTATCGTTATAGGTGGGAAGTGAGTTGTGGATACTCGCCACCGGAAAATCTACCACTATAGTAAAAGTCGAAGGGAACGTACTTACGGGTAAAGATGGCCACAGGTACCACCCCAAGCAACTACGACTTAAGTATAAAAATCAGGATGGAAGCTGACCGAGACCATGTGCCAGGTTGGGTTCAGGGGGTTGGGGAGGACTATGTGAAGATGCTCCCCGACCGAGTCTTCCCAAATAATGGCCTTTTGGTCATGGCCTGGAATGGTGTTAATCATTCCTGGAAAAAAGGGATTGTTATGCCCTATACTCACCCCACCACCAGTGTTAGATGGTCTAACTTTGAGCCTGGTGACTGTGTCCTTTGTGCTGCGCCTGTTTTTGCCCTAATTTGGTCTGGAGATGCAAAGTACAAGCAAGAGCACCGTCCTAAGCGAGCGGAGGTGGGCGCTGAACATTTGATGTGCGGGATCGAATTAATGGGGTCTGCCCCCTTCACGTTTTGCAAGTGCTGCTGGGACTCGTGGGGATGTCGATATCAAATACTACGCAAAGACACCCATTGTGGGCCATGCACCTGTGGCCGACGTAACGGGGTTTGGAATGTGTGCGATACTGGCACCCCCTGGCAGATAAACCCAGCACAGTTCTTGGCGCTGCGGTATCGTTTCCACTCAAACGATCACCTTCCTCAGCCGCCGTTTGCTTTACGGGCCAGTGTCATAGATTCTTGGAACTGCCCCATTCTGATATACCAGACTGTGATGACTATTGGCTATGACAAATTGTCATCTAAACAGGAAAAGAAACTCTCAGTCATCCCCAGGGATACCACCATGAAGTGGGAAGACTTTCTCCCTTGGAAGTGGGAGGATGGCTTGCGTTTGTCTGGAGATGGGAGCCTATCCTTGCCAGGCTATAGCCAGAGAGATTGGGAATCCACCTCCATGGGAAGGTGGTGGACCGAGCAAATATGGCCACAAGATAGAGTGGCTAAGGGGAAAATATTCTGCCCAGACGTGTACAACTACCCGCATTTAACCAACAATAAGAGGATTTTTACAACTTCTGGAACCTTGCCCAGGCATGCTAAGGAGGTACAGGAAGCCAGGGTCTCCACTATTGAACGTAACCTTATTCTTGTTACTGAATGCGGCCCACGTGTAGTGTCTGGGACCGCCCATGTCCTTATCATGTTCACTGGCTTCATATGGTGCCCGTTGGGGGTCTTCATAGAAATTGACACAAAGGACTTGATGATACTGACTAATGTCTCGATCCCGGTTAGACCTGTAGCAAGAACAAAGGTGACTGGATGGTGGTCAGCTTGGCTGAAGAGGAGAGCTAAGCTCAGCCGTACTGGATTTACTGAAGCTGTCCTGGATCATGAGATGCCAGGCTGCACGTTTTTCCAGCAGCACCTGGAACTATGCCTGGGCAGGGCGAAGCCAGAGGAAACTCTGGTGGAGGCCCGCAGCGGTCCTGACGTGCAAATCGGTCGTCCGACCTGGGTATAGGGGCGAAAGACTAATCGAACCATCTAGTAGCTGGTTCCTTCCGAAGTATCCCCCAGGACCGCTGGCGCTCAGAGTCCTCGCAGTTTTATCTGGTAAAGCGAATGACTAGAGGCCTTGGGGCTGAAACGATCTCAACCTATTCTCAAACTTTAAATGGGTAAGAGGCCCGGCTCGCTGGCTTGGAGCCGGGCGTGGAATGCGAGCCGCCTAGTGGGCCACTTTTGGTAAGCAGAACTGGCACTGTATTATGAAGACCCCAACACGAAGAGGCATAGTGTGACTGTGCCGTATGAACCGCCTCAGCTTGGCTCTCGCCATACGACCATTTTGCTGTCATACATGTGCAACAGCTCATGCATGGGGGGCATGAATCGCCGGCCTATCCTCACCATCCTTACGCTGGAAACCACTGATGGTAACGTGCTGGGGAGAAGGTGTTTTGAGGCATGGATCTGTGCGTGCCCTGGACAGAACAAAAGGAGATACCAGGAGGATGGCTTCGACCTGGACTTAACATATATATACCCGAACATCATAGCTATGGGCTTTCCAGCAGAGAGACTTGAGGGAGTGTACAGAAACAATATAGACGATGTAGTACGGTTTTTGGATTCAAAACATAAAAACCATTACAAAATCTACAACCTCTGTGCAGAAAGACACTACGATGCTGCCAAATTTAACTGCAGAGTTGCACAGTACCCCTTCGAAGACCACAACCCTCCTCAGCTGGAGCTAATTAATTGTGAAGACTTGGTTCCCCATTATAAGTAGCGTTCAATATCCACAGCTCAGATGGCAACCCCAAGACCCCGAGCATTTTAGTTTAAACGTTACAGGATATCAAGGGTGTTTTCGAGCACCTAACCTGAAACCTAAAGCAGTTTATAGTCACGACTCTAATCCATGTGACCCGCATCAGTGGGGTTATATCCCGTGTAATAGCTCTGGATGTTTTAATGGGTCCCAAGTAGCCAAGCAACTAAAAAGAGAGCACGAGTCTTATTTTACTACTAGGTGGGGGACACACGGTATATTGTTGAATAATAGAGAAAAAATGTGTGGACGGCTTGGGATACATGTAGCCATACCACACTGGCCGAAAGTGGCTGCTCCGATTGGGCTTTTAGAAAGTATAAATCCAGGGTTCCTCATGTATAATCGATATGAAACATATCGAGATCAACTATGTAACAAAGACAGAGTGTATGCAAAGTCACAGACACATGTTTTTGAATTGGATGATATTATCCTATCAAAGATGACATACAGTAATTCATCTCCCTGGTACATTCCAAAAGGAGAGAGAAGCTGCGTATATGAGGAATATAGTGCCCCTGAGATCAATATAACCAAGGACCCATATGCCTGTGAGAAATTAAACGATTATTGGCATGTTGTACGTGACTTTCGAAAGAAAGTACCGACGGCAGGATGGCTAGGATTTTTTGGAATGATGTCGGAAGCTATGATGTATGGAATAGGACAGGGAGTTGTAGATACAGCGGCAGCTGTGTGGGAAATTATCGAATTTATATGGTGGTACCTAAAATGGATACTGCTTGTATTAGCGATCCTCGTAGCTCTCGCCGTAATCTCTAAAGTAGTCACTTTATGTCGGTGCCTTAATAGTATATGCTGCTATCCGTGCCGTGCAGTCCAAAGACGTAAAGGAAGACAAGAGAAAGAGTTCTTGAGAAAGGCTCTTCAAGATGTCAAAGAAGAAATAAAGAAAAAGAAGCAAGAAAAGTGGAAAAAAAGTCAATGGACAAAGGGTCTAGCTAAGTTCAGGTTAGGCATCCCACTTAGGTATTAAGGTACCGGACACGAAAGTGCCTGAGGGGGAAGTGAATAAGGAAAATCTTAGGATGAAAATCAAAATTTTAACCTGAGTGTTAGGTATCATTTTAATAATATTAATATTACTTAACTTCAAAGCTACCCAGTTCTCCTAAAAGAGAGGACTGGTGTTGAAGGATGGACAATACACCGTGTATAACGTTACTAATACATCTTAATCAGTACCAAAGTACTAGTTTACGATATCAATTCAGGATTGATTAAAATGAGAACTAAATGACCCAAATTCACAGAGCAATGTACTACGGTTCATGGCTTTTACCCACAATTATATTAAAATGCCCATAAAGTGTTTAAACACAGCACGGAACCAGACAATAGTTTGGACTCTCTTCTGGATGGCATGGGCGAGTATTGGAGCAGATGCACTGACGCTCCGCCTACATCAACAGGGGACTCAAGGTAACGCCTCCACCCACAAGCACCTGCAAAGAGCAGCGCAGCAAATATCTCACGTTTAGTCGCGCTGAACATGGCAAGCAACCAGACGAACACCACCGGGTATCACCCCGAGAGTCCTCCCCAGGTAGGGGCAGATTTTATTGATCTTGCAATACTGTCCATCTTACAAGTAATATTTGTTCCTCCATTACATAAGCAAAAAACTTGTCTGGGATGCATCCTCGGATTAATAGTAGGGTGCATTCGCTTTTTCGTTAGAAAAGCATCCCCTTTACATGCCTCGTTCAGCCTCATTGGATGCGCGGGTTTAAATTTAAGCCCTCAGAGACCATGGCTTTGGCCGACCGCGGTCACCATAGTATACGTACTGGACAGTCTGTACACCGAATTGGCCCTTTTGTTTTGTATAGGTTCTCAGTGTACCTATTGCATTATAGCAGGAACGGCGATATATTTCATACTCATAGGTTTATTACTGACATTAATTTGGTCAACCCTGGGGAGGTATAAAAAGGCAGCACTTAATCTTACTGCGCAATGGATAATTCTGATGATATGGATTCTGTTCAAAAAGTTAGCTGGAGGAACTTCTTTGTATGTCTCTGTGTTTTATATAGGTTACCTGATGGGGACTTGTTACCCCATAAAGATATGGAAAACTTCGAACAGCATAAGGCTGTTTGGGATGGCGTCTACTCTTCGTAGACCTTCTCAGAATTGACATTTTGTAATGTTTCTACAGGGCTCAATTGTGATTACGGACGGGAACAACAAAGCAGATCAATGGGATCCATGGCACACGCAAAAAACGAGAGTCCTGTATGCCCTAGATGTGATCATGGAGCCCCTTGATCCCGGAACCAAAGTCCGCCCTGTAGACAGAGGAAGACATAGGATTTTTAGTTGGGGACCCTCCACCAAAATGGTTGAATATTGGAGGGGTGAGCCCCGCATGAAATTTACAGCAAAGGTGTCACGCGGTGTACTTACCCAAGATCACAAAAAGCAGGTCCAAAAATTGTGGATACCGCATGAAATCAAAGCAAAGGATCGGGTTGTGTGGTCATTCGAAAAGGAGACCCCGTTCATTCTCCAGGCATGGCCACGTTTTGTGGTAATGTGCCGGGAGAACGAGCCATTGAACCATTGGCTCCCAGTTGTTTGTGCTGAACTCTGGGAGTTTACGTTCCCCGGGGATGATAAGCTGCCTCCGTTGACCACGTACGCCATTAGGGCGTACCATTGTAAAATAGGACCTGGGCAGACATCCTGGATTGAACGCGGAGCATTCCATCCCCCGTATATGATGGAGGGAATGGTGCTGAAAACCGAACAGGTGGGAGAAATATACAACGAAGACTTGGGAAATGTTAGCCCAGCCAGACCTTGGGGGCCAGGAAACATTCAGCCAGGCTACCAACCTCCCGGAAAGCAGATTTACCTCTGCGACACAAACTTACTGATGGTGACTCAATGGCAGAAAGATGTTGTGAGTGTGTATGAGGACTGGGAGGAGTGCGTTGACAGGGAGCATGATGAATTGTGGCATGGGGGGTTTGGTACACAACATTACCAAGGAGGATATTGTCCTAGTGGTTACTATGAGTGGATCGAAAGGTTGTTGAAAGGCAGATCAGTGGTGCCCACGGCACATGGATGGCATATGCAAAGACCAGTCACTTGGGAAAAATTCGCCCGACTGGTGATGAGTGGAGCTAAGGAGGAAGCAATGGCGGTGTTGGAGGGGAATCGCGACTGGAAGCGCCCTGCCATGTTCCAACAGTACAAACGGCAACGCGGGAGGCCCGCCCCCCGGAGACCGAACCCGGCGAGACGTTGGGCAAGGAGAGCCGCGACATCCAGTAGCACAGAGGTGGCCTCTGGAGGGAGAAGCAATCTCCCGTCCAATGACGAGGCACCTGCTAGCTCGGAGTCGGTAGCTACTCCAGCCCCAAGGGCACCCAAGTGTCGGAGGGCCTCCGTGTCTGTACCGATGTACCCTGAGCCAGCGCGGTCCTCTCCCGAACCACTGCCAAATGCCCCACCACCTTCAGAAAGTAGTGCAGTTGAGGACAGCCAGGAAGAACAGCCAAATCACCAAGGAGATGCCAGCGCAGCAAATTGTGCTTATTGTAAGGGAGAATTAGTAGCCCTTAAAGATCCACTCCTTTGTAAGCACGATGGCCATATCCTGGGAAGTTGCCACCTGTGTGGGTTAAACATGAGGGACATCAGCTTTGTCTTCCCTGATGTTGGACAGTTCGTAGCAGGCCCCGTTAATGACTCTCACACGGGGACAGATGGCCCTGTGGAGATGAACCCCGGAAGCATGCTAAACCCTGTACCCCCTGCATCACCAAGACGCCAGACACCTTCTCCTCAAACTGAAGACTCCAGTGATCTGAGCCCCACATCTTCTCAATCTGCAAGCCACTCGACTCCAGCCCCACGAAATGAATATTCACCCACCACTCCCCAATATGAGGTTCCAGCTCCCCCAGCGTCTGTGGATGGTGATGGAGAACCTAATGACTACACTGCCCCTTTGACGTCCAGCCCTGCGTCGCCTGGTGTGCCAAGATCGGCATCTGCGCTGATGTGGATCTGCTACTACGTGAACATGCTGAGAGAATTGGATGATCTCGAGTCCCTGATGAGACAACAAAATGATGACGACGAAGGAATCGGACCACTGGACTTTGACGAACTGGACAAATGGTGAAGGACGATATTTTCGGAGGGGGATGTTGTATACACTGGAAGTTCGAAAATATTATAATCAAAACCTGCTAAATAATATTTGATATTGTTTCTGTTTTTTATCATTAATGGACCTGCTAAATAATATTTGATATTGTTTTTGATTTTTTTTTATCATTAATTGTTTAATGTTTCAAACTTTAGTGAACCTGTATGCGTTTGATCATGCGCGTTTGAACTCACGAACAGCTGTGTGCTTGGATCTGAGAATGACCTTGAAGGCGCGCTCATTTGAAGCGGCCATCTTGAACTTAGTTTGAACCTGTGCGCACGTGCTGACAAAATGGAGTGGATGTACTGACCTAATATGGTGAACCGGGCATCAGTGACGTATAAAAAATGATGTAAGTGCTGACGCAATTGGCACTAATATGATCTATCACCGAACATGTATCCTTTTGAGGGAGGAACTTCAAAAGGCCACCTGGAGAAAAAACAAGATAAGTTATAGATATGACTAATTGGCTTGGCGTGAGAAAACGGATGTCGGTATGTCTTCAAAGCCGTGTGTCGCTATATAAGCGCTCGGAGATGTGACCCTGAGCTCTTGCTCTTTTTGGATCTTCGCCCGCGTTTGTCCGCCGTAAGTTTTTATCTTATCTTGGGACGGTGCTCTTGCTGTTTGCTCTCGGACCATTTGATTTCAACTCATCTTTTATTTCTCTTTTACTATTTCTGAATTAATCCTTTTTATTGAAATAATTTTGATTATATGGTTTTGAAGTATTTTTAATTATACGGTTATTGAAGTAATTTTGATTATATGGTTTTGAAGTATTTTTAATTATACGGTTATTGAAGTAATTTTGATTATATGGTTTTGAAGTATTTTTAATTATACGGTTTTTGAAGTGTTTTTGATTATATGGTTTTGAAGTATTTTTAATTATACGGTTATTGAAGTAATTTTGATTATATGATTTAAGTATTTTTAATTATACGGCTTTTGAAGTGTTTTTGATTATATGGTTTTGAAGTATTTTAATTATACGGCTTTTGAAGTGTTTTTGATTATATGGTTATTGAAGTATTTTTGATTATATGGTTTTGAAGTATTTTTAATTATACGGCTTTTGAAGTGTTTTTGATTATATGGTTTTGAAGTATTTTAATTATACGGCTTTTGAAGTATTTTTGATTATATGGTTTTTGAAGTATATGTACTAGTACCAGCGTCTGGCGGTACTTTTGATATTGTTGGGTATCAGCGTCTGGCAATACCCTTGAGTTTATGGATTTTATTGTTTTTGGTTGACATTACTGTTTTTACAATTCTTTTATTAATTTTTTGAAGAAACATTTTTGTGACAAAAAACAAAATAAAATTGAGTACGAATTAAGTACTGAAAAGGCACAACGGCGTGGATCCCTGACTACTAAAGAATCAACTGGCTCCTACCTACTACCATCAATTGGGTTATAGGTGAGTTATTGTTTGATTTCCTCCTGTTGCACATTTAATGAGTGTCTCACATGGCAGCATTATTCCATCCTGAATTATTGTGTCAATGATTAGGTGGTAGTTTTAGGCATTTATGGGGAAAATGTTATTTGAAAGGAATGGATTTAGGATCCGATCATGAGTCCCTAAACGAAGTTAAGTAAAGAGACTACGATAAGGTGTAGCATTGTAAGGTCAAGAACCTGTTTCTTAACAGGTCGGGCTAATTAAATAACCCGCTCAGTGAAGCGCCGACACTACTCACTAATATAATAAGGTATAGTTGATATGCTTATTATAGATTTAGAACCGTGTCCGCAACAAGAGGCTGACTGAGTTGACCAACCGAGGGGCCCTTTACCAGGGAGGCAAAGGGAGGTAGTGTGCTTGGAACTAGGGACGGCTTATGTTATAGCTAATCGCCTTGTACACAAGACCTTGAAAACCTAAACCCGACGACATTATCAACACTTTTATGTTTGGCGTTCCGAAACCCACCTTATCTCAGGCTGAAAAGCGTTTCTACGCATTGTGCCATAACTTTTCAGGGAAGCTTCAGAACATGCAATTTCAACCTCCCACTATAGCAGAAAGGGTCTATCTAGTAGTTGCACATCAAATCTAAGCTGTCTGAAGTGTTTTTCGAAAGTTATCAACACTTTTATGTTTGGCGTTCCGAAAGCCACCTTATCTCAAGCTGAAACGCGTTTTTGTGCATTGTGCCATAACTTTTCAGGGAAGCTTCAGAACATGAAATTTTAACCTCCCACTATAGCAGAAAGGGTCTTTCTAGTAGTTGCACATCAAATCTAAGCTGTCTGAAGTGTTTTTCGAAAGTTATCAACACTTTTATGTTTGGCGTTTCGAAACCCACGATGTCTCAGGCTGAAAAGCGTTTTTGTGCATTGTGCAATGACTTTTCAGGGAAGCTTCAGAACATGAAATTTTAACCACCCACTATAGCAGAAAGGGTCTTTCTAGTACTTGCACATCAAATCTAGGCTGTCTGAAGTGTTTTTCGAAAGTTATTAACACTTTTATGTTTGGCGTTCTGAAACCCACCATATCTCAGGCTGAAAAGCGTTTTTGTGCATTGTGCCATAACTTTTCACGGAAGCTTCAGAACATGAAATTTTAACGTCCCACTATAGCAGAATGGGTCTCTCTAGTAGTTGCACATCAAATCTAAGCTATCTGAAGTGTTTTTCGAAAGTTATCAACACTGTTATATTTGGCGTTCCGAAACCCACCTTATCTCAGGCTGAAAAGCGTTTTTGTGCATTGTGCCATAACTTTTCAGGGAAGCTTCAGAACATGAAATTTAAACTTCCCACTATAGCAGAAAGGGTTTTTCTAGTAGTTGCACGTCAAATCTAAGCTGTCTGAAGTGTTTTTTGAAAGTTATTAACACTTTTATGTTTGGCGTTCCAAAACTCACCTTATCTCAGGCTGAAAAGCGTTTTTGTGCATTGTGCCATAACTTTTCAGGGAAGCTTCAGAACATGAAATTTTAACCTCCCACTATAGCAGAAAGGGTCTTTCTTGTAGTTGCACATCAAATCTAAGCTGTCTGAAGTGTTTTTCGAAAGTTATTAACAATTTTATGTTTGGCGTTCCAAAACCCACCTTATCTCAGGCTGAAAAGCGTTTTTATGCATTGTGCCATAACTTTTCAGGGAAGCTTCAGAACATGAAATTTTAACCTCCCACTATAGCAGAAAGGGTCTTTCTAGTAGTTGCACATCAAATCTAAGCTGTCTGAAGTGTTTTTCGAAAGTTATCAACACTTTTATGTTTGGCGTTCCGAAACCCACCTTATCTCAGGCTGAAAAGCGTTTTTACGCATTGTGCCATAACTTTTCGGGGAAGCTTCAGAACATGAAATTTTAACCTCCCACTATAGCAGAAAGGGTCTTTCTAGTAGTTGCACATCAAATCGAAGCTGTCTGAAGTGTTTTTCGAAAGTTATCAACACTTTTATGTTTGGCGTTCCGAAACCCACCTTATCTCAGGCTGAAAAGCGTTTTTGTGCATTGTGCCATAACTTTTCAGGGAAGCTTCAGAACATAAAATTTTAACCTCCCACTATAGCAGAAAGGGTCTTTCTAGTAGTTGCACGTCAAATCTAAGCTGTCTGAAGTGTTTTTCGAAAGTTATTAACACTTTTATGTTTGGCGTTCCAAAACTCACCTTATCTCAGGCTGAAAAGCGTTTTTGTGCATTGTGCCATAACTTTTCAGGGAAGCGTCAGAACATGAAATTTTAACCTCCCACTATAGCAGAAAGGGTCTTTCTTGTAGTTGCACATCAAATCTAAGCTGTCTGAAGTGTTTTTCGAAAGTTATTAACAATTTTATGTTTGGCGTTCCAAAACCCACCTTATCTCAGGCTGAAAAGCGTTTTTATGCATTGTGCCATAACTTTTCAGGGAAGCTTCAGAACATGAAATTTTAACCTCCCACTATAGCAGAAAGGGTCTTTCTAGTAGTTGCACATCAAATCTAAGCTGTCTGAAGTGTTTTTCGAAAGTTATCAACACTTTTATGTTTGGCGTTCCGAAACCCACCTTATCTCAGGCTGAAAAGCGTTTTTACGCATTGTGCCATAACTTTTCGGGGAAGCTTCAGAACATGAAATTTTAACCTCCCACTATAGCAGAAAGGGTCTTTCTAGTAGTTGCACATCAAATCTAAGCTGTCTGAAGTGTTTTTCGAAAGTTATCAACACTTTTATGTTTGGCGTTCCGAAACCCACCTTATCTCAAGCTGAAAAGCGTTTTTGTGCATTGTGCCATAACTTTTCAGGGAAGCTTCAGAACATAAAATTTTAACCTCCCACTATAGCAGAAAGGGTCTTTCTAGTAGTTGCACATCAAATCTAAGCTGTCTGAAGTGTTTTTCGAAAGTTATCAACACTTTTATGTTTGGCGTTCCGAAACCCACCTTATCTCAGGCTGAAAAGCGTTTTTGTGCATTGTGCCATAACTTTTCAGGGAAGCTTCAGAACATGAAATTTTAACCTTCCACTATAGCAGAAAGTGTCTTTCTAGTAGTTGCTCATCAAATCTAAGCTGTCTGAAGTGTTTTTCGAAAGTTATCAACACTTTTATGTTTGGCGTTCCGAAAGCCACCTTATCTCAAGCTGAAACGCGTTTTTGTGCATTGTGCCATAACTTTTCAGGGAAGCTTCAGAACATGAAATTTTAACCTCCCACTATAGCAGAAAGGGTCTTTCTAGTAGTTGCACATCAAATCTAAGCTGTCTGAAATGTTTTTCGAAAGTTATCAACACTTTTGTGTTTGGCGTTTCGAAACCCACGATATCTCAGGCTGAAAAGCGTTTTTGTGCATTGTGCCATGACTTTTCAGGGAAGCTTCAGAACATGAAATTTTAACCACCAACTATAGCAGAAAGGGTCTTTCTAGTACTTGCACATCAAATCTAAGCTGTCTGAAGTGTTTTTCGAAAGTTATTAACACTTTTATGTTTGGCGTTCCGAAACCCACCATATCTCAGGCTGAAAAGCGTTTTTGTGCATTGTGCCATAACTTTTCACGGAAGCTTCAGAACATGAAATTTTAACGTCCCACTATAGCAGAATGGGTCTTTATAGTAGTTGCACATCAAATCTAAGCTGTCTGAAGTGTTTTTCGAACGTTATCAACACTGTTATGTTTTGCGTTCCGAAACCCACCTTATCTCAGGCTGAAAAGCGTTTTTGTGCATTGTGCCATAACTTTTCAGGGAAGCTTCAGAACATGAAATTTAAACTTCCCACTATAGCAGAAAGGGTCTTTCTAGGAGTTGCACGTCAAATCTAAGCTGTCTGAAGTGTTTTTCGAAAGTTATTAACACTTTTATGTTTGGCCTTCCAAAACCCACCTTATCTCAGGCTGAAAAGCGTTTTTGTGCATTGTGCCATAACTTTTCAGGGAAGCGTCAGAACATGAAATTTTAACCTCCCACTATAGCAGAAAGGGTCTTTCTTGTAGTTGCACATCAAATCTAAGCTGTCTGAAGTGTTTTTCGAAAGTTATTAACACTTTTATGTTTGGCGTTCCAAAACCCACCTTATCTCAGGCTGAAAAGCGTTTTTGTGCATTGTGCCATAACTTTTCAGGGAAGCTTCAGAACATGAAATTTTAACCTCCCACTATAGCAGAAAGGGTCTTTCTAGTAGTTGCACATCAAATCTAAGCTGTCTGAAGTGTTTTTCGAAAGTTATCAACACTTTTATGTTTGGCGTTCCGAAACCCACCTTATCTCAGGCTGAAAAGCGTTTTTGTGCATTGTGCCATAACTTTTCAGGGAAGCTTCAGAACATAAAATTTTAACCTCCCACTATAGCAGAAAGGGTCTTTCTAGTAGTTGCACATCAAATCTAAGCTGTCTGAAGTGTTTTTCGAAAGTTATCAACACTTTTATGTTTGGCGTTCCGAAACCCACCTTATCTCAGGCTGAAAAGCGTTTTTGTGCATTGTGCCATAACTTTTCAGGGAAGCTTCAGAACATAAAATTTTAACCTCCCACTATAGCAGAAAGGGTCTTTCTCGTAGTTGCACATCAAATCTAAGCTGTCTGAAGTGTTTTTCTAAAGTTATCAACACTTTTATGTTTGGCGTTCCGAAACCCACCTTATCTCAGGCTGAAAAGCGTTTTTACGCATTGTGCCATAACTTTTCAGGGAAGCTTCAGAACATGAAATTTTAACCTCCCACTATAGCAGAAAGGGTCTTTCTAGTAGTTGCACATCAAATCTAAGCTGTCTGAAGTGTTTTTCGAAAGTTATCAACACGTTTATGTTTGGCGTTCCGAAACCCACCTTATCTCAGGCTGAAAAGCGTTTTTGTGCATTGTGCCATAACTTTTCAGGGAAGCTTCAGAACATAAAATTTTAACCTCCCACTATAGCAGAAAGGGTCTTTCTAGTAGTTGCACATCAAATCTAAGCTGTTTGAAGTGTTTTTCGAAAGTTATCAACACTTTTATCTTTGGCGTTCCGAAACCCACCTTATCTCAGGCTGAAAAGCGTTTTTGTGCATTGTGCCATAACTTTTCAGGGAAGCTTCAGAACATAAAATTTTAACCTCCCACTATCGCAGAAAGGGTCTTTCAAGTAGTTGCACATCAAATCTAAGCTGTTTGAAGTGTTATTCGAAAGTTATCAACACTTTTATCTTTGGCGTTCCCAAACCCACCTTATCTCAGGCTGAAGCGCGTTTTTGTGCATTGTGCCATAACTTTTCAGGGAAGCTTCAGAACATGAATTTTAACCTCCCACTATAGCAGAAAGGGTCTTTCTAGTAGTTGCACATCAAATCTAAGCTGTCTGAAGTGTTTTTCGAAAGTTATCAACACTTTTATGTTTGGCGTTTCGAAACCCACGATATCTCAGGCTGAAAAGCGTTTTTGTGCATTGTGCCATAACTTTTCAGGGAAGCTTCTGAACATGAAATTTTAACCTCCCACTATAGCAGAAAGGGTCTTTCTAGTACTTGCACATCAAATCTAAGCTGTCTGAAGTGTTTTTCGAAAGTTATTAACCCTTTTATGTTTGGCGTTCCTAAACCCACCATATCTCAGGCTGAAAAGCTTTTTTGTGCATTGTGCCATAACTTTTCACGGAAGCTTCAGAACATGAAATTTTAACGTCCCACTATAGCAGAATGGCTCTTTCTAGTAGTTGCACATCAAATCTAAGCTGTCTGAAGTGTTTTTCGAAAGTTATCAACACTGTTATGTTTGGCGTTCCGAAACCCACCTTATCTCAGGCTGAAGCCCGTTTTTGTGCATTGTGCCATAACTTTTCAGGGAAGCTTCAGAACATGAAATTTTAACCACCCACTATAGCAGAAAGGGTCTTTCTAGTACTTGCACATCAAATCTAAGCTGTCTGAAGTGTTTTTCGAAAGTTATCAACATTTTTATGTTTGGCGTTTCGAAACCCACGATATCTCAGGCTGAAAAGCGTTTTTGTGCATTGTGCCAAGACTTTTCAGGGAAGCTTCAGAACATGAAATTTTAACCACCCACTATAGCAGAAAGGGTCTTTCTAGTACTTGCACATCAAATCTAAGCTGTCTGAAGTGTTTTTCGAAAGTTATTAACACTTTTATGTTTGGCGTTCCGAAACCCACCATATCTCAGGCTGAAAAGCGTTTTTGTGCATTGTGCCATAACTTTTCACGGAAGCTTCAGAACATGAAATTTTAACGTCCCACTATAGCAGAATGGGTCTTTCTAGTAGTTGCACATCAAATCTAAGCTGTCTGAAGTGTTTTTCGAAAGTTATCAACACTGTTATGTTTGGCGTTCCGAAACCCACCTTATCTCAGGCTGAAAAGCGTTTTTGTGCATTGTGCCATAACTTTTCAGGGAAGCTTCAGAACATGAAATTTAAACTTCCCACTATAGCAGAAAGGGTCTTTCTAGTAGTTGCACGTCAAATCTAAGCTGTCTGAAGTGTTTTTCGAAAGTTATTAACACTTTTATGTTTGGCGTTCCAAAACCCACCTTATCTCAGGCTGAAAAGCGTTTTTGTGCATTGTGCCATAACTTTTCAGGGAAGCGTCAGAACATGAAATTTTAACCTCCCACTAAAGCAGAAAGGGTCTTTCTAGTAGTTGCACATCAAATCTAAGCTGTCTGAAGTGTTTTTCGAAAGTTATTAACACTTTTATGTTTGGCGTTCCGAAACCCACCTTATCTCAGGCTGAAAAGCGTTTTTGTGCATTGTGCCATAACTTTTCAGGGAAGCTGCAGAACATAAAATTTTAACCTCCCACTATCGCAGAAAGGGTCTTTCTAGTAGTTGCACATCAAATCTAAGCTGTCTGAAGTGTTTTTCGAAAGTTATCAACACTTTTATGTTTGGCATTCCGAAACCCACCTTATCTCAGGCTGAAAAGCGTTTTTACGCATTGTGCCATAACTTTTCAGGGAAGCTTCAGAACATAAAATTTTAACCTCCCACTATAGCAGAAAGGGTCTTTCTAGTAGTTGCACATCAAATCTAAGCTGTTTGAAGTGTTTTTCGAAAGTTATCAACACTTTTATCTTTGGCGTTCCGAAACCCACCTTATCTCAGGCTGAAAAGCGTTTTTGTACATTGTGCCATAACTTTTCAGGGAAGCTTCAGAACATGAAATTTTAACCTTCCACTATAGCAGAAAGGGTCTTTCTAGTAGTTGCTCATCAAATCTAAGCTGTCTGAAGTGTTTTTCGAAAGTTATCAACACTTTTATGTTTGGCGTTCCGAAACCCACCTTATCTCAGGCTGAAGCGCGTTTTTGTGCATTGTGCCATAACTTTTCAGGGAAGCTTCAGAACATGAAATTTTAACCTCCCACTATAGCAGAAAGGGTCTTTCTAGTAGTTGCACATCAAATCTACGCTGTCTGAAGTGTTTTTCGAAAGTTATCAACACTTTTATGTTTGGCGTTTCGAAACCCACAATATCTCAGGCTGAAAAGCGTTTTTGTGCATTGTGCCATAACTTTTCAGGGAAGCTTCTGAACATGAAATTTTAACGTCCCACTATCGCAGAAAGGGTCTTTCTAGTACTTGCACATCAAATCTAAGCTGTCTGAAGTGTTTTTCGAAAGTTATTAACACTTTTATGTTTGGCGTTCCGAAACCCACCATATCTCAGGCTGAAAAGCGTTTTTGTGCATTGCGCCATAACTTTTCACGGAAGCTTCAGAACATGAAATTTTAACGTCCCACTATAGCAGAATTGGTCTTTCTAGTAGTTGCACATCAAATCTAAGCTGTCTGAAGTGTTTTTCGAAAGTTATCAACACTGTTATGTTTGGCGTTCCGAAACCGACCTTATCTCAGGCTGAAGCGCGTTTTTGTGCATTGTGCCATAACTTTTCAGGGAAGCTTCAGAACATGAAATTTTAACCTCCCACTATAGCAGAAAGGGTCTTTCTAGTAGTTGCACATCAAATCTAAGCTGTCTGAAGTGTTTTTCGAAAGTTAACAACACTTTTATGTTTGGCGTTTCGAAACCCACGATATCTCAGGCTGAAAAGCGTTTTTGTGCATTGTGCCATAACTTTTCAGGGAAGCTTCTGAACATGAAATTTTAACCTCCCACTATAGCAGAAAGGGTCTTTCTAGTACTTGCACATCAAATCTAAGCTGTCTGAAGTGTTTTTCGAAAGTTATCAACACTGTTATGTTTGGCGTTCCGAAACCCACCTTATCTCAGGCTGAAAAGCTTTTTTGTGCATTGTGCCATAACTTTTCAGGGAAGCTTCAGAACATGAAATTTTAACTTCCCACTATAGCAGAAAGGGTCTTTCTAGTAGTTGCACGTCAAATCTAAGCTGTCTGAAGTGTTTTTCGAAAGTTATCAACACTTTTATGTTTGGCGTTCCGAAACCCACCTTATCTCAGGCTGAAAAGCGTTTTTGTGCATTGTGCCATAACTTTTCAGGGAAGCTTCAGAACATAAAATTTTAACCTCCCACTATAGCAGAAAGGGTCTTTCTAGTAGTTGCACATCAAATCTAAGCTGTTTGAAGTGTTTTTCGAAAGTTATCAACACTTTTATCTTTGGCGTTCCGAAACCCACCTTATCTCAGGCTGAAAAGCGTTTTTGTACATTGTGCCATAACTTTTCAGGGAAGCTTCAGAACATGAAATTTTAACCTTCCACTATAGCAGAAAGGGTCTTTCTAGTAGTTGCTCATCAAATCTAAGCTGTCTGAAGTGTTTTTCGAAAGTTATCAACACTTTTATGTTTGGCGTTCCGAAACCCACGATATCTCAGGCTGAAAAGCGTTTTTGTGCATTGTGCCATAACTTTTCAGGGAAGCTTCTGAACATGAAATTTTAACCTCCCACTATAGCAGAAAGGGTCTTTCTAGTACTTGCACATCAAATCTAAGCTGTCTGAAGTGTTTTTCATAAGTTATCAACACTTTTATGTTTGGCGTTTCGAAACCCACGATATCTCAGGCTGAAAAGCGTTTTTCTGCATTGTGCCATGACTTTTCAGGGAAGCTTCAGAACATGAAATTTTAACCACCCACTATAGCAGAAAGGGTCTTTCTAGTACTTGCACATCAAATCTAAGCTGTCTGAAGTGTTTTTCGAAAGTTATTAACACTTTTATGTTTGGCGTTCCGAAACCCACCATATCTCAGGCTGAAAAGCGTTTTTGTGCATTGTGCCATAACTTTTCATTGAAGCTTCAGAACATGAAATTTTATCGTCCCACTATAGCAGAATGGGTCTTTCTAGTAGTTGCACATCAAATCTAAGCTGTCTGAAGTGTTTTTCGAAAGTTATCAACACTGTTATGTTTGGCGTTCCGAAACCCACCTTATCTCAGGCTGAAAAGCGTTTTTTTGCATTGTGCCATAACTTTTCAGGGAAGCTTCAGAACATGAAATTTTAACTTCCCACTATAGCAGAAAGGGTCTTTCTAGTAGTTGTACGTCAAATCTAAGCTGTCTGAAGTGTTTTTCGAAAGTTATTAACACTTTTATGTTTGGCGTTCCACAACCCACCTTATCTCAGGCTGAAAAGCGTTTTTGTGCATTGTGCCATAACTTTTCAGGGAAGCGTCAGAACATGAAATTTTAACCTCCCACTATAGCAGAAAGGGTCTTTCTAGTAGTTGCACATCAAATCTAAGCTGTCTGAAGTGTTTTTCGAAAGTTATCAACACTTTTATGTTTGGCATTCCGAAACCCACCTTATCTCAGGCTGAAAAGCGTTTTTGTGCATTGTGCCATAACTTTTCAGGGAAGCTTCAGAACATAAAATTTTAACCTCCCACTATAGCAGAAAGGGTCTTTCTAGTAGTTGCACATCAAATCTAAGCTGTCTGAAGTGTTTTTCGAAAGTTATCAACACTTTTATGTTTGGCGTTCCGAAACCCACCTTATCTCAGGCTGAAAAGCGTTTTTGTGCATTGTGCCATAACTTTTCAGGGAAGCTTCAGAACATAAAATTTTAACGTCCCACTATAGCAGAATGGGTCTTTCTAGTAGTTGCACATCAAATCTAAGCTGTCTGAAGTGTTTTTCGAAAGTTATCAACACTGTTATGTTTGGCGTTCCGAAACCCACCTTATCTCAGGTTGAAAAGCGTTTTTGTGCATTGAGCCATAACTTTTCAGGGAAGCTTCAGAACATGAAATTTTAACTTCCCACGATAGCAGAAAGGGTCTTTCTAGTAGTTGCACATCAAATCTAAGCTGTCTGAAGTGTTTTTCCAAAGTTAGCAATATTTTTATGTTTGGCGTTCCGGAATCGACCTTATCTCAGGCTGAAAACGCGTTTTCTGCATTGTGCCATGACTTTGCAGGGAAGCTTCAGAACATGAAATTTTAACCTCCCACTATAGCAGAAAGGGTCTTTCTAGTAGTTGCACATCAAATCTAAGCTGTCTGTAGAGTTTTTCCAGAGTTATCAACATTTTTATGTTTGGGGTTCTGAAATCAACCTCATCTCAGGCTGAAAACGCATTTTACGCATTGTGCCATAACTTTGCAGGGAAGCTTCAGAACATGAAATTTTCACCTCCCTCTATTGCAGAAAGGGTCTTTCGAGTAGTTGCACATCAAATCGAAGCTGTCTGAAGTGTTTTTCCAAAGTTATCAACACTTTTATGTTTGGCGTTCCGGAATCGACCTTATCTCAGGCTGAAAACACGATTTACGCATTCTGCCATAACTTTGCAGGGAAGCTTCAGAACATGAAATTTTCATATCCCACTATAGCAGAAAGGGTCTTTCTAGTAGTTGCACATCAAATCTAAGCTGTCTGAAGTGTTTTTCCAAAGTTATCAAATTTTTATGTTTGGCGTTCCGGAATCGACCTTATCTCTGGCTGAAAACGCGTTTTCTGCATTGTTCCATAACTTTGCAGGGAAGCTTCAGAACATGAAATTTTAACCTCCCACTATAGCAGAATGCGTCTTTCTAGTAGTTGCACATCAAATCTTAGCTGTCTGAAGTGTTTTTCCAAAGTTCTCAACATTTTTATGTTTGGCGTTCTGAAATCAAGCTCATCTCAGGCTGAAAACGCGTTTTCTGGATAGTGCCATTACTTTGCAGGGAGACTTCAGAACATGATATTTTCTCCTCCCACTATAGCAGAAAGGGTATTTCAAGTAGTTGCACATCAAATCTAAGTTGTCTGAAGTGTTTTTCCAAAGTTATCAACATTCTTATGTTTGGCGTTCCGGAACCCACTTTATCTCAGGCTGAAAACGCGTTTTACGCATTGTGCCATAACTTTGCAGGAAAGCTTCAGAACATGAAATTTTCAACTCCCACTATAGCAGAAAGGGTCTTTCTAGTCGTTGCACATCAAATCTAAGCTGTCTGAAGTGTTTTTCCAAAGTTATCAATATTTTTATGTTTGGCGTTCCGGAATCGACCTTATCTCAGGCTGAAAACGCGTTTCCTGCATTGTGGCATAACTTTGCAGGGAAGCTTCAGAACATGAATTTTTCACCTCCCACTATAGCAGAAAGGGTCTTTCTAGTAGTTGCACATCAAATCTAAGCTGTCTGAAGTGTTTTTCCAAAGTTATCAACATTCTTATGTTTGGCGTTCCGGAATCGACCTTATCTCAGGCTGAAAACGCGTTTTCTGCATTGTGCCATAACTTTGCAGGGAAGCTTCAGAACATGAAATTTTCACCTCCCACTATAGCAGAAAGGGTCTTTCTAGTAGTTGCACATCAAATCTAAGCTGTCTGAAGTGTTTTTCCAAAGTTATCAACATTTTTATGTTTGGCGTTCTGGAAACCACCTTATCTCAGGCTGAAAACAGGTTTTCTGCATTGTGCCATGACTTTGCAGGGAAGCTTCAGAACATGAAATTTTCACCTCCCACTATAGCAGAAAGGGTCTTTCTAGTAGTTGCACATCAAATCTAAGCTGTCTGAAGTGTTTTTCGAAAGTTATCAACACTTTTATGTTTGGCGTTCCGAAACCCACCTTATCTCAGGCTGAAAAGCGTTTTTGTGCATTGTGCCATAACTTTTCAGGGAAGCTTCAGAACATGAAATTTTAACCTCCCACTATAGCAGAAAGGGTCTTTCTAGTAGTTGCACATCAAATCTAAGCTTTCTGAAGTGTTTTTCGAAAGTTATCAACACTTTTATGTTTGGCGTTCCGAGACCCACCTTATCTCAGGCTGAAAAGCGTTTTCACGCATTGTGCCATAACTTTTCAGGGAAGCGTCAGAACATGAATTTCTAACCTCCCACTATAGCAGAAAGGGTTTTTCTAGTAGTTGCACGTCAAATCTAAGCTGTCTGAAGTGTTTTTCGAAAGTTATCTACACTTTTATGTTTGGCGTTCCGAAACCCACCTTATCTCAGGCTGAAAAGCGTTTTTGTGCATTGTGCCATAACTTTTCAGGGAAGCTTCAGAACTTGAAATTTTAACTTCCCACTATAGCAGAAAGGGTCTTTCTAGTTGTTGCACATCAAATATAAGCTGTCTGAAGTGTTTTTCGAAAGTTATCAACACTTATGTTTGGCGTTCCAAAACCCACCTTATCTCATGCTGAAAAACTTTTTTGTGCATTGAGCCATAACTTTTCAGGGAAGCTTCAGAACATGAAATTTTAACCTCCCACTATAGCAGAAAGGGTCTTTCTAGTAGTTGCACATCAAATCTAAGCTGTCTGAAGTGTTTTTCGAAAGTTATTAACACTTTTATGTTTGGCGTTCCGAAACCCACCTTATCTCAGGCTGAAAAGCGTTTTTGTGCATTGTGCCATAACTTTTCAGGGAAGCTTCAGAACATGAAATTTTAACCTCCCACTATAGCAGAAAGGGTCTTTCTAGTAGTTGCACATCAAATCTAAGCTGTCTGAAGTGTTTTTCGAAAGTTATTAACACTTTTATGTTTGGCGTTGTGAAACCCACCTTATCTCAGGCTGAAAATCGTTTTTGTGCATTGTGCCATAACTTTTCAGGGAAGCTTCAGAACATGAAATTTTAACCTCCCACTATAGCAGAAAGGGTCTTTCTAGTAGTTGCACATCAAATCTAAGCTGTCTGAAGTGTTTTTGGAAAGTTATTAACACTTTTATGTTTGGCGTTCCAAAACCCACCTTATCTCAGGCTGAAAAGCGTTTTTGTGCATTGTGCCATAACTTTTCAGGGAAGCTTCAGAACATAAAATTTTAACCTCCCACTATAGCAGAAAGGGTCTTTCTAGTATTTGCACATCAAATCTAAGCTGTCTGAAGTGTGTTTCGAAAGTTATCAACACTTTTATGTTTGGCGTTCCGAAACCCACCTTCTCTCAGGCTGAAAAGCGTTTTTGTACATTGTGCCATAACTTTTCAGGGAAGGTTCAGAACATGAAATTTTAACCTTCCACTATAGCAGAAAGGGTCTTCCTAGTAGTTGCTCATAAAATCTAAGCTGTCTGAAGTGTTTTTCGAAAGTTATCAACACTTTTATGTTTGGCGTTCCGAAACCCACCTTATCTCAGGCTGAAACGCGTTTTTGTGCATTGTGCGATAACTTTTCAGGGAAGCTTCAGAAAATGAAATTTTAACCTCCCACTATAGCAGAAAGGGTCGTTCTAGTAGTTGCACATCAAATCTAAGCTGTCTGAAGTGTTTTTCGAAAGTTATCAACACTTTTATGTTTGGCGTTTCGAAACCCACGATATCTCAGGCTGAAAAGCGTTTTTGTGAATTGTGCCATAACTTTTCAGGGAAGCTTCTGAACATGAAATTTTAACCTCCCACTATAGCAGAAAGGGTCTTTCTAGTACTTGCACATCAAATCTAAGCTGTCTGAAGTGTTTTTCGAAAGTTATCAACACTTTTATGTTTGGCGTTCCAAAACCCACCTTATCTCAGGCTGAAAAGCGTTTTTGTGCATTGTGCCATAACTTTTCAGGGAAGTTTCAGAACATGAAATTTTAACCTCCCACTATAGCAGAAAGGGTCTTTCTAGTAGTTGCACATCAAATCTAAGCTGTCTGAAGTGTTTTTCGAAAGTTATGAACACTTTTATGTTTGGCGTTCCGAAACCCACCTTATCTCAGGCTGAAAAGCGTTTTTGTGCATTGTGCCATAACTTTTCAGGGAAGCTTCAGAACATGAAATTTTAACCTCCCACTATAGCAGAAAGGGTCTTTCTAGTAGTTGCACATCAAATCTAAGCTGTCTGAAGTGTGTTTCGAAAGTTATCAACACTTTTATGTTTGGCGTTCCAAAACCCACCTTCTCTCAGGCTGAAAAGCGTTTTTGTGCATTGTGCCATAATTTTTCAGTGAAACTTCAGAACATGAAATTTTAAACTCCCACTATAGCAGAAAGGGTCTTTCTAGTAGTTGCACATCAAATCTAAGCTGTCTGAAGTGTTTTTCGAAAGATATCAACACTTTTATGTTTGGCGTTCCGAAACCCACCTTATCTCAGGCTGAAAAGCGCTTTTCTGCATTGTGCCATAACTTTTCAGGGAAGCTTCAGAACATAAAATTTTAACCTCCCACTATAGCAGAAAGGGTCTTTCTAGTAGTTGCACATCAAATCTAAGCTGTCTGAAGTGTTTTTCGAAAGTTATCAACACTTTTATGTTTGGCGTTCCGAAACCCACCTTCTCTCAGGCTGAAAAGCGTTTTTGTGCATTGTGCCATAACTTTTCAGGGAAGCTTCAGAACATGAAATTTTAACCTCCCACTATAGCGGAAAGGGTCTTTCTAGTAGTGGCACATCAAATCTAAGCTGTCTGAAGTGTTTTTCGAAAGTTATCAACACTTTTATGTTTGGCGTTCCGAAACCCACCTTCTCTCAAGCTGAAAAGCGTTTTTGTGCATTGTGCCATAACTTTTCAGGGAAGCTTCAGAACATGAAATTTTAACCTCCCACTATAGCAGAAAGGGTCTTTCTACTAGTTGCACATCAAATCTAAGCTGTCTGAAGTGTTTCTCGAAAGTTATCAACACTTTTATGTTTGGCGTTCCGAAACCCACCTTATCTCAGGCTGAAAAGCGTTTTTGTGCACTGAAAAGCGTTTTTGTGCATTGTGCCATAACTTTTCAGGGAAGCTTCAGAACATGAAATTTTAACCTCCCACTATAGCGGAAAGGGTCTTTCTAGTAGTTGCACATCAAATCTAAGCTGTCTGAAGTGTTTTTCGAAAGTTATCAACACTTTTATGTTTGGCGTTCCAAAACCCACCTTATCTCAGGCTGAAAAGCTTTTTTGTGCATTGTGCCATAACTTTTCAGGGAAGCTTCAGAACATGAAATTTTAACCTCCCACTATAGCAGAAAGGGTCTTTCTAGTAGTTGCACATCAAATCTAAGCTGTCTGAAGTGTTTTTCGAAAGTTATTAACACTTTTATGTTTGGCGTTCCAAAACCCACCTTATCTCAGGCTGAAAAGCGTTTTTGTGCATTGTGCCATAACTTTTCAGGGAAGCTTCAGAACATGAAATTTTAACCTCCCACTATAGCAGAAAGTGTCTTTCTAGTAGTTGCACATCAAATCTAAGCTGTCTGAAGTGTTTTTCGAAAGATATCAACACTTTTATGTTTGGCGTTCCAAAACCCACCTTATCTCAGGCTGAAAAGCTTTTTTGTGCATTGTGCCATAACTTTTCAGGGAAGCTTCAGAACATGAAAATTTAACCTCCCACTATAGCAGAAAGGGTTTTTCTAGTAGTTGCACATCAAATCTAAGCTGTCTGAAGTGTTTTTCGAAAGTTATTAACACTTTTATGTTTGGCGTTCCAAAACCCACCTTATCTCAGGCTGAAAAGCGTTTTTGTGCATTGTGCCATAACTTTTCAGGGAAGCTTCAGAACATGAAATTTTAACCTCCCACTATAGCAGAAAGGGTCTTTCTAGTAGTTGCACATCAAATCTAAGCTGTCTGAAGTGTTTTTCGAAAGTTATTAACACTTTTATGTTTGGCGTTGCGAAACCCACCTTATCTCAGGCTGAAAAGCGTTTTTGTGCATTGTGCCATAACTTTTCAGGGAAGCTTCAGAACATGAAATTTTTGACCTCCCACTATAGCAGAAAGGGTCTTTCTAGTAGTTGCACATCAAATCTAAGCTGTCTGAAGTGTTTTTCGAAAGATATCAAAAGTTTTATGTTTGGCGTTCCGAAACCCACCTTCTCTCAGGCTGAAAAGCGTTTTTGTGCATTGTGCCATAACTTTTCAGGGAAGCTTCAGAACATGAAATTTTAACCTCCCACTATAGCAGAAAGGGTCTTTCTAGTAGTGGCACATCAAATCTAAGCTGTCTGAAGTGTTTTTCGAAAGTTATCAACACTTTTATGTTTGGCGTTCCGAAACCCACCTTCTCTCAAGCTGAAAAGCGTTTTTGTGCATTGTGCCATAACTTTTCAGGGAAGCTTCAGAACATGAAATTTTAACCTCCCACTATAGCAGAAAGGGTCTTTCTACTAGTTGCACATCAAATCTAAGCTGTCTGAAGTGTTTCTCGAAAGTTATCAACACTTTTATGTTTGGCGTTCCGAAACCCACCTTATCTCAGGCTGAAAAGCGTTTTTGTGCACTGAAAAGCGTTTTTGTGCATTGTGCCATAACTTTTCAGGGAAGCTTCAGAACATGAAATTTTAACCTCCCACTATAGCAGAAAGGGTCTTTCTAGTAGGTGCACATCAAATCTAAGCTGTCTGAAGTGTTTTTCGAAAGTTATCAACACTTTTATGTTTGGCGTTCCAAAACCCACCTTATCTCAGGCTGAAAAGCTTTTTTGTGCATTGTGCCATAACGTTTCAGGGAAGCTTCAGAACATGAAATTTTAACCTCCCACTATAGCAGAAAGGGTCTTTCTAGTAGTTGCACATCAAATCTAAGCTGTCTGAAGTGTTTTTCGAAAGTTATTAACACTTTTATGTATGGCGTTCCAAAACCCACCTTATCTCAGGCTGAAAAGCGTTTTTGTGCATTGTGCCATAACTTTTCAGGGAAGCTTCAGAACATGAAATTTTAACCTCCCACTATAGCAGAAAGGGTCTTTCTAGTAGTTGCACATCAAATCTAAGCTGTCTGAAGTGTTTTTCGAAAGATATCAACACTTTTATGTTTGGCGTTCCAAAACCCACCTTATCTCAGGCTGAAAAGCTTTTTTGTGCATTGTGCCATAACTTTTCAGGGAAGCTTCAGAACATGAAATTTTAACCTCCCACTATAGCAGAAAGGGTTTTTCTAGTAGTTGCACATCAAATCTAAGCTGTCTGAAGTGTTTTTCGAAAGTTATTAACACTTTTATGTTTGGCGTTCCAAAACCCACCTTATCTCAGGCTGAAAAGCGTTTTTGTGCATTGTGCCATAACTTTTCAGGGAAGCTTCAGAACATGAAATTTTAACCTCCCACTATAGCAGAAAGGGTCTTTCTAGTAGTTGCACATCAAATCTAAGCTGTCTGAAGTGTTTTTCGAAAGTTATTAACACTTTTATGTTTGGCGTTGCGAAACCCATCTTATCTCAGGCTGAAAAGCGTTTTTGTGCATTGTGCCATAACTTTTCAGGGAAGCTTCAGAACATGAAATTTTAACCTCCCACTATAGCAGAAAGGGTCTTTCTAGTAGTTGCACATCAAATCTAAGCTGTCTGAAGTGTTTTTCGAAAGATATCAAAACTTTTATGTTTGGCGTTCCGAAACCCACCTTATCTCAGGCTGAAAAGCGTTTTTGTGCATTGTGCCATAACTTTTCAGGGAAGCTTCAGAACATAAAATTTTAACGTCCCACTATAGCAGAAAGGGTCTTTCTAGTATTTGCACATCAAATCTAAGCTGTCTGAAGTGTGTTTCGAAAGTTATCAACACTTTTATGTTTGGCGTTCCGAAACCCACCTTCTCTCAGGCTGAAAAGCGTTTTTGTACATTGTGCCATAACCTTTCAGGGAAGCTTCAGAACATGAAATTTTAACCTTCCACTATAGCAGAAAGGGTCTTTCTAGTAGTTGATCATCAAATCTAAGCTGTCTGAAGTGTTTTTCGAAAGTTATCAACACTTTTATGTTTGGCGTTCCGAAACCCACCTTATCTCAGGCTGAAAAGCGTTTTTGTGCACTGAAAAGCGTTTTTGTGCATTGTGCCATAACTTTTCAGGGAAGCTTCAAAACATGAAATTTTAACCTCCCACTATAGCAGAAAGGGTCTTTCTAGTAGTTGCACATCAAATCTAAGCTGTCTGAAGTGTTTTTCGAAAGTTATCAACACTTTTATGTTTGGCGTTCCAAAACCCACCTTATCTCAGGCTGAAAAGCTTTTTTGTGCATTGTGCCATAACTTTTCAGGGAAGCTTCAGAACATGAAATTTTAACCTCCCAGTATAGCAGAAAGGGTCTTTCTAGTAGTTGCACATCAAATCTAAGCTGTCTGAAGTGTTTTTCGAAAGTTATCAACACTTTTATGTTTGGCGTTCCAAAACCCACCTTATCTCAGGCTGAAAAGCTTTTTTGTGCATTGTGCCATAACTTTTCAGGGAAGCTTCAGAACATGAAATTTTAACCTCCCACTATAGCAGAAAGGGTTTTTCTAGTAGTTGCACATCAAATCTAAGCTGTCTGAAGTGTTTTTCGAAAGTTATTAACACTTTTATGTTTGGCGTTCCAAAACCCACCTTATCTCAGGCTGAAAAGCGTTTTTGTGCATTGTGCCATAACTTTTCAGGGAAGCTTCAGAACATGAAATTTTAACCTCCCACTATAGCAGAAAGGGTCTTTCTAGTAGTTGCACATCAAATCTAAGCTGTCTGAAGTGTTTTTCGAAAGATATCAAAACTTTTATGTTTGGCGTACCGAAACCCACCTTATCTCAGGCTGAAAAGCGTTTTTGTGCATTGTGCCATAACTTTTCAGGGAAGCTTCAGAACATAAAATTTTAAACTCCCACTATAGCAGAAAGGGTCTTTCTAGTATTTGCACATGAAATCTAAGCTGTCTGAAGTGTGTTTCGAAAGTTATCAACA
The DNA here is from genome assembly GCF_027744825.2 of Synchiropus splendidus. Lineage (NCBI taxonomy): Eukaryota > Metazoa > Chordata > Actinopteri > Syngnathiformes > Callionymidae > Synchiropus > Synchiropus splendidus. The sequence continues at coordinate 26,062,982 of NC_071339.1, read as the reverse complement.
CTTTTATGTTTGGCGTTCCGAAACCCACCTTCTCTCAGACTGAAAAGCGTTTTTGTACATTGTGCCATAACCTTTCAGGGAAGCTTCAGAACATGAAATTTTAACCTTCCACTATAGCAGAAAGGGTCTTTCTAGTAGTTGCTCATCAAATCTAAGCTGTCTGAAGTGTTTTTCGAAAGTTATCAACACTTTTATGTTTGGCGTTCCGAAACCCACCTTATCTGAGGCTGAAACGCGTTTTTGTGCATTGTGCCATAACTTTTCAGGGAAGCTTCAGAACATGAAATTTTAACCTCCCACTATAGCAGAAAGGGTCGTTCTAGTAGTTGCACATCAAATCTTAGCTGTCTGAAGTGTTTTTCGAAAGTTATCAACACTTTTATGTTTGGCGTTTCGAAACCCACGATATCTCAGGCTGAAAAGCGTTTTTGTGCATTGTGCCATAACTTTTCAGGGAAGCTTCTGAACATGAAATTTTAACCTCCCACTATAGCAGAAAGGGTCTTTCTAGTACTTGCACATCAAATCTAAGCTGTCTGAAGTGTTTTTCGAAAGTTATTAACACTTTTATGTTTGGCGTTCCGAAACCCACCATATCTCAGGCTGAAAAGCGTTTTTGTGCATTGTGCCATAACTTTTCACGGAAGCTTCAGATCATGAAATTTTAACGTCCCACTATAGCACAATTGGTCTTTCTAGTAGTTGCACATCAAATCTAAGCTGTCTGAAGTGTTTTTCGAAAGTTATCAACACTGTTATGTATGGCATTCCGAAACCCACCTTATCTCAGGCTGAAAAGCGTTTTTGTGCATTGTGCCATAACTTTTCAGGGAAGCTTCAGAACATGAAATTTTAACCTCCCACTATAGCAGAAAGGGTCTTTCTAGTAGTTGCACATCAAATCTAAGCTGTCTGAAGTGTTTTTCGAAAGTTATCAACACTTTTATGTTTGGCGTTCCAAAACCCACCTTATCTCAGGCTGAAACGCGTTTTTGTGCATTGTGCGATAACTTTTCAGGGAAGCTTCAGAAAATGAAATTTTAACCTCCCACTATAGCAGAAAGGGTCGTTCTAGTAGTTGCTCATCAAATCTAAGCTGTCTGAAGTGTTTTTCGAAAGTTATCAACACTTTTATGTTTGGCGTTTCGAAACCCACGATATCTCAGGCTGAAAAGCGTTTTTGTGAATTGTGCCATAACTTTTCAGGGAAGCTTCTGAACATGAAATTTTAACCTCCCACTATAGCAGAAAGGGTCTTTCTAGTACTTGCACATCAAATCTAAGCTGTCTGAAGTGTTTTTCGAAAGTTATCAACACTTTTATGTTTGGCGTTCCAAAACCCACCTTATCTCAGGCTGAAAAGCGTTTTTGTGCATTGTGCCATAACTTTTCAGGGAAGCTTCAGAACATGAAATTTTAACCTCCCACTATAGCAGAAAGGGTCTTTCTAGTAGTTGCACATCAAATCTAAGCTGTCTGAAGTGTGTTTCGAAAGTTATCAACACTTTTATGTTTGGCGTTCCAAAACCCACCTTCTCTCAGGCTGAAAAGCGTTTTTGTGCATTGTGCCATAACTTTTCAGGGAAGCTTCAGAACATGAAATTTTAACCTCCCACTATAGCAGAAAGGGTCTTTCTAGTAGTGGCACATCAAATCTAAGCTGTCTGAAGTGTTTTTCGAAAGTTATCAACACTTTTATGTTTGGCGTTCCGAAACCCACCTTCTCTCAAGCTGAAAAGCGTTTTTGTGCATTGTGCCATAACTTTTCAGGGAAGCTTCAGAACATGAAATTTTAACCTCCCACTATAGCAGAAAGGGTCTTTCTACTAGTTGCACATCAAATCTAAGCTGTCTGAAGTGTTTCTCGAAAGTTATCAACACTTTTATGTTTGGCGTTCCGAAACCCACCTTATCTCAGGCTGAAAAGCGTTTTTGTGCACTGAAAAGCGTTTTTGTGCATTGTGCCATAACTTTTCAGGGAAGCTTCAGAACATGAAATTTTAACCTCCCACTATAGCAGAAAGGGTCTTTCTAGTAGGTGCACATCAAATCTAAGCTGTCTGAAGTGTTTTTCGAAAGTTATCAACACTTTTATGTTTGGCGTTCCAAAACCCACCTTATCTCAGGCTGAAAAGCTTTTTTGTGCATTGTGCCATAACGTTTCAGGGAAGCTTCAGAACATGAAATTTTAACCTCCCACTATAGCAGAAAGGGTCTTTCTAGTAGTTGCACATCAAATCTAAGCTGTCTGAAGTGTTTTTCGAAAGTTATTAACACTTTTATGTTTGGCGTTCCAAAACCCACCTTATCTCAGGCTGAAAAGCGTTTTTGTGCATTGTGCCATAACTTTTCAGGGAAGCTTCAGAACATGAAATTTTAACCTCCCACTATAGCAGAAAGGGTCTTTCTAGTAGTTGCACATCAAATCTAAGCTGTCTGAAGTGTTTTTCGAAAGATATCAACACTTTTATGTTTGGCGTTCCAAAACCCACCTTATCTCAGGCTGAAAAGCTTTTTTGTGCATTGTGCCATAACTTTTCAGGGAAGCTTCAGAACATGAAATTTTAACCTCCCACTATAGCAGAAAGGGTTTTTCTAGTAGTTGCACATCAAATCTAAGCTGTCTGAAGTGTTTTTCGAAAGTTATTAACACTTTTATGTTTGGCGTTCCAAAACCCACCTTATCTCAGGCTGAAAAGCGTTTTTGTGCATTGTGCCATAACTTTTCAGGGAAGCTTCAGAACATGAAATTTTAACCTCCCACTATAGCAGAAAGGGTCTTTCTAGTAGTTGCACATCAAATCTAAGCTGTCTGAAGTGTTTTTCGAAAGTTATTAACACTTTTATGTTTGGCGTTGCGAAACCCATCTTATCTCAGGCTGAAAAGCGTTTTTGTGCATTGTGCCATAACTTTTCAGGGAAGCTTCAGAACATGAAATTTTAACCTCCCACTATAGCAGATAGGGTCTTTCTAGTAGTTGCACATCAAATCTAAGCTGTCTGAAGTGTTTTTCGAAAGATATCAAAACTTTTATGTTTGGCGTTCCGAAACCCACCTTATCTCAGGCTGAAAAGCGTTTTTGTGCATTGTGCCATAACTTTTCAGGGAAGCTTCAGAACATAAAATTTTAACGTCCCACTATAGCAGAAAGGGTCTTTCTAGTATTTGCACATCAAATCTAAGCTGTCTGAAGTGTGTTTCGAAAGTTATCAACACTTTTATGTTTGGCGTTCCGAAACCCACCTTCTCTCAGGCTGAAAAGCGTTTTTGTACATTGTGCCATAACCTTTCAGGGAAGCTTCAGAACATGAAATTTTAACCTTCCACTATAGCAGAAAGGGTCTTTCTAGTAGTTGATCATCAAATCTAAGCTGTCTGAATTGTTTTTCGAAAGTTATCAACACTTTTATGTTTGGCGTTCCGAAACCCACCTTATCTCAGGCTGAAAAGCGTTTTTGTGCACTGAAAAGCGTTTTTGTGCATTGTGCCATAACTTTTCAGGGAAGCTTCAAAACATGAAATTTTAACCTCCCACTATAGCAGAAAGGGTCTTTCTAGTAGTTGCACATCAAATCTAAGCTGTCTGAAGTGTTTTTCGAAAGTTATCAACACTTTTATGTTTGGCGTTCCAAAACCCACCTTATCTCAGGCTGAAAAGCTTTTTTGTGCATTGTGCCATAACTTTTCAGGGAAGCTTCAGAACATGAAATTTTAACCTCCCACTATAGCAGAAAGGGTCTTTCTAGTAGTTGCACATCAAATCTAAGCTGTCTGAAGTGTTTTTCGAAAGTTATCAACACTTTTATGTTTGGCGTTCCAAAACCCACCTTATCTCAGGCTGAAAAGCTTTTTTGTGCATTGTGCCATAACTTTTCAGGGAAGCTTCAGAACATGAAATTTTAACCTCCCACTATAGCAGAAAGGGTTTTTCTAGTAGTTGCACATCAAATCTAAGCTGTCTGAAGTGTTTTTCGAAAGTTATTAACACTTTTATGTTTGGCGTTCCAAAACCCACCTTATCTCAGGCTGAAAAGCGTTTTTGTGCATTGTGCCATAACTTTTCAGGGAAGCTTCAGAACATGAAATTTTAACCTCCCACTATAGCAGAAAGGGTCTTTCTAGTAGTTGCACATCAAATCTAAGCTGTCTGAAGTGTTTTTCGAAAGATATCAAAACTTTTATGTTTGGCGTACCGAAACCCACCTTATCTCAGGCTGAAAAGCGTTTTTGTGCATTGTGCCATAACTTTTCAGGGAAGCTTCAGAACATAAAATTTTAAACTCCCACTATAGCAGAAAGGGTCTTTCTAGTATTTGCACATGAAATCTAAGCTGTCTGAAGTGTCTTTCGAAAGTTATCAACACTTTTATGTTTGGCGTTCCGAAACCCACCTTCTCTCAGACTGAAAAGCGTTTTTGTACATTGTGCCATAACCTTTCAGGGAAGCTTCAGAACATGAAATTTTAACCTTCCACTATAGCAGAAAGGGTCTTTCTAGTAGTTGCTCATCAAATCTAAGCTGTCTGAAGTGTTTTTCGAAAGTTATCAACACTTTTATGTTTGGCGTTCCGAAACCCACCTTATCTGAGGCTGAAACGCGTTTTTGTGCATTGTGCCATAACTTTTCAGGGAAGCTTCAGAACATGAAATTTTAACCTCCCACTATAGCAGAAAGGGTCGTTCTAGTAGTTGCACATCAAATCTTAGCTGTCTGAAGTGTTTTTCGAAAGTTATCAACACTTTTATGTTTGGCGTTTCGAAACCCACGATATCTCAGGCTGAAAAGCGTTTTTGTGCATTGTGCCATAACTTTTCAGGGAAGCTTCTGAACATGAAATTTTAACCTCCCACTATAGCAGAAAGGGTCTTTCTAGTACTTGCACATCAAATCTAAGCTGTCTGAAGTGTTTTTCGAAAGTTATTAACACTTTTATGTTTGGCGTTCCGAAACCCACCATATCTCAGGCTGAAAAGCGTTTTTGTGCATTGTGCCATAACTTTTCACGGAAGCTTCAGATCATGAAATTTTAACGTCCCACTATAGCACAATTGGTCTTTCTAGTAGTTGCACATCAAATCTAAGCTGTCTGAAGTGTTTTTCGAAAGTTATCAACACTGTTATGTATGGCATTCCGAAACCCACCTTATCTCAGGCTGAAAAGCGTTTTTGTGCATTGTGCCATAACTTTTCAGGGAAGCTTCAGAACATGAAATTTTAACCTCCCACTATAGCAGATAGGGTCTTTCTAGTAGTTGCACATCGAATCTAAGCTGTCTGAAGTGTTTTTCGAAAGTTATTAACACTTTTATGTTTGGCGTTCCAAAACCCACCTTATCTCAGGCTGAAAAGCTTTTTTGTGCATTGTGCCATAACTTTTCAGGGAAGCTTCAGAACATGAAAATTTAACCCCCCACTATCGCAGAAAGGGTCTTTCTAGTAGTTGCACATCAAATCTAAGCTGTCTGAAGTGTTTTTAGAAAGTTATCAACACTTTTATGTTTGGCGTTCCGAAACCCACCTTGTCTCAGGCTGAAAAGCCTTTTTGTGCATTGTGCCATAACTTTTCAGGGAAGCTTCAGAACATGAAATTTTAACCTCCCACTATAGCAGAAAGGGTCTTTCTAGTAGTTGCACATCAAATCTAAGCTGTCTGAAGTGTGTTTCGAAAGTTATCAACACTTTTATGTTTGGCTTTCCGAAACCCACCTTCTCTCAGGCTGAAAAGCGTTTTTGTACATTGTGACATAACCTTTCAGGGAAGCTTCAGAACATGAAATTTTAACGTCCCACTATAGCAGAAAGGGTCTTTCTAGTAGTGGCACATCAAATCTAAGCTGTCTGAAGTGTTTTTCGAAAGTTATCAACACTTTTATGTTTGGCGTTCCGAAACCCACCATATCTCAGGCTGAAAAGCGTTTTTGTGCATTGTGCCATAACTTTTCACGGAAGCTTCAGATCATGAAATTTTAACGTCCCACTATAGCACAATTGGTCTTTCTAGTAGTTGCACATCAAATCTAAGCTGTCTGAAGTGTTTTTCGAAAGTTATCAACACTTTTATGTTTGGCGTTCCAAAACCCACCTTATCTCAGGCTGAAAAGCGTTTTTGTGCATTGTGCCATAACTTTTCAGGGAAGCTTCAGAACATAAAATTTTAACCTCCCACTATAGCAGAAAGGGTCTTTCTAGTATTTGCACATCAAATCTAAGCTGTCTGAAGTGTGTTTCGAAAGTTATCAACACTTTTATGTTTGGCGTTCCGAAACCCACCTTCTCTCAGGCTGAAAAGCGTTTTTGTACATTGTGCCATAACCTTTCAGGGAAGCTTCAGAACATGAAATTTTAACCTTCCACTATAGCAGAAAGGGTCTTTCTAGTAGTTGCTGATCAAATCTAAGCTGTCTGAAGTGTTTTTCGAAAGTTATCAACACTTTTATGTTTGGCGTTCCGAAACCCACCTTATCTCAGGCTGAAAAGCGTTTTTGTGCACTGAAAAGCGTTTTTGTGCATTGTGCCATAACTTTTCAGGGAAGCTTCAAAACATGAAATTTTAACCTCCCACTATAGCAGAAAGGGTCTTTCTAGTAGTTGCACATCAAATCTAAGCTGTCTGAAGTGTTTTTCGAAAGTTTTCAACACTTTTATGTTTGGCGTTCCAAAACCCACCTTATCTCAGGCTGAAAAGCTTTTTTGTGCATTGTGCCATAACTTTTCAGGGAAGCTTCAGAACATGAAATTTTAACCTCCCACTATAGCAGAAAGGGTCTTTCTAGTAGTTGCACATCAAATCTAAGCGGTCTGAAGTGTTTTTCGAAAGTTATCAACACTTTTATGTTTGGCGTTCCAAAACCCACCTTATCTCAGGCTGAAAAGCTTTTTTGTGCATTGTGCCATAACTTTTCAGGGAAGCTTCAGAACATGAAATTTTAACCTCCCACTATAGCAGAAAGGGTTTTTCTAGTAGTTGCACATCAAATCTAAGCTGTCTGAAGTGTTTTTCGAAAGTTATTAACACTTTTATGTTTGGCGTTCCAAAACCCACCTTATCTCAGGCAGAAAAGCGTTTTTGTGCATTGTGCCATAACTTTTCAGGGAAGCTTCAGAACATGAAATTTTAACCTCCCACTATAGCAGAAAGGGTCTTTCTAGTAGTTGCACATCAAATCTAAGCTGTCTGAAGTGTTTTTCGAAAGATATCAAAACTTTTATGTTTGGCGTACCGAAACCCACCTTATCTCAGGCTGAAAAGCGTTTTTGTGCATTGTGCCATAACTTTTCAGGGAAGCTTCAGAACATAAAATTTTAACCTCCCACTATAGCAGAAAGGGTCTTTCTAGTATTTGCACATCAAATCTAAGCTGTCTGAAGTGTGTTTCGAAAGTTATCAACACTTTTATGTTTGGCGTTCCGAAACCCACCGTCTCTCAGACTGAAAAGCGTTTTTGTACATTGTGCCATAACCTTTCAGGGAAGCTTCAGAACATGAAATTTTAACCTTCCACTATAGCAGAAAGGGTCTTTCTAGTAGTTGCTCATCAAATCTAAGCTGTCTGAAGTGTTTTTCGAAAGTTATCAACACTTTTATGTTTGGCGTTCCGAAACCCACCTTATCTGAGGCTGAAACGCGTTTTTGTGCATTGTGCCATAACTTTTCAGGGAAGCTTCAGAACATGAAATTTTAACCTCCCACTATAGCAGAAAGGGTCGTTCTAGTAGTTGCACATCAAATCTAAGCTGTCTGAAGTGTTTTTCGAAAGTTATCAACACTTTTATGTTTGGCGTTTCGAAACCCACGATATCTCAGGCTGAAAAGCGTTTTTGTGCATTGTGCCATAACTTTTCAGGGAAGCTTCTGAACATGAAATTTTAACCTCCCACTATAGCAGAAAGGGTCTTTCTAGTACTTGCACATCAAATCTAAGCTGTCTGAAGTGTTTTTCGAAAGTTATTAACACTTTTATGTTTGGCGTTCCGAAACCCACCATATCTCAGGCTGAAAAGCGTTTTTGTGCATTGTGCCATAACTTTTCACGGAAGCTTCAGATCATGAAATTTTAACGTCCCACTATAGCACAATTGGTCTTTCTAGTAGTTGCACATCAAATCTAAGCTGTCTGAAGTGTTTTTCGAAAGTTATCAACACTGTTATGTATGGCATTCCGAAACCCACCTTATCTCAGGCTGAAAAGCGTTTTTGTGCATTGTGCCATAACTTTTCAGGGAAGGTTCAGAACATGAAATTTTAACCTCCCATTATAGCAGAAAGGGTCTTTCTAGTAGTTGCACATCGAATCTAAGCTGTCTGAAGTGTGTTTCGAAAGTTATCAACACTTTTATGTTTGGCGTTCCGAAACCCACCTTCTCTCAGACTGAAAAGCGTTTTTGTACATTGTGCCATAACCTTTCAGGGAAGCTTCAGAACATGAAATTTTAACCTTCCACTATAGCAGAAAGGGTCTTTCTAGTAGTTGCTCATCAAATCTAAGCTGTCTGAAGTGTTTTTCGAAAGTTATCAACACTTTTATGTTTGGCGTTCCGAAACCCACCTTATCTGAGGCTGAAACGCGTTTTTGTGCATTGTGCCATAACTTTTCAGGGAAGCTTCAGAACATGAAATTTTAACCTCCCACTATAGCAGAAAGGGTCGTTCTAGTAGTTGCACATCAAATCTAAGCTGTCTGAAGTGTTTTTCGAAAGTTATCAACACTTTTATGTTTGGCGTTTCGAAACCCACGATATCTCAGGCTGAAAAGCGTTTTTGTGCATTGTGCCATAACTTTTCAGGGAAGCTTCTGAACATGAAATTTTAACATCCCACTATAGCAGAAAGGGTCTTTCTAGTACTTGCACATCAAATCTAAGCTGTCTGAAGTGTTTTTCGAAAGTTATTCACACTTTTATGTTTGGCGTTCCGAAACCCACCATATCTCAGGCTGAAAAGCGTTTTTGTGCATTGTGCCATAACTTTTCACGGAAGCTTCAGATCATGAAATTTTAACGTCCCACTATAGCACAATTGGTCTTTCTAGTAGTTGCACATCAAATCTAAGCTGTCTGAAGTGTTTTTCGAAAGTTATCAACACTGTTATGTATGGCATTCCGAAACCCACCTTATCTCAGGCTGAAAAGCGTTTTTGTGCATTGTGCCATAACTTTTCAGGGAAGGTTCAGAACATGAAATTTTAACCTCCCACTATAGCAGAAAGGGTCTTTCTAGTAGTTGCACATCGAATCTAAGCTGTCTGAAGTGTTTTTCGAAAGTTATTAACACTTTTATGTTTGGCGTTCCAAAACCCACCTTATCTCAGGCTGAAAAGCTTTTTTGTGCATTGTGCCATAACTTTTCAGGGAAGCTTCAGAACATGAAATTTTAACCTCCCACTATAGCAGAAAGGGTCTTTCTAGTAGTTGCACATCAAATCTAAGCTGTCTGAAGTGTTTTTAGAAAGTTATCAACACTTTTATGTTTGGCGTTCCGAAACCCACCTTATCTCAGGCTGAAAAGCGTTTTTGTGCATTGTGCATTAACTTTTCAGGGAAGCTTCAGAACATGAAATTTTAACCTCCCACTATAGCAGAAAGGGTCTTTCTAGTAGTTGCACATCAAATCTAAGCTGTCTGAAGTGTGTTTCGAAAGTTATCAACACTTTTATGTTTGGCTTTCCGAAACCCACCTTCTCTCAGGCTGAAAAGCGTTTTTGTACATTGTGACATAACCTTTCAGGGAAGCTTCAGAACATGAAATTTTAACGTCCCACTATAGCAGAAAGGGTCTTTCTAGTAGTTGCTCATCAAATCTAAGCTGTCTGAAGTGTTTTTCGAAAGTTATCAACACTTTTATGTTTGGCGTTCCGAAACCCACCTTATCTCAGGCTGAAACGCGTTTTTGTGCATTGTGCCATAACTTTTCAGGGAAGCTTCAGAACATGAAATTTTAACCTCCCACTATAGCAGAAAGGGTCTTTCTAGTAGTTGCACATCAAATCTAAGCTGTCTGAAGTGTGTTTCGAAAGTTATCAACACTTTTATGTTTGGCGTTCCGAAACCCACCTTCTCTCAGGCTGTAAAGCGTTTTTGTGCATTGTGCCATAACTTTTCAGGAAAGCTTCAGAACATGAAATTTTAAACTCCCACTATAGCAGAAAGGGTCTTTCTAGTAGTTGCACATCAAATCTAAGCTGACTGAAGTGTGTTTCGAAAGTTATCAACACTTTTATGTTTGGCGTTCCGAAACCCACCTTCTCTCAGGCTGAAAAGCGTTTTTGTGCATTGTGCCATAACTTTTCAGGGAAGCTTCAGAACATGAAATTTTAACCTCCCACTATAGGAGAAAGGGTCTTTCTAGTAGTGGCACATCAAATCTAAGCTGTCTGAAGTGTTTTTCGAAAGTTATCAACACTTTTATGTTTGGCGTTCCGAAACCCACCTTATCTCAGGCTGAAAAGCGTTTTTGTGCATTGTGCCATAACTTTTCAGGGAAGCTTCAGAACATGAAATTTTAACGTCCCACTATAGCAGAAAGGGTCTTTCTAGTAGTTGCACATCAAATCTAAGCTGTCTGAAGTGTTTTTTGAAAGTTATCAACACTTTTATGTTTGGCGTTCCGAAACCCACCTTATCTCAGGCTGAAAAGCGTTTTTACGCATTGTGCCATAACTTTTCAGGGAAGCTTCAGAACATGAAATTTTAACCTCCCACTATAGCAGAAAGGGTCTTTCTAGTAGTTGCACGTCAAATCTAAGCTGTCTGAAGTGTTTTTCGAAAGTTATCAACACTTTTATGTTTGGCGTTCCGAAACCCACCTTATCTCAGGCTGAAAAGCGTTTTTGAGCATTGTGCCATAACTTTTCAGGGAAGCTTCAGAACATGAAATTTTAACTTCCCACTATAGCAGAAAGGGTCTTTCTAGTAGTTGCACATCAAATCTAAGCTGTCTGAAGTGTTTTTCGAAAGTTATCAACACTTTTATGTTTGGCGTTCCGAAACCCACCTTCTCTCAGGCTGAAAAGCGTTTTTGTGCATTGTGCCATAACTTTTCAGGGAATCTTCAGAACATGAAATTTTAACTTCCCACTATAGCAGAAAGGGTCTTTCTAGTAGTTGCACATCAAATCTAAGCTGTCTGAAGTGTTTTTCGAAAGTTATCCACACTTTTATGTTTGGCGTTCCGAAACCCACCTTCTCTCAGGCTGAAAAGCGTTTTTGTGCATTGTGCCATAACTTTTCAGGGAAGCTTCAGAACATGAAATTTTAACCTCCCACTATAGCAGAAAGGGTCTTTCTAGTAGTTGCACATCAAATCTAAGCTGTCTGAAGTGTTTTTCGAAAGTTATTAACACTTTTATGTTTGGCGTTCCAAAACCCACCTCATCCCAGGCTGAAAAGCGTTTTTATGCATTGTGCCATAACTTTTCAGGGAAGCTTCAGAACATGAAATTTTAACCTCCCACTATAGCAGAAAGGGTCTTTCTAGGAGTTGCACATCAAATCTAAGCTGTCTGAAGTGTTTTTCGAAAGTTATCAACACTTTTATGTTTGGCGTTCCGAAACCCACCTTATCTCAGGCTGAAACGCGTTTTTGTGCATTGTGCCATAACTTTTGAGGGAAGCTTCAGAACATGAAATTTTAACCTCCCACTATAGCAGAAAGGGTCTTTCTAGTAGTTGCACATCAAATCTAAGCTGTCTGAAGTGTTTTTCGAAAGTTATCAATACTTTTATGTTTGGCGTTCCGAAACCCACGATATCTCAGGCTGAAAAGCGTTTTTGAGCATTGTGCCATAACTTTTCAGGGAAGCTTCAGAACATGAAATTTTAACCTCCCACTATAGCAGAAAGGGTCTTTCTAGTAGTTGCACGTCAAATCTAAGCTGTCTGAAGTGTTTTTCGAAAGTTATCAACACTTTTATGTTTGGCGTTCCGAAACCCACCTTATCTCAGGCTGAAAAGCGTTTTTGTGCATTGTGCCATAACTTTTCAGGGAAGCTTCAGAACATGAAATTTTAACTTCCCACTATAGCAGAAAGGGTCTTTCTAGTAGTTTGCACATCAAATCTAAGCTGTCTGAAGTGTTTTTCGAAAGTTATCAACACTTTTATGTTTGGCGTTCCGAAACCCACCTACTCTCAGGCTGAAAAGCGTTTTTGTGCATTGTGCCATAACTTTTCAGGGAAGCTTCAGAACATGAAATTTTAACTTCCCACTAAAGCAGAAAGGGTCTTTCTAGTAGTTGCACATCAAATCTAAGCTGTCTGAAGTGTTTTTTTAAAGTTATCAACACTTTTATGTTTGGCGTTCCGAAACCCACCTTATCTCAGGCTGAAACGCGTTTTTGTGCATTGTGCCATAACTTTTGGGGGAAGCTTCAGAACATGAAATTTTAACCTCCCACTATAGCAGAAAGGGTCTTTCTAGTAGTTGCACATCAAATCTAAGCTGTCTGAAGTGTTTTTCGAAAGTTATCAACACTTTTATGTTTGGCGTTTCGAAACCCACCTTATCTCAGGCTGAAAAGCGTTTTTACGCATTGTGCCATAACTTTTCAGGGAAGCTTCAGAACATGAAAGTTTAACCTCCCACTATAGCAGAAAGGGTCTTTCTAGTAGTTGTACGTCAAATCTAAGCTGTCTGAAGTGTTTTTCGAAAGTTATCAACACTTTTATGTTTGGCGTTCCGAAACCCACCTCATCCCAGGCTGAAAAGCGTTTTTGTGCATTGTGCCATAACTTTTCAGGGAAGCTTCAGAACATGAAATTTTAACTTCCCACTATAGCAGAAAGGGTCTTTCTAGTAGTTGCACATCAAATCTAAGCTGTCTGAAGTGTTTTTCGAAAGTTATCAACACTTTTATGTTTGGCGTTCCGAAACCCACCTTCTCTCAGGCTGAAAAGCGTTTTTGTGCATTGTGCCATAACTTTTCAGGGAAGCTTCAGAACATGAAATTTTAACTTCCCACTAAAGCAGAAAGGGTCTTTCTAGTAGTTGCACATCAAATCTAAGCTGTCTGAAGTGTTTTTCGAAAGTTATCAACACTTTTATGTTTGGCGTTCCGAAACCCACCTTCTCTCAGGCTGAAAAGCGTTTTTGTGCATTGTGCCATAACTTTTCAGGGAAGCTTCAGAACATAAAATTTTAACCTCCCACTATAGCAGAAAGGGTCTTTCTAGTAGTTGCACATCAGATCTAAGCTGTCTGAAGTGTTTTTCGAAAGTTATCATCACTTTTATGTTTGGCGTTCCGAAACCCACCTTATCTCAGGCTGAAACGCGTTTTTGTGCATTGTGCCATAACTTTTGAGGGAAGCTTCAGAACATGAAATTTTAACCTCCCACTATAGCAGAAAGGGTCTTTCTAGTAGTTGCACATCAAATCTAAGCTGTCTGAAGTGTTTTTCGAAAGTTATCAATACTTTTATGTTTGGCGTTCCGAAACCCACGATATCTCAGGCTGAAAAGCGTTTTTGAGCATTGTGCCATAACTTTTCAGGGAAGCTTCAGAACATGAAATTTTAACCTCCCACTATAGCAGAAAGGGTCTTTCTAGTAGTTGCACATCAAATCTAAGCTGTCTGAAGTGTTTTTCGAAAGTTATCAACACTTTTATGTTTGGCGTTCCGAAACCCACCTTCTCTCAGGCTGTAAAGCGTTTTTGTGCATTGTGCCATAACTTTTCAGGGAAGCTTCAGAACATGAAATTTTAACTTCCCACTATAGCAGAAAGGGTCTTTCTAGTCGTTGCACATCAAATCTAAGCTGTCTGAAGTGTTTTTCGAAAGTTATCATCACTTTTATGTTTGGCGTTCCGAAACCCACCTTATCTCAGGCTGAAACGCGTTTTTGTGCATTGTGCCATAACTTTTGAGGGAAGCTTCAGAACATGAAATTTTAACCTCCCACTGTAGCAGAAAGGGACTTTCTAGTAGTTGCACATCAAATCTAAGCTGTCTGAAGTGTTTTTCGAAAGTTATCAATACTTTTATGTTTGGCGTTCCGAAACCCACGATATCTCAGGCTGAAAAGCGTTTTTGAGCATTGTGCCATAACTTTTCAGGGAAGCTTCAGGACATGAAATTTTAACCTCCCACTATAGCAGAAAGGGTCTTTCTAGTAGTTGCACGTCAAATCTAAGCTGTCTGAAGTGTTTTTCGAAAGTTATCAACACTTTTATGTTTGGCGTTCCGAAACCCACCTTATCTCAGGCTGAAAAGCGTTTTTGTGCATTGTGCCATAACTTTTCAGGGAAGCTTCAGAACATGAAATTTTAACTTCCCACTATAGCAGAAAGGGTCTTTCTAGTAGTTGCACATCAAATCTAAGCTGTCTGAAGTGTTTTTCGAAAGTTATCAACACATTTATGTTTGGCGTTCCGAAACCCACCTTCTCACAGGCTGAAAAGCGTTTTTGTGCATTGTGCCATAACTTTTCAGGGAAGCTTCAGAACATAAAATTTTAACCTCCCACTATAGCAGAAAGGGTCTTTCTAGTAGTTGCACATCAAATCTAAGCTGTCTGACGTGTTTTTCGAAAGTTATTAACACTTTTATGTTTGGCGTTCCAAAACCCACCTCATCCCAGGCTGAAAAGCGTTTTTACGCATTGTGCCATAACTTTTCAGGGAAGCTTCAGAACATGAAATTTTAACCTCCCACTATAGCAGAAAGGGTCTTTCTAGGAGTTGCACATCAAATCTAAGCTGTCTGAAGTGTTTTTCGAAAGTTATCAACACTTTTATGTTTGGCGTTCCGAAACCCACCTTATCTCAGGCTGAAACGCGTTTTTGTGCATTGTGCCATAACTTTTGAGGGAAGCTTCAGAACATGAAATTTTAACCTCCCACTATAGCAGAAAGGGTCTTTCTAGTAGTTGCACATCAAATCTAAGCTGTCTGAAGTGTTTTTCGAAAGTTATTAACACTTTTATGTTTGGCGTTCCAAAACCCACCTTATCTCAGGCTGAAAAGCGTTTTTGTGCATTGTGCCATAACTTTTCAGGGAAGCTTCAGAACATGAAATTTTAACCTCCCACTATAGCAGAAAGGGTCTTTCTAGTAGTTGCACATCGAATCTAAGCTGTCTGAAGTGTTTTTCGAAAGTTATTGACACTTTTATGTTTGGCGTTCCAAAACCCACCTTATCTCAGGTTGAAAAGCGTTTTTGTGCATTGTGCCATAACTTTTCAGGGAAGCTTCAGAACATGAAATTTTAACCTCCCACTATAGCAGAAAGGGTCTTTCTAGTAGTTGCACATCAAATCTAACCTGTCTGAGTGTTTTTCGAAAGTTATTAACACTTTTATGTTTGGCGTTCCAAAACCCACCTTATCTCAGGCTGAAAAGCGTTTTTGTGCATTGTGCCATAACTTTTCAGGGAAGCTTCAGAACATGAAATTTTAACCTCCCACTATAGCAGAAAGGGTCTTTCTAGTACTTGCACATCAAATCTAAGCTGTCTGAAGTGTTTTTCGAAAGTTATTAACACTTTTATGTTTGGCGTTCCGAAACCCACCATATCTCAGGCTGAAAAGCGTTTTTGTGCATTGTGCCATAACTTTTCAGGGAAGCTTCAGATCATGAAATTTTAACGTCCCACTATAGCACAATTGGTCTTTCTAGTAGTTGCACATCAAATCTAAGCTGTCTGAAGTGTTTTTCGAAAGTTATCAACACTGTTATGTTTGGCGTTCCAAAACCCACCTTATCTCAGGCTGAAAAGCGTTTTTGTGCATTGTGCCATAACTTTTCAGGGAAGCTTCAGAACATGAAATTTTAACCTCCCACTATAGCAGAAAGGGTCTTTCTAGTAGTTGCACATCAAATCTAAGCTGTCGGAAGTGTTTTTCGAAAGTTATCAACACTTTTATTTTTGGCGTTCCGAAACCCACCTTATCTCAGGCTGAAACGCGTTTTTGTGCATTGTGCCATAACTTTTCAGGGAAGCTTCAGAACATGAAATTTTAACCTCCCACTATAGCAGAAAGGGTCGTTCTAGTAGTTGCACATCAAATCTAAGCTGTCTGAAGTGTTTTTCGAAAGTTATCAACACTTTTATGTTTGGCGTTCCGAAACCCACCTTATCTCAGGCTGAAAAGCGTTTTTGTGCATTGTGCCATAACTTTTCAGGGAAGCTTCAGAACATGAAATTTTAACCTCCCACTATAGCAGAAAGGGTCTTTCTAGTAGTTGCACATCAAATCTAAGCTGTCTGAAGTGTGTTTCGAAAGTTATCAACACTTTTATGTTTGGCGTTCCGAAACCCACCTTCTCTCAGGCTGAAAAGCGTTTTTGAGCATTGTGCCATGACTTTTCAGGGAAGCTTCAGAACATGAAATTTTAAACTCCCACAATAGCAGAAAGGGTCTTTCTAGTAGTTGCACATCAAATCTAAGCTGTCTGAAGTGTTTTTCGAAAGATATCAACACTTTTATGTTTGGCGTTCCAAAACCCACCTTATCTCAGGCTGAAAAGCGTTTTTGTGCATTGTGCCATAACTTTTCAGGGAAGCTTCAGAACATAAAATTTTAACCTCCCACTATAGCAGAAAGGGTCTTTCTAGTAGTTGCACATCAAATCTAAGCTGACTGAAGTGTGTTTCGAAAGTTATCAACAATTTTATGTTTGGCGTTCCGAAACCCACCTTCTCTCAGGCTGAAAAGCGTTTTTGTGCATTGTGCCATAACTTTTCAGGGAAGCTTCAGAACATGAAATTTTAACCTCCCACTATAGCAGAAAGGGTCTTTCTAGTAGTGGCACATCAAATCTAAGCTGTCTGAAGTGTTTTTCGAAAGTTATGAACACTTTTATGTTTGGCGTTCCGAAACCCACCTTATCTCAGGCTGAAAAGTGTTTTTGTGCATTGTGCCATAACTTTTCAGGGAAGCTTCAGAACATGAAATTTTAACCTCCCACTATAGCAGAAAGGGTCGTTCTAGTAGTTGCACATCAAATCTAAGCTGTCTGAAGTGTTTATCGAAAGTTATCAACACTTTTATGTTTGGCGTTTCGAAACCCACGATATCTCAGGCTGAAAAGCGTTTTTGTGCATTTTGCCATAACTTTTCAGGGAAGCTTCTGAACATGAAATTTTAACCTCCCACTATAGCAGAAAGGGTCTTTCTAGTACTTGCACATCAAATCTAAGCTGTCTGAAGTGTTTTTCGAAAGTCATTAACACTTTTATGTTTGGCGTTCCAAAACCCACCTTATCTCAGGCTGAAAAGCGTTTTTGTGCATTGTGCCATAACTTTTCAGGGAAGCTTCAGAACATGAAATTTTAACCTCCCACTATTGCAGAAAGGGTCTTTCTAGTAGTTGCACATCAAATCTAAGCTGTCTGAAGTGTTTTTCGAAAGTTATCAACACTTTTATGTTTGGCGTTCCGAAACCCACCTTCTCTCAGGCTGAAAAGCGTTTTTGTACATTGTGCCATAACTTTTCAGGGAAGCTTGAGAACATGAAATTTTAACCTTCCACTATAGCAGAAAGGGTCTTTCTAGTAGTTGCACATCAAATCTAAGCTGTCTGAAGTGTTTTTCGAAAGTTATCAACACTTTTATGTTTGGCGTTCCGAAACCCACCTTATCTCAGGCTGAAAAGCGTTTTTGTGCATTGTGCCATAACTTTTCAGGGAAGCTTCAGAACATGAAATTTTAACCTCCCACTATAGCAGAAAGGGTCTTTCTAGTAGTTGCACATCAAATCTAAGCTGTCTGAAGTGTGTTTCGAAAGTTATCAACACTTTTACGTTTGGCGTTCCGAAACCCACCTTCTCTCAGGCTGAAAAGCGTTTTTGAGCATTGTGCCATGACTTTTCAGGGAAGCTTCAGAACATGAAATTTTAAACTCCCACTATAGCAGAAAGGGTCTTTCTAGTAGTTGCACATCAAATCTAAGCTGTCTGAAGTGTTTTTCGAAAGATATCAACACTTTTATGTTTGGCGTTCCAAAACCCACCTTATCTCAGGCTGAAAAGCGTTTTTGTGCATTGTGCCATAACTTTTCAGGGAAGCTTCTGAACATAAAATTTTAACCTCCCACTATAGCAGAAAGGGTCTTTCTAGTAGTTGCACATCAAATCTAAGCTGACTGAAGTGTGTTTCGAAAGTTATCAACACTTTTATGTTTGGCGTTCCGAAACCCACCTTCTCTCAGGCTGAAAAGCGTTTTTGTGCATTGTGCCATAACTTTTCAGGGAAGCTTCAGAACATGAAATTTTAACCTCCCACTATAGCAGAAAGGGTCTTTCTAGTAGTGGCACATCAAATCTAAGCTGTCTGAAGTGTTTTTCGAAAGTTATCAACACTTTTATGTTTGGCGTTCCGAAACCCACCTTATCTCAGGCTGAAAAGTGTTTTTGTGCATTGTGCCATAACTTTTCAGGGAAGCTTCAGAACATGAAATTTTAACCTCCCACTATAGCAGAAAGGGTGTTTCTAGTAGTTGCACATCAAATCTAAGCTGTCTGAAGTGTTTTTCGAAAGTTATCAACACTTTTATGTTTGGCGTTCCGAAACCCACCTTATCTCAGGCTGAAAAGCGTTTTTGTGCATTGTGCCATAACTTTTCAGGGAAGCTTCAGAACATGAAATTTTAACCTCCCACTATAGCAGAAAGGGTCTTTCTAGTAGTTGCACATCAAATCTAACCTGTCTGAAGTGTTTTTCGAAAGTTATTAACACTTTTATGTTTGGCGTTCCAAAACCCACCTTATCTCAGGCTGAAAAGCGTTTTTGTGCTTTGTGCCATAACTTTTCAGGGAAGCTTCAGAACATGAAATTTTAACCTCCCACTATAGCAGAAAGGGTCTTTCTAGTAGTTGCACATCAAATCTAAGCTGTCTGAAGTGTTTTTCGAAAGTTATCAACACTTTTATGTTTGGCGTTCCGAAACCCACCTTCTCTCAGGCTGAAAAGCGTTTTTGTACATTGTGCCATAACTTTTCAGGGAAGCTTGAGAACATGAAATTTTAACCTTCCACTATAGCAGAAAGGGTCTTTCTAGTAGTTGCTCATCAAATCTAAGCTGTCTGAAGTGTTTTTCGAAAGTTATCAACACTTTTATGTTTGGCGTTCCGAAACCCACCTTATCTCAGGCTGAAACGCGTTTTTGTGCATTGTGCCATAACTTTTCAGGGAAGCTTCAGAACATGAAATTTTAACCTCCCACTATAGCAGAAAGGGTCGTTCTAGTAGTTGCACATCAAATCTAAGCTGTCTGAAGTGTTTTTCGAAAGTTATCAACACTTTTATGTTTGGCGTTTCGAAACCCACGATATCTCAGGCTGAAAAGCGTTTTTGTGCATTTTGCCATAACTTTTCAGGGAAGCTTCTGAACATGAAATTTTAACCCCCCACTATAGCAGAAAGGGTCTTTCTAGTACTTGCACATCAAATCTAAGCTGTCTGAAGTGTTTTTCGAAAGTTATTAACACTTTTATGTTTGGCGTTCCGAAACCCACCATATCTCAGGCTGAAAAGCGTTTTTGTGCATTGTGCCATAACTTTTCAGGGAAGCTTCAGATCATGAAATTTTAACGTCCCACTATAGCACAATTGGTCTTTCTAGTAGTTGCACGTCAAATCTAAGCTGTCTGAAGTGTTTTTCGAAAGTTATCAACACTGTTATGTTTGGCGTTCCAAAACCCACCTTATCTCAGGCTGAAAAGCGTTTTTGTGCATTGTGCCATAACTTTTCAGGGAAGCTTCAGAACATGAAATTTTAACCTCCCACTATAGCAGAAAGGGTCTTTCTAGTAGTTGCACATCAAATCTAAGCTGTCTGAAGTGTTTTTCGAAAGTTATCAACACTTTTATGTTTGGCGTTCCAAAACCCACCTTATCTCAGGCTGAAACGCGTTTTTGTGCATTGTGCCATAACTTTTCAGGGAAGCTTCAGAACATGAAATTTTAACCTCCCACTATAGCAGAAAGGGTCGTTCTAGTAGTTGCACATCACATCTAAGCTGTCTGAAGTGTTTATCGAAAGTTATCAACACTTTTATGTTTGGCGTTTCGAAACCCACGATATCTCAGGCTGAAAAGCGTTTTTGTGCATTTTGCCATAACTTTTCAGGGAAGCTTCTGAACATGAAATTTTAACCTCCCACTATAGCAGAAAGGGTCTTTCTAGTACTTGCACATCAAATCTAAGCTGTCTGAAGTGTTTTTCGAAAGTTATTAACACTTTTATGTTTGGCGTTCCGAAACCCACCATATCTCAGGCTGAAAAGCGTTTTTGTGCATTGTGCCATAACTTTTCAGGGAAGCTTCAGATCATGAAATTTTAACGTCCCACTATAGCACAATTGGTCTTTCTAGTAGTTGCACATCAAATCTAACCTGTCTGAAGTGTTTTTCGAAAGTTATTAACACTTTTATGTTTGGCGTTCCAAAACCCACCTTATCTCAGGCTGAAAAGCGTTTTTGTGCATTGTGCCATAACTTTTCAGGGAAGCTTCAGAACATGAAATTTTAACCTCCCACTATTGCAGAAAGGGTCTTTCTAGTAGTTGCACATCAAATCTAAGCTGTCTGAAGTGTTTTTCGAAAGTTATCAACACTTTTATGTTTGGCGTTCCGAAACCCACCTTCTCTCAGGCTGAAAAGCGTTTTTGTACATTGTGCCATGACTTTTCAGGGAAGCTTGAGAACATGAAATTTTAACCTTCCACTATAGCAGAAAGGGTCTTTCTAGTAGTTGCTCATCAAATCTAAGCTGTCTGAAGTGTTTTTCGAAAGTTATCAACACTTTTATGTTTGGCGTTCCGAAACCCACCTTATCTCAGGCTGAAACGCGTTTTTGTGCATTGTGCCATAACTTTTCAGGGAAGCTTCAGAACATGAAATTTTAACCTCCCACTATAGCAGAAAGGGTCGTTCTAGTAGTTGCACATCAAATCTAAGCTGTCTGAAGTGTTTTTCGAAAGTTATCAACACTTTTATGTTTGGCGTTTCGAAACCCACGATATCTCAGGCTGAAAAGCGTTTTTGTGCATTTTGCCATAACTTTTCAGGGGAGCTTCTGAACATGAAATTTTAACCTCCCACTATAGCAGAAAGGGTCTTTCTAGTACTTGCACATCAAATCTAAGCTGTCTGAAGTGTTTTTCGAAAGTTATTAACACTTTTATCTTTGGCGTTCCGAAACCCACCATATCTCAGGCTGAAAAGCGTTTTTGTGCATTGTGCCATAACTTTTCAGGGAAGCTTCAGATCATGAAATTTTAACGTCCCACTATAGCACAATTGGTCTTTCTAGTAGTTGCACATCAAATCTAAGCTGTCTGAAGTGTTTTTCGAAAGTTATCAACACTGTTATGTTTGGCGTTCCAAAACCCACCTTATCTCAGGCTGAAATGCGTTTTTGTGCATTGTGCCATAACTTTTCAGGGAAGCTTCAGAACATGAAATTTTAACCTCCCACTATAGCAGAAAGGGTCTTTCTAGTAGTTGCACATCAAATCTAAGCTGTCGGAAGTGTTTTTCGAAAGTTATCAACACTTTTATGTTTGGCGTTCCGAAACCCACCTTATCTCAGGCTGAAACGCGTTTTTGTGCATTGTGCCATAACTTTTCAGGGAAGCTTCAGAACATGAAATTTTAACCTCCCACTATAGCAGAAAGGGTCGTTCTAGTAGTTGCACATCAAATCTAAGCTGTCTGAAGTGTTTTTCGAAAGTTATCAACACTTTTATGTTTGGCGTTTCGAAACCCACGATATCTCAGGCTGAAAAGCGTTTTTGTGCATTTTGCCATAACTTTTCAGGGAAGCTTCTGAACATGAAATTTTAACCTCCCACTATAGCAGAAAGGGTCTTTCTAGTACTTGCACATCAAATCTAAGCTGTCTGAAGTGTTTTTCGAAAGTTATTAACACTTTTATATTTGGCGTTCCGAAACCCACCATATCTCAGGCTGAAAAGCGTTTTTGTGCATTGTGCCATAACTTTTCAGGGAAGCTTCAGATCATGAAATTTTAACCTCCCACTATAGCAGAAAGGGTCTTTCTAGTAGTTGCACATCGAATCTAAGCTGTCTGAAGTGTTTTTCGAAAGTTATTAACACTTTTATGTTTGGCGTTCCAAAAACCCACCTTATCTCATGCTGAAAAGCGTTTTTGTGCATTGTGCCATAACTTTTCAGGGAAGCTTCAGAACATGAAATTTTAACTTCCCACTATAGCAGAAAGGGTCTTTCTAGTAGTTGCACATCAAATCTAAGCTGTCTGAAGTGTTTTTCGAAAGTTATCAACACTTTTATGTTTGGCGTTCCGAAACCCACCTTATCTCAGGCTGAAAAGCGTTTTTGTGCATTGTGCCATAACTTTTCAGGGAAGCTTCAGAACATGAAATTTTAACCTCCCACTATAGCAGAAAGGGTCTTTCTAGTAGTTGCACATCAAATCTAAGCTGTCTGAAGTGTGTTTCGAAAGTTATCAACACTTTTATGTTTGGCGTTCTGAAACCCACCTTCTCTCAGGCTGAAAAGCGTTTTTGAGCATTGTGCCATGACTTTTCAGGGAAGCTTCAGAACATGAAATTTTAAACTCCCACTATAGCAGAAAGGGTCTTTCTAGTAGTTGCACATCAAATCTAAGCTGTCTGAAGTGTTTTTCGAAAGATATCAACACTTTTATGTTTGGCGTTCCAAAACCCACCTTATCTCAGGCTGAAAAGCATTTTTGTGCATTGTGCCATAACTTTTCAGGGAAGCTTCAGAACATAAAATTTTAACCTCCCACTATAGCAGAAAGGGTCTTCCTAGTAGTTGCACATCAAATCTAAGCTGACTGAAGTGTGTTTCGAAAGTCATCAACACTTTTATGTTTGGCGTTCCGAAACCCACCTTCTCTCAGGCTGAAAAGCGTTTTTGTGCATTGTGCCATAACTTTTCAGGGAAGCTTCAGAACATGAAATTTTAACCTCCCACTATAGCAGAAAGGGTCTTTCTAGTAGTGGCACATCAAATCTAAGCTGTCTGAAGTGTTTTTCGAAAGTTATCAACACTTTTATGTTTGGCGTTCCGAAACCCACCTTATCTCAGGCTGAAAAGCGTTTTTGTGCATTGTGCCATAACTTTTCAGGGAAGCTTCAGAACATGAAATTTTAACCTCCCACTATAGCAGAAAGGGTCTTTCTAGTAGTTGCACATCAAATCTAAGCTGTCTGAAGTGTTTTTCGAAAGTTATCAACACTTTTATGTTTGGCGTTCCGAAACCCACCTTATCTCAGGCTGAAAAGCGTTATTGTGCATTGTGCCATAACTTTTCAGGGAAGCTTCAGAACATGAAATTTTAACCTCCCACTATAGCAGAAAGGGTCTTTCTAGTAGTTGCACATCAAATCTAAGCTGTCTGAAGTGTTTTTCGAAAGTTATCAACACTTTTATGTTTGGCGTTCCGAAACCCACCTTATCTCAGGCTGAAAAGCGTTTTTGTGCATTGTGCCATAACTTTTCAGGGAAGCTTCAGAACATGAAATTTTAACCTCCCACTATAGCAGAAAGGGTCTTTCTAGTAGTTGCACATCAAATCTAAGCTGTCTGAAGTGTGTTTCGAAAGTTATCAACACTTTTATGTTTGGCGTTCCGAAACCCACCTTCTCTCAGGCTGAAAAGCGTTTTTGTGCATTGTGCCATGACTTTTCAGGGAAGCTTCAGAACATGAAATTTTAAACTCCCAATATAGCAGAAAGGGTCTTTATAGTAGTTGCACATCAAATCTAAGCTGTCTGAAGTGTTTTTCGAAAGATATCAACACTTTTATGTTTGGCGTTCCAAAACCCACCTTATCTCAGGCTCAAAAGCGTTTTTGTGCATTGTGCCATAACTTTTCAGGGAAGCTTCAGAACATAAAATTTTAACCTCCCACTATAGCAGAAAGGGTCTTTCTAGTAGTTGCACATCAAATCTAAGCTGACTGAAGTGTGTTTCGAAAGTTATCAACACTTTTATGTTTGGCGTTCCGAAACCCACCTTCTCTCAGGCTGAAAAGCGTTTTTGTGCATTGTGCCATAACTTTTCAGGGAAGCTTCAGAACATGAAATTTTAACCTCCCACTATAGCAGAAAGGGTCTTTCTAGTAGTGGCACATCAAATCTAAGCTGTCTGAAGTGTTTTTCGAAAGTTATCAACACTTTTATGTTTGGCGTTCCGAAACCCACCTTATCTCAGGCTGAAAAGCGTTTTTGTGCATTGTGCCATAACTTTTCAGGGAAGCTTCAGAACATGAAATTTTAACCTCCCACTATAGCAGAAAGGGTCTTTCTAGTAGTTGCACATCAAATCTAAGCTGTCTGAAGTGTTTTTCGAAAGTTATCAACACTTTTATGTTTGGCGTTCCGAAACCCACCTTATCTCAGGCTGAAAAGCGTTATTGTGCATTGTGCGATAACTTTTCAGGGAAGCTTCAGAACATGAAATTTTAACCTCCCACTATAGCAGAAAGGGTCTTTCTAGTAGTTGCACATCAAATCTAAGCTGTCTGAAGTGTTTTTCGAAAGTTATCAACACTTTTATGTTTGGCGTTCCGAAACCCACCTTATCTCAGGCTGAAAAGCGTTTTTGTGCATTGTGCCATAACTTTTCAGGGAAGCTTCAGAACATGAAATTTTAACCTCCCACTATAGCAGAAAGGGTCTTTCTAGTAGTTGCACATCAAATCTAAGCTGTCTGAAGTGTGTTTCGAAAGTTATCAACACTTTTATGTTTGGCGTTCCGAAACCCACCTTCTCTCAGGCTGAAAAGCGTTTTTGTGCATTGTGCCATGACTTTTCAGGGAAGCTTCAGAACATGAAATTTTAAACTCCCAATATAGCAGAAAGGGTCTTTATAGTAGTTGCACATCAAATCTAAGCTGTCTGAAGTGTTTTTCGAAAGATATCAACACTTTTATGTTTGGCGTTCCAAAACCCACCTTATCTCAGGCTGAAAAGCGTTTTTGTGCATTGTGCCATAACTTTTCAGGGAAGCTTCAGAACATAAAATTTTAACCTCCCACTATAGCAGAAAGGGTCTTTCTAGTAGTTGCACATCAAATCCAAGCTGTCTGAAGTGTGTTTCGAAAGTTATCAACACTTTTATGTTTGGCGTTCCGAAACCCACCTTCTCTCAGGCTGAAAAGCGTTTTTGTGCATTGTGCCATAACTTTTCAGGGAAGCTTCAGAACATGAAATTTTAACCTCCCACTATAGCAGAAAGGGTCTTTCTAGTAGTGGCACATCAAATCTAAGCTGTCTGAAGTGTTTTTCGAAAGTTATCAACACTTTTATGTTTGGCGTTCCGAAACCCACCTTATCTCAGGCTGAAAAGCGTTTTTGTGCATTGTGCCATAACTTTTCAGGGAAGCTTCAGAACATGAAATTTTAACCTCCCACTATAGCAGAAAGGGTCTTTCTAGTAGTTGCACATCAAATCTAAGCTGTCTGAAGTGTTTTTCGAAAGTTATCAACACTTTTATGTTTGGCGTTCCGAAACCCACCTTATCTCAGGCTGAAAAGCGTTTTTGTGCATTGTGCCATAACTTTTCAGGGAAGCTTCAGAACATGAAATTTTAACCTCCCACTATAGCAGAAAGGGTCTTTCTAGTAGTTGCACATCAAATCTAAGCTGTCTGAAGTGTTTTTCGAAAGTTATCAACACTTTTATGTTTGGCGTTCCGAAACCCACCTTATCTCAGGCTGAAAAGCGATTTTACGCATTGTGCCATAACTTTTCAGGGAAGCTTCAGAACATGAAATTTTAACCTCTCACTCTCGCAGAAAGGGTCTTTCTAGTAGTTGCACGTCAAATCTAAGCTGTCTGAAGTGTTTTTCGAAAGTTATCAACACTTTTATGTTTGGCGTTCTGAAACCCACGATATCTCAGGCTGAAAAGCGTTTTTGTGCATTGTGCAATAACTTTTCAGGGAAGCTTCAGAACATGAAATTTTAACTTCCCACTATAGCAGAAAGGGTCTTTCTAGTAGTTGCACATCAAATCTAAGCTGTCTGAAGTGTTTTTCGAAAGTTATCAACACTTTTATGTTTGGCGTTCCGAAACCCACCTTCTCTCAGGCTGAAAAGCGTTTTTGTGCATTGTGCCATAACTTTTCAGGGAAGCTTCAGAACATGAAATTTTAACTTCCCACTATAGCAGAAAGGGTCTTTCTAGTAGTTGCACATCAAATCTAAGCTGTCTGAAGTGTTTTTCGAAAGTTATCAACACTTTTATGTTTGGCGTTCCGAAACCCACCTTCTCTCAGGCTGAAAAGCGTTTTTGTGCATTGTGCCATAACTTTTCAGGGAAGCTTCAGAACATAAAATTTTAACCTCCCACTATAGCAGAAAGGGTCTTTCTAGTAGTTGCACATCAAATCTAAGCTGTCTGAAGTGTTTTTCGAAAGTTATCAACACTTTTATGTTTGGCGTTCCGAAACCCACCTTATCTCAGGCTGAAACGCTTTTTTGTGCATTGTGCCATAACTTTTGAGGGAAGCTTCAGAACATGAAATTTTAACCTCCCACTATAGCAGAAAGGGTCTTTCTAGTAGTTGCACGTCAAATCTAAGCTGTCTGAAGTGTTTTTCGAAAGTTATCAACACTTTTATGTTTGGCGTTCCGAAACCCACCTTATCTCAGGCTGAAAAGCGTTTTTGTGCATTGTGCCATAACTTTTCAGGGAAGCTTCAGAACATGAAGTTTTAACTTCCCACTATAGCAGAAAGGGTCTTTCTAGTAGTTGCACATCAAATCTAAGCTGTGTGAAGTGTTTTTCGAAAGTTATCAACACTTTTATGTTTGGCGTTCCGAAACCCACCTTCTCTCAGGCTGAGAAGCGATTTTGTGCATTGTGCCATAACTTTTCAGGGAAGCTTCAGAACATGAAATTTTAACTTCCCACTATAGCAGAAAGGGTCTTTCTAGTAGTTGCACATCAAATCTAAGCTGTCTGAAGTGTTTTTCGAAAGTTATCAACACTTTTATGTTTGGCGTTCCGAAACCCACCTTCTCTCAGGCTGAAAAGCGTTTTTCTGCATTGTGCCATAACTTTTCAGGGAAGCTTCAGAACATGAAATTTTAACTTCCCACTATAGCAGAAATGGTCTTTCTAGTAGTTGCACATCAAATCTAAGCTGTCTGAAGTGTTTTTCGAAACTTATCAACACTTTTATGTTTGGCGTTCCGAAACCCACCTTCTCTCAGGCTGAAAAGCGTTTTTGTGCATTGTGCCATAACTTTACAGGGAAGCTTCAGAACATGAAATTTTAACTTCCCACTATAGCAGAAAGGGTCTTTCTAGTAGTTGCACATCAAATCTAAGCTGTCTGAAGTGTTTTTCGAAAGTTATCAACACTTTTATGTTTGGCGTTCCGAAACCCACCTTATCTCAGGCTGAAACGCGTTTTTGTGCATTGTGCCATAACTTTTGAGGGAAGCTTCAGAACATGAAATTTTAACCTCCCACTATAGCAGAAAGGGTCTTTCTAGTAGTTGCACATCAAATCTAAGCTGTCTGAAGTGTTTTTCGAAAGTTATCAATACTTTTATGTTTGGCGTTCCGAAACCCACGATATCTCAGGCTGAAAAGCGTTTTTGAGCATTGTGCCATAACTTTTCAGGGAAGCTTCAGAACATGAAATTTTAACCTCCCACTATAGCAGAAAGGGTCTTTCTAGTAGTTGCACGTCAAATCTAAGCTGTCTGAAGTGTTTTTCGAAAGTTATCAACACTTTTATGTTTGGCGTTCCGAAACCCACCTTATCTCAGGCTGAAAAGCGTTTTTGTGCATTGTGCCAAAACGTTTCAGGGAAGCTTCAGAACATGAAGTTTTAACTTCCCACTATAGCAGAAAGGGTCTTTCTAGTAGTTGCACATCAAATCTAAGCTGTGTGAAGTGTTTTTCGAAAGTTATCAACACTTTTATGTTGGCGTTCCGAAACCCACCTTCTCTCAGGCTGAAAAGCGTTTTTGTGCATTGTGCCATAACTTTTCAGGGAAGCTTCAGAACATGAAATTTTAACTTCCCACTATAGCAAAAAGGGTCTTTCTAGTAGTTGCACATCAAATCTAAGCTGTCTGAAGTGTTTTTCGAAAGTTATCAACACTTTTATGTTTGGCGTTCCGAAACCCACCTTCTCTCAGGCTGAAAAGCGTTTTTGTGCATTGTGCCATAACTTTTCAGGGAAGCTTCAGAACATAAAATTTTAACCTCCCACTATAGCAGAAAGGGTCTTTCAAGTAGTTGCACATCAAATCTAAGCTGTCTGAAGTGTTTTTCGAAAGTTATTAACAGTTTTATGTTTGGCGTTCCAAAACCCACCTCATCCCAGGCTGAAAAGCGTTTTTGTGCATTGTGCCATAACTTTTCAGGGAAGCTTCAGAACATGAAATTTTAACTTCCCACTATAGCAAAAAGGGTCTTTCTAGTAGTTGCACATCAAATCTAAGCTGTCTGAAGTGTTTTTCGAAAGTTATCAACACTTTTATGTTTGGCGTTCCGAAACCCACCTTCTCTCAGGCTGAAAAGCGTTTTTGTGCATTGTGCCATAACTTTTCAGGGAAGCTTCAGAACATAAAATTTTAACCTCCCACTATAGCAGAAAGGGTCTTTCTAGTAGTTGCACATCAAATCTAAGCTGTCTGAAGTGTTTTTCGAAAGTTATTAACACTTTTATGTTTGGCGTTCCAAAACCCACCTCATCCCAGGCTGAAAAGCGTTTTTACGCGATGTGCCATAACTTTTCAGGGAAGCTTCAGAACATGAAATTTTAACCTCCCACTATAGCAGAAAGGGTCTTTCTAGGAGTTGCACATCAAATCTAAGCTGTCTGAAGTGTTTTTCGAAAGTTATCAACACTTTTATGTTTGGCGTTCCGAAACCCACCTTATCTCAGGCTGAAACGCGTTTTTGTGCATTGTGCCATAACTCTTCAGGGAAGCTTCAGAACATGAAATTTTAACCTCCCACTATAGCAGAAAGGGTCTTTCTAGTAGTTGCACATCAAATCTAAGCTGTCTGAAGTGTTTTTCGACAGTTGTCAACACTTTTATGTTTGGCTTTCCGAAACCCACCTTATCTCAGGCTGAAATGCGTTTTTGTGCATTGTGCCATAACTTTTCCGGGAAGCTTCAGAACATGAAATTTTAACCTCCCACTATAGCAGAAAGGGTCTTTCTAGTAGTTGCACATCAAATCTAAGCCGTCTGAAGTGTTTTTCGACAGTTATCAACACTTTCATGTTTGGCTTTCCGAAACCCACCTTAACTCAGGCTGAAATGCGTTTTTGTGCATTGTGCCATAACTTTTCAGGGAAGCTTCAGAACATGAAATTTTAACCACCCACTATAGCAGAAAGGGTCTTTCTAGTATTTGCACATCAAATCTAAGCTGTCTGAAGTGTTTTTCGAAAGTTATCAACACTTTTATGTTTGGCGTTCCGAAACCCACCTTATCTCAGGCTGAAAAGCGTTTTTGTGCATTGTGCCATAACTTTTCAGGGAAGCTTCAGAACATGAAATTTCAACCTCCCACTATAGCAGAAAGGGTCTTTCTAGTAGTTGCACATCAAATCCAAGCTGTCTGAAGTGTTTTTCGAAAGTTATCAACACTTTTATGTTTGGCGTTCCGACACCCACCTTATCTCAGGCTGAAAAGCGTTTTTGTGCATTGTGCCATAACTTTTCAGGGAAGCTTCAGAACATGAAATTTTAACCTCCCACTATAGCAGAAAGGGTCTTTCTAGTAGTTGCACATCAAATCTAAGCTGTCTGAAGTGTTTTTCGAAAGTTATCAACACTTTTATGTTTGGCGTTCCGAAACCCACCTTATCTCAGGCTGAAAAGCGTTTTTACGCATTGTGCCATAACTTTTCAGGGAAGCTTCAGAACATGAAATTTTAACCTCCCACTGTAGCAGAAAGGGTCTTTCTAGTAGTTGCACATCAAATCTAAGCTGTCTGAAGTGTTTGTCGAAAGTTATCAACACTTTTATGTTTGGCGCTCCGAAACCCACCTTATCTCAGTCTGACAAGTGTTTTTGTGCATTGTGCCATAACTATTCAGGGAAGCTTCAGAACATGAAATTTTAACCTCCCAGTATAGCAGAAAGGGTCTTTCTAGTAGTTGAACATCAAATCTAAGCTGTCTGAAGTGTTTTTCTAAAGTTATCAACACTTTTATGTTTGGCGTTCCGAAACCCACCTTCTCTCAGGCTGAAAAGCGTTTTTGTGCATTGTGCCATAACTTTTCAGGGAAGCTTCAGAACATGAAATTTTAACCTCCCACTATAGCAGAAAGGGTATTTCAAGTAGTTGCACATCAAATCAAAGCAGTCTGAAGTGTTTTTCGAATGTTATCAACACTTTTATGTTTGGCGTTCCGAAACCCACCTTATCTCAGGCTTAAAAGCGTTTTTGTGCATTGTGCCATAACTTTGCAGGGAAGCTTCAGAACATGAAATTTTAACCTCCCACTATAGCAGAAAGGGTCTTTCTAGTAGTTGCACATCAAATCTAAGCTGTCTGAAGTGTTTTTCGAAAGTTATCAACACTTTTATGTTTGGCGTTCCGAAACCCACCTTATCTCATGCTGAAAGGCGTATTTGTGCATTGTGCCATAACTTTTCAGGGAAGCTTCAGAACATACAATTTTGACCTCCCACTATAGCAGAAAGGGTCTTTCTAGTAGTTGCACATCAAATCTAAGCTGTCTGAATTGTTTTTCGAAAGTTATCAACATTTCTATGTTTGGCGTTCCGAAAGCCACCTTATCTCAGGCTGAAAACGTGTTTTGTGCATTGTGCCGTAACTTCTGAGTGAATCTTCAGAACATGAAATATTCAAATCCCACTATAGAAGAAAGGGTCTTTCTCGTAGTTGCACATCAAATCTAAGCTGTCTGAAGTGTTTTTCGAAAGTTGGCAACATTTTTATGATTGGTGTTCCAAAACCCACCTTATCTCAGGCTGAAAACGTGTTTTGTGCATTGTGCCATAACTTCTCAGGGAAGATTCAGATCATGAAATATTCACGACCCACTATAGCAGAAACGGTCTTTCTACTAGTTGCACATCAAATATAAGGAGTCTGAAGTGTTTTTCGAAAGTCATCAACATTTTTATGTTTGGTGTTCCGAAACCCACCTTATCTCAGGCTGAAAAAGTGATTTGTGCATTGTGCCATAATTTCTCAGGGAAGCTTCAGAACATGAATCTTTCACCTCCCACTATAGCAGAAAGGGTCTTTCTAATAGTTGCACATAAAATCGAAGTAGTCTGAAGTGTTTTTTGAAATTTACCAACATTTTTATGTTTGGCGTTCCAAAACCCAACGCATCTCAGGCTTAAAACGTGTTTTGTGCTTTGTGACATAACTTCTCAGGGAAGCTTCTGAACATTAAATTTAACACCTCCCAGTTTTGCAGAAAGGCTCCTTCTCGTAGTGGCAATTCAAATCTAAGCTGTCTGATGCGTTTTTTGAAAGTTATCAACATTTTTGTGATTTGCTTTCCGAAACCCACCTTATCTCAGGCTGAAAACGTGTTTTGTGCATTGTGCCATAACTTTTCAGGGAAGCTTCAGAACAAGAAATTTTCACCTCCCACTATGGCAGAAAGGGTCTTTTAAGTAGTTGCACTTCAAATCTGAGCTGTCTGAAGTGTTTTTCGAAAGTTATGAACATTTTTTATGTTTGGCGTTCCGAAACCCACCTTATCTCAGGCTGAAATCGCGTTTTGTGCACAGTGCCATAACTTCTCCTGGAATCTTCAGAACATGAAAGTTTCACCTCTCAGTATAGCAGAAAGGCTCTTTCTAGTAGTTGCACATCAATTCTAAGCTCTCTGAAGTGTTTTTCGAAAGTCATCAACATTTTCATGTTTGGCCTTCTGAAACCCATCTTATCAAAGGGTGAAAACGCATTTTGTGCATAGTGCCGTAACTTCCTAGGGAAGCTTCAGAACATGAAATTTTCACCTCCCACTATAGCAGAAAGGGTCTTTCTAGTAGTTGCACATCAAATCTGAGCTGTCTGAAGTGTTTTTCGAAAGTTATCAACATTCATATGATTGGCGTTCTGAAACCAGGCTGAAAACGCATTTTTGCATAGTGCCATAAGTTCTCAGGGAAAGTCAGAACAAGAAATTTTCACCTCCCACTATAGCAGAAGGGGTGTTTCTAGTAGTTGCACATCAAATCTAAGCAGTCTGAAGTGTTTTTCTAAAGTTATCAACATTTTTATGATTGGCCTTCCAACACCCATCTTATCTCTGGCTGACAACACGTTTTTGTGCATTGTGCCACAACTACTCAGGGAAGCTTCAGAACATGAAATTTTCACTTCCCACTATAGCAGAAAGTGTCTTTCTCGTACTTGCACATCAAATCTAAGCTGTCTGAATTGTTGTTCGAAAGTTATCAACATTTCTGAAAACGCGTTTTCTGCATTGTGCCATGACTTTTCAGGGACGCTTCAGAACATGAAATTTTCACCTCACAACCGGTAACTTACGGCAAAGTTTTTGTGTATTTTCTTCATCATAGCGAGAATCATGGCGGCTACTGTGGGTACAGTGACGCCTTTCGATGCTGGTACGCATTCATTGGAAGACTATTGTGAAATTTTGGAACATTTTTTCATCGCGAACGGCATTGAAGATGACGATAAACAGCGCGCGGTGTTGCTCAGCAATGACAGCGACCCGGCATATGCGGTGATGAGGAACCTGTTGAGTCCGGAAAAAACAGGGGATCGTTCGTATGCTGATCTGGTCATCCTTTTGAGGAATCATTTCCATCCGAAACCGAGTGAGATTATTCGGTTTATTAACGATGGAAGTTTAACTCTCCGAATGGAAGGACTGAAGAGACCGTTTGTGACTACGTGGCGGAGCTAAGGAAATGGCTCAGGATTGTAACTATGGTGAGACACTGACCGTGATGCTGAGAGACCGCTTGGTGTGTGGGATTAACGACGACAGAGGAAGCTGCTGTCGGAGGATGGACTAACATTTGACATAGCATTCAAAGTGGCCTTGGTGATGGACGCTGCAGATAGAGACTTGGTGAACCTACGAGGTGTGAAGGACTCACTCCAAGGAAGTGGATCATCACCGGTCAACAAAGTGGAAGAGACGCGGGCAATGTCCATGGAGTCGAGAAGGTGCTACATATGTGGTGGAGAGACTCACTTGGCCAAAGGTTGCCGGTTTGCGGAGGTCAGATGTCATAACTGTGGAAAAGTGGGTCACTTAAAGACAGTCTGTAAAAGTATGACGAGGGAAGTGAGGGAGACAAAACAAACAAGAAAAAGGGGGAAAGGTACAACGCATCGAACAAATTTCATGCAGGAGAAGGATGACAGTGAAAATGAAGAGATGTTTACAGTGACAGATAAAAGAAGACGCAGCAGTGAGGAACTGGACATTCCTAGAGTAGAGCCGATTAAAAAAGTGTTGAGGGTAAATGGAAAGAAGGTGGTTTTTGTGGTAGACCGGCTGCACTTACACTATTAAGGCTCAACAGATGGTTGACATGTTAGTGAAAAACAGAACTAACACTAAACTAGTGGATTGCAAGATAAAGTTAAAAACATATGGAGGTCATCAGGTTCCAGTGGTGGGGGCAATTAAGGTCAAGGTTGAACACGATGATCAGATCAAATGGCTGCCTGTCATTGTTGTGAAAGGTTCAGGAGCAAGTCTTCTGGCCAGAGGCTGGATGAAAGCATTCCAGATAGAGGGGCAGTTTGTCCACAAAACAGATGAGGTGGACAGTTCCCTGCCGATCTCTCCCGACATGAGAAGGTATTCAAAGAAGAGTTAGGGTCATTAAGGGGGACGACAGCCAAGATTCATGTGATTCAGAATGCCACGCCCTTTACAAACCCAGGTCGGTTCCATTTGCCATTAAAAGAAAATGGAAATGGAACTTCAGAGACTAGTAGAGGAAAGAATATTGGAACCTGTGAAGTTTTCTGAATGGGCAGCACCTATTGTGCCTGTGTTCAAACCTGATGGTAGCGTGAGGATTTGTGGAGATTATAAATTAACAGTGAACAAAGTCTCCACGACCAAACAGTATCCGATTCCAACAATGGAGGATATGATGGCAAGCCTGGCAGGGCGGCAGAAGTTCACAAAACTCGATATGAGCCATGCATATCAGCAAATAGTCATTGAAGAGAAATCAAGGACGTTTGTGAGCGTCAACACTCACAGAGGTCTTTTTACATATAAACGTCTGCCTTTTGGACTAAGCTCCAGTCCTGCTATTTTGTGTATATACTTTTTATTTAATTTTTAGTGCATGCTTGATTGTTTTTTTTTTTTTATATATATATATTCTTTTGTACATTGTTTGCACCAAGGGAGTAGCGCTCAAATTTCGTTGTACACTGTACAAGGACAATAAAGGCTATTCTATTCTATAACGCACCATGGAGAATGTACTCCAAGGTATGGCAAATGTGGCAGTGTATTTAGACGACATTATATTGAGAGGAAGAGATGACAGCTCTCATCTGCAAACACTCAACGAAGTGCTGCAGAGGTTGGAGGATAAAGGGCTGCGGTTGAAACGGAGCAAATGTCAGTTCATGGAAAACAAATTAACATTCTTCTGTCATCAGGTGGACAGGACAGGCCTGCATCCAATGCCAGCGAAGGTCAAAGCAGTCCAAGAAGCTCTGGTAGCATGTTCTGTGAGCGAACTTAACCCTCGAATTATGTTGAAAAAAAATTACATTGATTCTGTTGCGGGTCATTTTGACACACACTGTGTAAATCCACTCAAAACAGTAAAAAAAAAAAGATTGAACCAATAACATCTTCATTTTAGATTATATAAACATTTGTAAAAGAGACATAGAACACATTTTCAATTTCAACACTATATTTAAGAGCAATTTAAGTTTTTCCCTCCTCACGAACACTTTTATTTTCATTTAACTTGCCCCATTTTTTAATGTTCAACATGTTCAATGCTCTCCACATGATGGACAGAATGTAACTGTGTGCGTTTTAAAGATGTAATTATTGCATTTCACAAAACAGGTACTTGTTTTTCTCTCATCTCGGGACGCACAGATCTGGCATCTTTTCCGTTTCTTCACACCTGTATCCAATGCATCCATTGCAGATTGGTTGGGTGATGTGAGCTTGACCTTTTCGATGACAGCGGCAGCTGCTGGGCATCGAGGTGGCCTTGCTCGGCTCTGCATCTTGGGAGTGACAAGTGCTTTGCCAAGTTCTTCCAGGAAAAGCCGACGTTGGTACAGTTTGCTGGCATTCACCTGCTGGTTGATTTCAGTCCATGGGACATAGGCATTGTAAGCAGACACATCCACGAAGTTGTAGAAAATCACCAAGGGCCAATGGGCAGTCTTGCGCTGGCAGCTGTATGTTGCTGTGACTTTGTCCAGATTGTCAACTCCTTTTTTGGTGGAGTTGTTGTCCAGGATCATTTGTGGCTTCATGTCTTCTCTTATGCTGAGAGATGCATCTCTGTGCATTTTGCTCATTACAAGAACATTCTTGTTTGTCTTTGGGCAGTGTGAAACAACTGTTGCTTTGTCACTGAAAGCAAATATTGAGGAATGCAGAGGTCTGCCCTGCACCTTCAGAATTTCTTTGGGAAGGTCTGGCTTATTTCTTCTGACTGTTCCCACTGTTCAGCTTTCTCCTCTGAAGTTAATTTCCAAGGAGATAGGATGTAAATGTAAATGTGACGTCACATGTGATGTTATGACCTTCCACTCATCACCACACGCATCCCCTGATTCTTCTCGGGTGCTTCTCCAGGTAGCTTTACAGTGTATACTTGCATTTTCCAGACATAGCCAGATTTTGCATCACAGGGCCACCCATATTTTGATGCCATACTTGGCGGGCTTGTTGGGCATGTACTGTAAACCCTCTGTAGCTCATTTTTGGTGTGTTTGTCAAAAAGAATACATGAGAACACTGACAAGAAGAAGGGAGAGAAAGTTTCTCCTCTACACACAGCTGGGTCCAAATGGCTATTCAGAGGCAATCAAAATACACATAGCTGGGCAGTCTAAATAGGTATATCATAAAGACGTGTTTATTTTTGATCTGAACAGCCACTTACCCACATTAAAGAATCCGGGTCAAAATGACCCGCAATATCATCTTTGTATACAAACTCTGTACAGACATGTCACTAGACATCAAAGTGTCCAGATTTTACACACCTGTTCATGACCCTTGATGAGGAAAAGTCACAAAATTTAATGAAGAAAAAGTAAGGATAACCACTACTTTTTTTTTAACACAAAAACGGATATGGGTCAAATTGACCCTTAGCATAATACGAGGGTGAAAGCTTTTTTAGGTCTGCTAAACTTTTATAACAAATTCTTGCCGAACTTGTCTACTGTGCTGGCTCCATTACACAAGTTACTGAGGAAAGATGAGAAATGGAGGTGGGAGATTGAGCAAGAAAAGGCTTTTTAACAGGCGAAGAAGTTACGACAAAGCAGTCAAGTGTTGGTTCATTACGATGAACAAAAACAACTGGTACTGTCATGTCATACCTCACCTTATGGGGTGGGGGCAGTCTTGGCACACAGGCTGGAAGGGGGAGCAGAAAGGCCTATGGGTTATGCCTCGCGCACACCCACAGCAGCAGAAAAAAACTATTCGCAGTTGGATAAAGAGGGCTTAGAAGTCATTTTTGGGGTGCAGTACTTAACGTAAATTTGTGATTTGTACACAGACCGTAAGCCCTTAATCAGTCTGTTTCATGAAGGAAAAGCTGTGCCACACATTAGTTCTCAGAGGATCATGAGACGGGCTATTATTTTAAGAACATATAAATATGCCATGGTGTACCGACGTGGACAGGACAATGCAAACGCAGATGACTTCCACTTCCAGAGAAACCTGGGGATCCAGACTCAGAAGACCAGGAATTGATGGTAGAGCAGGATCAGAGTTCAGTGGTCAACTCGGAAGAGCTTCGTAAGTGAACCAGTAAAGACCTCGTACTTGCCCACTATGAAGCAACAGGAGCCGAGTGAACAAGATGGGTGTGTACTGTGGGCGTGTCGTGTGGTGATTCCGGAAAAAGGATGTGGTCTGATGTTGAAGCAGCATCAATT
This sequence comes from Synchiropus splendidus, assembly GCF_027744825.2. Taxonomy (NCBI): domain Eukaryota; kingdom Metazoa; phylum Chordata; class Actinopteri; order Syngnathiformes; family Callionymidae; genus Synchiropus; species Synchiropus splendidus. The sequence continues at coordinate 26,025,897 of NC_071339.1, read as the reverse complement.
GCACCCTGAAATGAGTCAAATGAAGGGTTTGGCTCGTAGCTACATGTGGTGGCCTAATATAGACAGTGATATGAAAGTCTGGTCAAATCGTGTTCCACTTGTCAGGAACACCAGAACGCTTCGGCCTGTGCACCGCTGCACCCGTGGGAGTGGCCTGAAAACCGTGACGACGACTTCATGTTGATTATGCTGGGGCGTCCATGGGAAAGATGTTCTTGGTGGTGATTGATGCACATTCAAAGTGGTTGGAGGTCTACCCTGTTTCGTCAGCATCTGCAGTGGCTACTATGAACTGCTTGAGGGCCACTTTCAGCACTAATGGTATCCCAAAAATGATAGTGTCAGATAATGCCCAGTGTTTTGTGAGTGAACACACTAAAGAGTTTTTGGCACGCAATGGGATCACTCATGTCACATCTGCACCGCATCATCCTTCTTCTATTGGGATGGCAGAGAGACTGATACAAACCTTCAAACAGTTGATGAAAAAAACATCGGGTGATTCTCTGGAAACCAAACTGAGTAGAGCTTTATTCAGTTATTGGATTACTTCACAGTCAACCACAGGACTGTCTCCTGCAGAAATGTTTATGGGGAGGAAATTGAGGTGCATGTTGTATCTGATACACCCAAATATGAAGAAGAAAATGGAACCGAAACAGGCAAACCAGAAAGTTCAGCATGATCAACATGCTCAGTTCAGAAGTTTTCAGACAGGTGACCGGGTGTTCACAATTAACTATGGTTATGGGCCTAAGTGGGTTCCAGGGTTAATACAGGAATGCACAGGACCAGTCGCCTACACAGTGGCGCTGGGAAATGGGAAAACTGTAAGAAGACACGTAGACCAGGTTTTCAGTCGGTCCATTTTAAAAGGACAGAGACCCGCACCCACTGTGGAGGATGTCGAAGTGGAGAATCCACTTGGGGTTAGGATCTCACTGGAGACTGAGACAAGTGAAGGGAACAGTGAAGAAGTCAGTTTTAAACAAAAAAAAAGCAGACAGACAGTGACATGGTAGGCTCACCGTCTCAAGGAAGAGTACGACCAAAAAGGACCAGGAATCCCCCAGTGTATCTGAAAGACTATGTTCAAAAAGTGGAAGAGGAGTTTTGGACCAAGGTGCTTGCTATTTTCTTATTCTTTCTATGTTTTTGTTTAGTTTTGTTTAGGGTTAGTCGTCTAAGTTCCATTCTGTTTTATGACTATTTTTTTGTTTTATTAAGTTTTAGACTCGAAGTGTTTATGGTGGTTTTGGGGACATGGACTTTGGGAGAGAAGATGGAAGACGTGAATAATTTGAGGGGCAGGAGATGTTATCATGTGTCATGGGCTTATTTGGGGTCACAACTTGGGGGCGCTCTTGTTATGTTGCCGTGTCATCATCCGATTTGTTGGAAGTTGGAACCGTGAAAAAAACCTGCTGTGCTGATACCTCCTGTGTGTTTTCCTTTCAGCTTTGGCTATCAGAGGGCGTGTCTCTTCAACCCACTTGGGAGGACGAATCAAATGTCCCGACCATCATTGAGCAGTGTTGCCAGGTTCGCGGACAGGAGCGCTCGAGGCCGAGGCGCTGGAAGGAGCAAATTCAATCCGAAAAAAAAAAAAAAAAAAAAAAAAAAAAAACGCAAATACTATGCTTCAAGCAATGGTTTTATTTAAAACACATTTTCCACACAAACAGAAATTTCCTCCAGTCAGCCCCGGGAGAAGCTGCTGCCCGACGTGCACGCACGGAGCGCGACAAGCGCTGAGTTTCCTGCGATTAAATCCGTTCCTGCGCGGATGCGACAAGTCTCTGCCGTGACTGCAACGAGACCTCAGTCCTACCTGAAGTTTCCGTCGTCCAGATGAGCTGCTCCGCACCACTTCAAGTCTCAAGCTTCTTCGCTTGGTGTGCCAGATTCGCCGACTCCGGCAGCGCATGTGACAGGTAAGAATTTACAGGCAGACGGCGCCACTGCAGTTTACCGGATAAAGTCTGACATGCCTCGGTGCTCGACTGAAGCTAAACAGCGTTGCTCCCGTGAATAGGAGGATGTCGGCATCACTAGCTATGAAAGACCGGTGCGTCAGGACGGGCAACACTCGTTCTCCCCTGACTGCGATGAGACCTCAGTCCTGCCTGAAGTTTTCATGGTCCAGACGAGGCGCTCCGCTCGTCTTCAGGTCTCAAGCTTCATCTCTTGATGTGCCAGATGCCCCAGCTCCGGCTGTAATTTCACAATTACAGAGTCACTCACTCACGCCTTTGTAATTTCACAATTACAGAGTCACTCACTCACGCCTCTGTAATTTCACAATCACATTTTGCGGAGTGCCCTGGCACTTCCAGTGAAGTAGAAAGGCTTGTGTAATATTCCTAGAATATGTTTGTGTCCAGCTGTCCCTGGAGCCTGCCTCCCTCCCAAACAGTCCTGCAGCAGGGGGAAGAAATTATGAGCGGACCTCCGATCCTGGGGCGTCTCCTCAAAGCGTGGCTACTTCAAGGCTAGCAGGCAGTCCTCTGCCCCCCGAAGTGCAGTTCACTATTCGAAATGCTAAAGCAACCGCAACATTCAAAGCATATAATGCCAAAAGGGTGTGGACCGCCGTCTGTTGGGTAAACATCCACTGCTCGTCCAATTCATTCCGGACTATTCCTGGCGCAGTTCTGACACTCCACTGGCACTAGGACCGCACGTGGTCAGGTACAGAGCTTACTGCCAGGTGGAAGGTTTGGATTTGCAGCGTCGCTGGTCAAAAGGGCCGGGTTGAGCTCAGCCGTCCGGATCACAGCCGCGCTGATCATCGCTGCACCTCTTGGAGAGACCAGTCGGCTGCTCTCACCTCTGCTCCCTCCAAAACCGTAGGAAGAAAACTTTGTATCTAAAAGTATGCATCTAAACCAAAGTCTAACTTGAATAAAAATAAGATGCATTATTTTGGTATCGGGTCCTGCCAAGTTGTCTTCCGGTTCCAGTTCCAGTCAGTGCGAACTCGAGTGGCAGCTCTCCGGCTTCAAAAATGTGTTTTTGGTTGACATCAGGAGACCAAGCAGTATAGTAACGGTCTCTCTGCCTCCTTATCCCTCAGGCCAGAACTGTGCCTGGGGAAGTTTCTGGAGCCAGTGAGTTTAGTTTTTCCTCAATTTTGCCACAATAAGAAGCATAGGCGTCAAAGAACTCTTTCCTGTCTCTCAACAGATCCCGGTTCCAGCCAAAGGTCAGGAGAGTTTCAAGTCTGGCATTAACTCTTATTATTCCGCAGACTCACCAGTTTCCAACAGATTTTGGAGATTCAACAGTCCGTCGGCATGGTGCTCTGCTCGCACCGCCTCCTCCACACAAAGGCGCCGCCCGGAGGCAGCAGCCGTATAATAGCTGCGCTGATCATTGCTGCTCCTCTTGGAGAGACCAGTTAGCTGCTCTCACCTCTGCTCTCTCCAAAAGCGTAGGAAGAACTTTGTATCTAAAACTATGCATCGAAACCAAAGTCTAACTTGAATAAAAAATAAGATCCATTACTTTGGTATCGGGTCTGTTTCTTCTCTGCCCAAAATTAGGGTTTATCACCCGTCAAGTTTTCTCCTGGTTCCAGTCAGTGTGAACTCCCGCTTCAAAAATTCGTTTTTGTTTGACATGATCTCAGGAGACAGAGCATTATTGTAACGGTCTCTATCCCTGACGACAGAACTGTCCCTGGGGAAGTTTCTGGAGCCAAGAAGTTATGTTTTTCTTCAGTTTCGCCACAATAAGAAGCATAGGCGTCAAATAACTCTTTCCCGTCTCTCAACAGATCCCGGTTCCAGCCGAAAGTTGGGAGAGTTTCTATTCTGCCATTAACTCTTTTTATTCCTCAGACTCGGCAGTTTCCAGCAGGGGTCGCCACAGGACCATGAAAGCCACCACTTCAGAGGATCACACAGTAGGAGCTGCATGCCAGACATGTTCTGTTCTCAGCTCCCTTGTATGATGTCTTATGTGATGTCTGTCTGTGATTCTGTTCTCTGCAGCCCTCCAAACCTCACAGAGCCAGGCAGGACATCATCATCTACAGAGTCATCTCTTTCTGAGGATGATTGGGCCGGTCCCTCGGCTCTCAATCTTAGGAGAGTTGCAGTGTCAGATCAAGGTACACTGCAAGTTTGGGACCCTACTTCCCCAGCTGACAAAAGCGAGTCTGTTTTTGAAGAACATTGGGCGCTGAGCACCGATGGCCCTTTCGACCTGGACCTGCCCCGGAGGCCGGGTCCGCTCCTGTGCTCAGGGCGCCTGTCTTGACAGAGTATCTTCCGAATTGAACGTGCCTGTCTCCTCATCTGCCCATTTGGATCGAGAAGATACTCGGTTATTGACACGCCCTTCAGTTTCACAGTCAAACCCCAGGTTCTGCGAGACCACGTGGACGTGGGTGAACTCAGAGAACCAGCGGTCATTTCTGATGGAGGAGGTCCGCGCTCTCCTGTCAAAGGAAGTAATCGAGCTAGTGCCAAAGCGATCTTCTTACACTGGGTTTTACTCCTGGTACTTTCTGAAACCCAAGAAGACAGGAGAGTGGAGAACTGTTCTGGACCTCAGTGGATCTTGATCTTGCAGACGCCTACCTCCACAACACGGTTTGGCAGAGTCAGAGGAAGTTTTTCCGGTTTGGGCTCGAGGGTCAGGTATAATACAGCACTCTAGTGCCTCGCACCTTCGCAAAGTGCTTGGAGGCGGGGCTCGATCCATTAAGAAGACAAGGTCTGCGAATTCTGACGTACTTGGACTACTTGTTGATTCTAGCCAGGTCGAAACAGGAGTCATGAGCACACCAGCTTGGTGTTGGAGCACATCGTGCTATTGAGGCTCAGAGTAAACCTCCTGAAAAGCGCACTCCCAGTCAGAGTCCCAGTCCCAGACAGAGCACGACGTTTGTGGGGGTCATGCTGGACTCAGTCTGGACTCAGAAGGCCTCCTGTTTGCCCTTCCTCCTCCTTGCCTTCTTCTTTCTCTGATGAGGAGAATTCAGCTGCCGAGAGTGAGAATGATTGTCGTAGCTCCAGACAGCTCCAGCTGGTATCCAGAGATGTGTCAAATCCGGATCAAAGGGCCCTGGGAGTTCCCTCCATCGATGTCAGCGCTTCTGCAAGCATCAGGAACCCCGAGGGCTCCCCCAATACTCGGACGACCCCTCAAGGTTTGGCTTCACCAGGGTTAACAATCAGTCACATGTCCCCTGATGTCCAATAGACTGTTCAGAACGCTAAAGCTCCGTCAACCCTCAGAGCATACAATACTAATTCGACAATTTTTTTTCCCGGTGGTGTGGTACCCAGTCAGCCTCCCCAGAATCGGCCCCTGTTTCTCTAATCCTTAATTTTCTCCTTCATCTGGTTAACAATGGTCGGAGCACAGCTACATTACGGGTTCATGTAGCAGCCCTTTCCATGCCAGACAATGGTCCGGACGGCCACCCCATCGGCGAGCATCGTCTAGTGAGCCGTTTCATGAGAGGTGTGAAAAGGCTTAGACCTACCTCAAGACCTTTATGTCACTACTGGTACCTGCAGCTGGTACTCAATTCACTGTCTGAAGCCCCTTTTGAGCCACTTGGTCAGGCCTCCCAGGAGCTAGCATGAGTTAGCAGCACGAGGAGCATGAGCGTTTACACAAAATGTGTCCGGTTAGAGCGCTAAAAGCTAAACTGGATTGAGTCCCACCCTTCAGAAAGACGGACAGTCTGTGGGTGGCTCTCGCAGGTGGTAATAAGGGGCAGGCACTGTCCCCTCACAGGTTGTCACATTGGCTTAGAATTGCCATGATGAAAGCCTATGAGACAGCGGGAAAACAGTCACAGGAATCCCTGAGAGCACAGTCGATCTGAGGCCAGGCAACATCTGTGGCTGCTTTCAAGGCAGTATCTCTGTCAGAAATCAGCCAGGCAGCTTCTTGGTCATCAATCTCTACTTTTGCTGACCACTATTTTTCTGATGTGTCTGCATCCTCCTTCCCTCTTTTCTTTCTGTCTTCAGGAGCAGCCGAACCCAGCGACCAGTAGGCCCTCTTTCACAGCACTGGCTCGGGGACACCAGTATCTGCTTCATTCCAGTGCTGTGGAGTGTGCAGCGTGCCGAGATCCACAGGATTCCTGCATCACTATCTGTTCATTTGTGAATAAACTCCCTCTTTCTTGCTCACCTCAGACTAGAACCCTGACTGTAGCTGCTCAGTAAATATTTTTTTCTCTCTGTATGGAGGATTGTTAATGCCACTATCTATTTCAGCCGTATAGTGGCTAAAAGAGGGCAACGCAGTTCCTGCTGATCCAGAGTGTAAGTTACACTCCATATATGAGGGGTTGTTAATGCCACTTTTATTTCAGCTTAAGGTGGCAAAGGCGAGGCAGCAGCTCCTGCCACCCAGAGTGTAAAATTACACCCCATGTATGAGGGGTTGTTAATGCTCCATCTCCACAACCCATTCATTCATTCATTCAGGCTGGATAGACCCTGGGCGTGGCGGTGGCGCAGCAACTCTCATAGACAGGTCCGGTGTGAGGCCCTGGCCATCCGAGATATCGACAATACCCTGGGCACACCACCTTCCGTCATACCGAAGCAACATTCGTTTCGTGCAGCAAAATGTGGATCTCCTTGACGGCCGTCTGGCAAAGGAGCCGGCGGTGCCAGTCAGACGTCCAGTATGGACGGCCATGGTAATTGCCCATGGTTCTCAGGTCAGGCCACATTGCAAGGCTGGCGGTTAAGCCTTGTGGTCAAGATGACCTCATAGGTGTTCCAGAGTCCCGGGAGGTGTTCTGGAGTACTCACACGAGGGTGTGCTGCAACCTGTTCAAGTCCTGCAAACAGTCCTGCATCAGTGGGCAGAAATTATGAGGGGACCGCCGATCCTGGGCCGTCCCCTCAAAGCATGGCTACTTCAAGGCTAGCAGGCAGTCCTCTGCCCCCGAGGTGCAGTTCACTATTCGAAATGCTAAATCACCCGCAACACTCAAAGCATATAATGCTCAATGGGTGTGGACTGCTATCCGTTGGGTAAACATCCACTGCTAGTCCAGTTCTTGCAGGGATCTTGAAGACTCAGACCCACTTCCAGATGCATCTGGCCCTATTGGGATCTTCAATTGGCATTAAAGTCTCTCTCTGAAGCTCCCTTCGAGCCACTTGATCAGACAGCTTTGGAGCTGGTGGCTGACAAAGCAGCTCTCCTCCTGGTCCTGGCCTCCATCAGGATGGTTTGGACAACTATGTGCCTTCTCGATTAGTCGTTTTTCCCAAATTTCTTTGTGCGTCTTCTGAGGTAACAAATGAATGATGAGAACCACTGGAGCTTGTACAAGGTGTGGCCCGTGAGTGCACTGAGAGCTAGTCTGAATGGAGTCAAGGCCTTCAGGAAAACAAATCAGCTGTGGGTGACTCTGACAGGTGGTGAAAAGGGGCAACATCGATAGCAGCCTTCAGAGGAGTTTCTTTGGCAGAAACCTACCAAGCAGCCTCCGGGACTTCCGCCTCAACTTTTGCAGATTTCTATTTGTCTGACGTAGCAGCTTCTTCTTTGCCTCACGTTGTCCTGTTAACAGGTGCTTCCAGCAGCTCTGGCCAATAGATGAAAGAATCATTCTCTTCCGCAGCGCTTCGTCATGGGCCAAATGTTTCTCCACTGGCGGTTTCTCCCTCCAAATATGGACGGTTATTAGTGCCTAGTTCTTCCACGTTGGGCTCAAACTAGTGCTGTGGCTGTGGGATGGCGTCAGGTTCCCCTGTGTAGTTGCCGGAGAAGGGAAGCACCTGATTTGGCAACGAGAGGGCCCCAGGGGGATGTCCAGACCCACTGTATGGAGGGTTATTGGTGCCACTTCACTACATTCGGACTAACAACATTTTGCGCGACCTTGGGGGTGAGGTCGTTGGTGCAAGACATTGAGTAGGCCGGACTGGCGTGAGACCTGGCGTTTGGAGATAGCAGCAGGTCTCTTGGCACGCCACCACTCTGTGATTAGAGACAGGCCACTCAATCTTCACCTACGGTCAATCTTCACCTACTTTCGTGACGCTTCTCTAGTCAAGTTGACCTGCCTGGCGAACCTGGAGTTACGGGCGGAGTCCCGACTAGCTCATCTCTACGTTAGCCTCAGGTTCTCCCATCTCTGCTACACCCGAACTTTGGTCATTGAGGGATGGGACAGGCGACGGAGCCCTCCAGCTGGGTCATGCGAGGTGCCTGGCGGAGGTGCATCCATCACCATGTGGCCTCCTCTTCTACTACTTCTACTGCTCGGTCAAGTTCTTGGTCCGTGTGAGAGACCAGCAGGTGAAGCGAGGGCTTTGCCCTCTGACCACAATATTCCTCCCATCTCTGCTGCACTCGGACTATGGTCAAAGAGAGATGGAAAAAAGGAACGATTGAAAACTTCCAGGATAGGTCATAGGGAGTGGACCTGTGGGGGTATATCCATCACCATCACATCATTGGCTTCATTGGTCAGTTGTTCCCAGATCTCTACAACTGTCTTGGTAACAAGCGTGGAGGCAACATTTGGAAATATGGGAAGCACTCACACTACTAAGGTCTTCCAGAGTCCCGATGTCTGCAATAGCATGCAGCAAGGGTTTGACATTGGACAGATAAAGCTCTGTCACTGGTCAAATGCAGCATCTGTACCAGGCCAAACATGACTATCATTTGGACATTCTGGAAGTGACAACGCTTCCTCAAGACTGTTAATATGATATGAGCTTGCATGGTCAAGGGACATGTGCAACCAGTGCTTGGGCACAGTCTGTTATTTGTTCTTGTGCTGATACATCAGATGTCAACATGCCAGTGAGTTATAATTAAGGACCAAAAATAGAGTTTGGAAACAGGTGGTTTTCAAACCTGCTTCACTGACATAAGTACATACAACTTGAAAATTAATCAAATCATACTGGAAGCAAAGTGAACAAAGAATTTTACTGAAGTCATGAGGGCGTTGCGACCCAAAAAACGTCTTTGACAACTTAATAACAATAAAACCTTGACTTTTACCAAAATGATATGCAGTAAAAAGTCCTATTCTGTATAAACACAACACTGAAAGACAGAACTGCTTCACAGAAAAGTGAACTATTTACAAAACTATGACAAAACTAAACGACTGTAGTCACCAAAGATACACAAAATGTACATCTGCATACGTCTCCATCAGCCTGGACTTGTATCCTGGTGAAGAAGAGGGCTGCAGGCAGAGTGGTGAGGTTGTGAATGCTGTAGGTGTGGCCTGGTGGAGAAAAGACAAGTGAGCGCTGAGAAAATGATGGGTCATCTGTTCGTGTTGCACATATGTATCGAGATGTCTGTGAGCATGAGGGCATGCGTACGGTCCACAGTCTTTATCTTCCATGAGAGTGGACCGAACCTCTTGAGAAGAGCGTTTGTTGCATTTTGTATGAGTGTAACTTTGGAGCCTGAAGCAGGCAACTCAGCTTCATCTTGGTATCTGCTGTAAAACAATGACTAATATTGGCTAAATGAAGAAACAAACAAAAGAGGATGTTTTGCTCCTACGGTCTCTGATGTGCTCCACTGGGGGTCTTCGTGGTTGATTTGGGGATTGATTTAAGGGGTTTCCTGCTTTGGTTCAAGCGAGACACAAGAGCTCCCCCAACAGGCTTTGATGCTCTTCTACGACTCTTAACAGTCAGATGTCCAGATCCTCCAATTTTTTTGGGATGAGCTTCTCTTTCTTTTGAAGGTTTAATTGTAGTGGACGACGGCAGATCAGGTGGCAACGTCTCTGCTTCCTCTAAGGCGTCAACTTTCCACCATTCACCCGGAGGTTTCCTTCTGCGTTTATCTCTGCTTGGTGATAAAAGCTGATGAGAGTTGGCTTTTTGGTCTCCTGTGAAAATGAACAAATGTTACCGTCTTGTTTTGAAAAATACAAAAATACCCAGGCACAAAGTGTGAAACCTCCATCATCCTTTGTGGCCCACAGGTTAAAGGAGCGCTTAATGCTGAACATGCATTTCCTCCCATGTACATACAATCAAAAACTTGCTTCCTCAGCAACCAAAATCTAACTGCAGATCACCGTCTCTCTGCCGAGCTAATGGTAAATACAAATACAAACTAAACACAACTAAATGAAACAACAGGTGCAGGACAAAGCCAGTTCTAAGAAGAACAAAATGAATATGCTAAAAAGCTAGAAAAAAATGAATAAGCAATTATTTTAATGAAAATGTACTGTGTGTGTGATAATAATAATACAAATACAACAAATTATTCGACTACAACTATGACTAAAAATAATAATGCGTTTAACTTACCCAAGTGTGTGCTGTGGTCAGATGGCTGTGAGGGGCTTGGTAGTACGAGATATTTTTGTTCCTGGACTCGATCCTGAATCAGTGAATTCTTGATTCTTTTGTTTTTACTTCTTTTATTATCCTTTTTATCACAACTCAGATTCTCTGAAACGGTTCCATTTTTCCCCCTCTTCAAGACAGCTTGAGATTTTTTCACAGGTGAACTAGGCTTGGCTGTGTTTTGTTTAGACATTGCAACCGGCGATTCATCTTTGGATTCTGGCTCTGGGGTATCCTGAGGTGAAGCCAACCAAAACTCTTTGGGAGGATTTCCTTTCCTCTTCCCAAGGATTTGACAACTCTCAATGTGATTTCCATCTGGAGCAGATGACTTGGTTGGTCTTCCACCTTTGTTTGTCGGGGATATCATGAGCTCCTCCTCTGTTTAAAATAAAAAGGTAAACAAAAGAATTACATCAACAACAAAGCACTGCATTTGTACCTTTTAGAATGGTTTCTCCTTTATTGTTTTTATCACTGATTTGGTGACTGAGTTGTTAAGTGGTACGATTCAAGTTAAAAGTAGGGCTGAACGATTAATTGGATTTGCGATTATACCGCAGTATGATAAAACGTGATTTTCTAACCGTAAGGCTGCAATTTGACTGGTCACGTGACTTTCACGTTGGTGGTGCAGCGCAACGGTGAGCTTTAGCCATTGAGCTGTAAATTACGGCTTTAGCCTATGAAGGTAAAAAAGTGGCACATACCCGTAACACAAGACTCGTTCGTATCCATGTGTCAGAGGCACATATGCGTAACTGCCGTTTTGCATCCGTAAACCCCGTGGCACGTGCGTGTAAAAAGAGTTACATTCATACAAACACGAAAAGTAATTTCGCTTTCATTTTCTAAGTGCACAGATACAAGTAGCTAAACACGAGCTCTTGCAACTGCAATTGTGACACATTGCCAAGTTTTCCACCTCAACAACAGCCAAAACGGGTGCATAAGTTCCACATACTCGTAAAACACGATTCATATGAGCGTGTACCCTTTTGCACCTCTTCTCGCACCTGTAAATAAAACTGATGCGCTCTCGTAGAAGTGGCGGCAATACGTGCCTGTTACTCCATGCGCATTTCCGGTAGTCACGTGACGTCTATTGTCCAATCGGCTATTTTTTTATTACTAATTATGTTTATGTTCAGACAGTGCTTAAAACGTGCAATCTACGTTTACATGAAGAGTTGGACGTGTTAGAGTGGTAAAGCCACATATTGGTTTCCGTTATTGTTGTAATATGCACTTTAGTTTGTGTGATTTATCAGTTTAGTAAGTCTACAGTTGAAACTGAAGTAGACAAATAAACCATCTTTCATTTTAATTCATGCTTCATTTGCCTTTATCTTAACATAAGAATAGCCTATAAGGAAGAACAATTATATATACTGAATCACATATGGTTTATTACAATACAGATTGATTTATTAGTTGTGTTTGCTGTAAAATACATGAGAAGAGGACCTCAAACAATCGCACATTTAATCGCAATCGCAATATTGAGAGAAAAAAAATGCAATTAGATTATTTTCCAAAATCGTTCAGCCCTAGTTAAAAGTGCTTATGTGTTTTACAAATATATTTACAAGTAAGATCCGACTTACAACCTGCTCGACTTACGTCCACCCACACGCATGACCACAGCCAGCAGATGCTTATTTAATTTTTTTATTCAATGTCTGGCACCGCAGCCTGTTGCAGCCCGGCATCGTGTACGACAGTTACGGCAGCACAGTATCCAAGCATAGCGTTGGCCATTTTGAATGGCATTCGACTTACGTCCAATCTGACTTACAACCGGTTGGTCGGAACCGATCCCGGTCATAAGTCGGATGTTACTTGTATTACATTTTGGTGGTTGTAAAAATGACTTTAAACTAACACTTTAAAGCAGATGGTGAATGGCGGGTAAAACATTTCAATTCTGTCATACGTGCTCTGCCGTCTAACGGGATTCGCTATTGGTTGCATCGCTTGTATTCATAGAACTGAAGTTACAATAGGTAACTCAGCATGTCTTTTACCAGAATGACACAAAATAACATTCTTACCCGAACAGAATCCAGGTCTTCTCGATGCATGCCACTCTGTGGATCATGATTGTTTTCCACAGCGTCGTCAGAGACATTTTTTTCTCCTTCAAATGTGTGTTTTTCTTTCCGTGTCTTTGTCAATGACTCATTTGTGTGTGTCACTTTCATTTTAGCTAATTTCTTGGTCTCTGGGGAGTGCACTTTGTCTCGCTTGCCACCAACGGGATCTTCCACTGTTTTAGTCTCTTTAGAGGACGTCTTCATGAGGGGTTGTTTTTGCTTCTTATTTGGTTTGTCATTGTTAACAATAACATCATCAACACTTTCCACTGGAGTAGATTGCCTCTGACAATTTTTCCTTCCTTTTCAGACTATGCATGACCGCCTTAGGGGCCTCTTCCTTTGGTGCAGTCTCTGGCGAACTCCTTCTTTCAACTGTGCTGTGTTTTTCTTTGGGATGGTAATCCAAAGTGGATCATCTAGATCCAGAATCAAAAAATCATCATCAGGCTCAGGTCTGGGCTGTGGTGGTATTTTCACAGGTGTCAACTGCTTCCTCGACCTGAGAAAAAAATACATGCTTAAAACCCAAAGCATCTATATTAAATACAAATGCTTATATTTCATGCGCAAATATTTTGGGACTTGAACATTTCCAAGGAAATAAATTGCATGACATCATATAGATTATAATCTTCTCCAAATCCGGACAACTCACCCCTACTCTGAAAGACAATGTCTGAATAAGGTCACATGTTTTAAGCCCTGCAAGTCTACGATGTATATGTTCAAGAACACACCTTTGATACGTTCATACAACACTACCTTCAAATGTCACAACAGCAATCAATTTAAGTTGCTCTAACTCAAACGTACCTTGTCATTTTGGTCTGTCCAACTTCTTTGAGTTTCTGTAGAAAGGGAGTTGTTTCTCTTCCTAGATGCGATGTCTTCACAGGTGTTTTCTCGATGCTCAGGCTCTTGGACTCTTCTGAACTTGGCCCACTGAAAAAAAAAATGAGTACAATAATTTGTTTTTATGGTCATTACAGAATCTGTTAGAATATCACCTCATAGACGGACACAGATTTAAAATAAATTTAACTTGTAAAGCAACCACAATGACAACGATATTTGGTATTAGACAGTCATTTACCTTTCTGTTTTTGTTGATAGGGACTTTTATTGATTTTCGGATGTTTCTTGTTGGACCACGGGAGTTTCAGTCCTGCAGAGGAATACACACAAATGTCCAGAACACAACCTCAGATAACAAAAAAACACTATCACTGAAATAGAAAACAAAGAGATTGCTGCCTTGTTCTTTTGACATAAAAGCATAAAAGCGTGATATGAGTAAGAGCAATTTACCATTTTATATACCACTCAACCTGCTAAATTGAAGAGCAGTCTCCTTAAAAGTTTACTACAAGATGCCCACATTTGGGTGATGGTGTTGTAATAATTGAAATTCAATTGATGGATTTGACAGTGTGCACTAAATCATGAAAAATACCACTTTTCCACGTTCCACAGTTTTCTTCTTGGCCTTTTCTGGAAAGAGTTTGAAATAATTAGAACCCACACACCGACGCATTTCCTCAGGAAATAAACGGAATGAAGAGAATGAAGACAGTAAAGTAATCTGCAAATACTCTTTAATTTAATACGCTTTAATTTAAATGAGTGAAATATGCATACAATGTGAAAACAGCAGGCACCGGAAATACAAAAACATATAGGGGAGCATAAAATATACCATTATATCAAGAATTGAAAAATAATAAATGCTACATATTACAGTAAGAAGTACAAGAGAATGTATCTGATATCAGCTCGTACATAAACATACTGACCACACTGTAAAAAACGGCCTTCCATTCTCGTAGAAGCCACAAAACACACAAAAGCAAACTGTACTTAAGCTGTAAGCAAGGGACTGGATGACGATGACTTTTGTTCCTTCTTGTTGACATTTTCATCGTCGCGCAGTCGGACACGGTCACTGTATTTACTCGTTTATGCACATAACACCAACTCGAAACAGTCACTTACCACTGAGGGGTATTTCTGTGCCATTTTATGATCCTTTAAACAAAGCTGGTGTTTGTCTGTGACACCTGTTCCTTTACTACGTAAATGCAGCCAGCTAATAGTAGCTTAGCCCGCTACATCTCTCGAAATGAAAGGAAGCTTACACTTACTACAAAGCAGTAGTAGTTTTATTTGCTCTAGAAAAGAGTGAATGGAACGAAGCTTTGAATTACATGCCAGGCGCAGAGGTCAGCGTTGTTGAATTTACGCTTTCTTGCGTAAAATCAACCAGAAAACAAAACAACACTGCTGTAAAAAAACAAACAAAAAAAAAAACAAAACGCACTCTTTGACCGGGCCTCTTACTCCCAGTGTTTTGCTTGTAAGGAACAGCGCACACTCTGGGCATTTGCATATTGTTCTCTTCAATAGTCCCGATTCTTATTTAGCTTTCACAATATGTTAAACTGTTAATTCGAAAATTGTAATCGGATGGAAGTTTTAATTCCTCGTCAAGTCTACTTGCCTGGAAGACTATTTATCGGCCAAAAAAAGATTCGATAATCGAAGAAGTGCGATGACTAAATTCCTACAGCTCCCTCTCTCGGTAGTGTATAGACTTGCGTAAAACGCATCTGCACGCGTCATACGCAGCTTTGCTCCGCGCAGTCGCAAAAAAAAAGTCCTGGCTTGAGGTCAGAGGGGCTCCAATGATGCGATCAGGACTCCTCACACTATGCTGCTGAATGATTCTGTCCTGAACAGTGGTTATAGGTGACTGTGTGCGATATTCGTGTGTGCGCGTTATGTCCACTATTTTGCATTGTGTGTTACTGTCAGGCAGCTGCTATTGGTCTTTGAAGTCTGTTCTCTACCAGAGAGTAGTGTTGCAGTTTCTGTGTCAGATACTTTGTGTTTAAAACCTTGCTGTTTGGGTTCCACATTTTCACTCCCACTGTTGCAGTGTTCGTTTACATCATTGTGGTTCGATCATATAGTTGATAGAGGTTCCCTCTTCTTCTTTGGTCCTCCTCATCACGAGTTAGTTGAAGCAGTCTTTGGAGATCATCTGGTCGCTGTCCATTTCTGGCTCTAAATAGGACCAGCAATGTCTCTCTTACCGTAATACGAATACATGGACCAATAGCTCCATATAGGTTTTAGATGTGTATATTATATATATATATATATATATATATATATATATATATATATATATATATATATATATATATATATATATATATATATATATATATACATATATATATATATATATATATATATATATATATATATATATGTATATTATTAAGTATACAGAATGTTATTTCGCCTCATGCCAAGCATCAATATTTGTGTGTCAGTTTTTCCTTTTATTCAACCATAACCAGGTGGATTCCTGCAATCATAATAAATAATACTATAATGCATATATACAAAGAAGTTTTTCAATTTTTTAAACTGTCAGAATTACTTCCAAGCATTTACTATACTTTAATACCTTGTTTCACAAGTAACTGGCTTGATTGGAGCCCATTAACAGGTGAGCGAAGTTAATAATTTTAAAGGTCACTATAAGGGTCACATATACTGGTACAGTGATACAGATGATAATTGTCCGACCAAATAAATCTGTCCATGTAAAAATAACACAACGCAAAAAGATGACATGAGATCAACTCAACACATATCCAGGTGAATGACAAAATGTTTAGCGAAATATCTTTTTCTGCCTCTCATTGATGTCAATTGGCTACAAGTCCCCCACCTTAGCATGCGCGTACAGAGGCCGCTTCAATTGTCTCCAAATCACCAAAACAATCCGAAGGACACACAGGGTTACAGATGAACAAACATGTATGACTGGAGGGATGGAAATGGAAAAAAAATATTCTGTGCAACTCTTACGAATGAAAATGCCATTCTGCTTTGGTGATATGTTATCATAGTTTTTGTCCATATTGCCAGCCAGTGCAAAGATCACAGCAGGGTATATGATGAGGACGTATCTCATGTGTTTTTCAAGTACTATGTTCTCCAAAAGAAACCTGGTCAAGTTACAAGAATAGTACGAAATAATTAACACATTTTAAATATAATACCCTTCCAAGATACTCAAAGTCAATGGTCAATGAACACAACAGTGGAAATAACGGCATGCAGACAAATCACCTTACACTGTAGATGAAAGGCAATGGGTCGAAGAGACAACGCAGTTATAGTAGGCTAGCTCGTGCTCATGAATGAGCATGTACATTTTAAGTTGACATTACTTACCACACAAGTAACACACAGGCCAGGATTGAGTATGACACGGTTGCAGACAGGTTGAAGACAATTCAGCTTCATATTGGAGAACAATAGCCAGGTTGATGAGGGTTGCAAGCGTTGTCCAGGTTGTGTAAATCGTAATTCCATTCTGAACCTGTGAAAAATCGAGAATTTGTTGTTTAAGCTTATGTTCCCAATGTTGAAACATGGCAATCATCACCTCAACCTATACATTTCTAAAACGTTGTATCAGTATCATCCTTATCATAAGCCATCATACTCACAATGATACGCAGAAGCCACAGGTCCACCTTGTGGTATTTGTTGAGCCATGCTCCATAGGTTTTAAGTCCATGGCAGATGAAGAAGTCCATTGAGTAGTTTGTGAGGATGACCAGGATGAGAAACACCAGGGCAGCATTCATTATTCTGTTGCGTTGAAGAAAACAACACAAACTATTGTGATGCCTTTACTGTGTTGAAACGTATCACTTTTTAGAAAAAGATGAGCGGCTCATCACCCTCGGTCCCAGACCAGCAGCTAGCCGATGTTAAAACAGATATTGAAGCACCAACTGATGATGAAGCCATATGGCAGGACAGGAGGGCTGCAGTAGAATCAGAATCAGAATCAGAATCAGAATGAGATTTATTGCCATGGTCAGTGGGGAGCCCACTGACTAGGAAAGTGTCTTGAAATAAAGTGCAACAAAAAACAAATAAAATAAAATAAATAGAATAACATAAAAACAAGGCTGTTCACAAATTTAACAGTCCGATGGCCGAGGGGAAGAAGCTGTTCCTGTGACGGGAGGTTCAGGTCTGGATGGACCGTAGCCTCCTGCCAGAGGGAACAAACAGTCCATGTCCAGGGTGAGAGGGGTCGGCTCTGATCTGACCTGCACATCTCTGGGTCCTAGAGGCATACAGGTCCTGAAGAGGTGGCAGGCTGCAACCGATCACCTTCTCAGCAGAACGTACGATGCGCTGCAGTCGGCTCTTGTCCCTGGAGGTGGCGCTGTTGTACCAGGCGGTGATAGAGGAGGTGAGGATGGACTGGATGATGGCCGTGTAGAACTCCACTGGCAACTTCGTCGGCAGTCGTAGTTTCCGTAGCTGCCTCAGAAAGAACATTCTCTGCTGGGCCTTCCTGATGAGGGACCTGATGGTTGGCTCCCATTTGAGGTCCTCAGTGATGGTGGTTCCCAGGAAGCAGAAGGAGTCCACAATAGGAATGGCTAAACCAGCCAACATGAGAGGGGACAGAGAAACTGTTACTCTCCTGAAGTCTATGACGATCTCCACTGTCTTCTGGGCGTTGAGCTCCAGGTTGTTGTGGCTGCACCAGGACACTAGCCGCTCCACCTCCCTCCTGTAAGCAGACTCATCTCCATCTGAGATGAGCCCGATGATGGTGGTGTCATCCGCAAACTTGATCAGCTTCACGGACTCGTGGCTGGAGGTGCAGCAGTTAGTGTACAGAGAGAATAGCCATGGAGAGAGAACACAGCCCTGAGGAGACCCAATTTTGAGGGTCCGAGTGTCAGAGACAGTCGTCCCCAGCCGCACACGCTGACTTCGGCTGGTCAGGAAGTCTGTAATCCATCTACAGAGGGAGTCAGGCACGTCGAGCTGGCCAAGCTTGTCTTCAAGCAGAGCTGGAAGAATTGTGTTAAAGGCAGAGCTTAAGTCCGCAAACAGGATCCTGGCATAGGTTCCTGGGCAGTCCAGATGCTCCAGAACGAAATGAAGGGCCTGGTTCACTGCATCGTCCACAGATCTGTTGGCTCTGTAGGCAAACTGCAATGAGTCCAGGAGAGAAGCAGTGATAGATTTCAGGTGAGAGAGAACCAGGCGCTCAAAGGACTTCATGACCACAGACGTCAGTGCCACCGGTCTGTAGTCATTCAGTCCTGTGATCCTGGCCTTCTTGGGAACAGGGATGATAGTGGAGGACTTAAAGCAGGCAGGTACATGACAGGACACCAAGGAAGCATTGAAGATGTCCGTGAACACTGGAGCCAGCTCTGCAGCACAATGCTTTAGGATGGCAGGGGAAACTCTGTCCGGACCTGCCGCCTTCCGAAGGTTCAGCCTCCTGAACTGAGTGACCACGTCCTGCTCCATGATGTCAAGAGAAAGAGGAAGAGGGGGGAGGTGAGAGGGTGCCTCATCAAAAGTGACTGTGATCTTTGCTGTCTCAGTGACATCGTTGGTCTTAGTTGTGTCACTAAGAGACAGCATAGTCCTTTGTTGTAAAGTGGAACATGGGGCTGGAGAGACCACAGAGGTGTTGGTGTAAAATGGCTGCTCAAAGCGACAATAGAAGTTGTTCAGGTCCTGTGCAAGAGCGAGGTTGTTCAGAGTGTGGGGGGCACGTGGCTTGTAGTTAGTGAGCACCTTGAGCCCTCTCCACACCGCAGCCGAGTCATTGGCTGAGAACTGCTGCGTGAGTTTGTCAGAGTATGCGGCCTTAGCTTTCTTCAGCTCCCTCTGAAACCGATACTTCAGCTCTTTGTAGCAGTTCCTGTCCCCACTCTTGCGAGCTGCCTCCTTCTCCTGTCTGATCTGGCTGAGTTTAGTTGTGAACCAAGGTTTGTCAGTTGCATAACTCACCTTGGTGCGCGTTGGAACTATGCACTCTTCACAGTAGCTGATCCATGAAGTCACAGTGTCTGTATACTCTTCCAGATTGTTGGTGGCAGCCCTGAACACCTCCCAGTCTGTGGTCTCCATGCAAGACTGCAGCTCCTCTTTAGCTTCACTTGTCCAGATCTTCATGCTCCTCACAACAGGCTTTGCCAGCTTCAGCTTCTGCTTGTATGTGGGAACAAGATGAACCATCAAGTGTTCAGAGAGACCCAGTGCAGCTCGAGGGAGGGCGGTATAAGAGTTGCGGAGCGATGAGTAACAGTGATCCAGCACGCTCTGCTCTCTGGTGGGACATTTTACAACCTGCCTGTATCTGGGAAGCTCCTCACTCAGATTTGCCTTGTTGAAGTCACCAAGCACAATCACAGGACAGTCCGGGAAAGTTCGCTCCACATGCAGAACCTGATCCGCGAGCGCACTCTGAGCCTCACATACATCCACGCTGGGCGGGATATATACGGCAGCCAGAATGAATGAAGCGAACTCACGTGGGGAGTAAAACGGCTTACAGTTGACGATCAGACATTCCAGAGAGGGAGAGCAGTGCTGAAAGATCATCGTCACGTCCGTACACCAGCGACTGTTGATGTAGAAACACAGTCCTCCGCCTCTGGTCTTGCCGGTGAGCTCCGGAACCCGGTCCGCGCGGTGAAGCTGGAAACCCTCCAGATGAAGCACAGTGTCCGGGATGAGATTGCTCAACCACGTCTCCATGAAACACAAAACACAAGAGGAGGAGAAGTCTCTGTTCCGTCTCAACATCAGCGCCAGTTCATCCATCTTATTGCTGAGCGAGCGGACGTTGGGGAGGATTATCCTGGGAAGCGGAGTGCGCGATCCTCTTCGACGAAGGCGAACGAGCGCACCGGCACGTTTCCCTCTACTCCTCAGTTTCTTCCGCCCAGCCAAAAGATGAACTAACTCCGCAACTGACACCAAAAATACTGGTAGTAAGTCAGACGGAGTCATAGCCCTGATGTTCATCAATTGATCTCGTGTGTAAGAACACGCAGATGCTCCATCAAAACACAAAAATAAACAAAATAACATGCACGATAATTCCAGGCCAGCCTTCCTCGGCGCCATCTTTGATACAATAGTAGACGTAGCCATAGCCGGTCCTGATTGAATGGAAAAAAAAGTCAAGAAAATTGACTGTTAACTATTTACACCTTTTTAATACATTGGTTACCATTGTACAAATTACTACACAAAATAAAATGAAACAAAAATGATGAAAGACCTGAATTAATGCCTCTCTATTTTTAACTGCTCATACATAGGTGGGCACTTGAATAAATCTCTCATGGATCGAATGTGGAAGGATATCAGCTTGCAGGAAACCATTTGACCAACTGCAGAAGAACTTACGACTGTTTCGCTGTCTATGAAGCAAATCATGCTATCATGCTGTCATAACAATGGTATATAAGGGATGCTGATCTCTCTCTGTGCAACCAGTGGACCAGCAATCTGCTCCCTGCTTCTTGCTGGGATGGGCTTTTTGGAACTATAATCTTAATTGGATAGGAAATTCTTTCTTTTCCTTTAGTCCAAAAACATTGACATAAAGTTATATCATCAGTACTGATGTGAAATCATATTATCTATTTATGAAAGCAAGAAAACAACAGTGCAAGGCATCCATATTTTGGGAGTGGCTTGTGCACTGTTCTGCTATTCAACAAGGGGAGAAAATAACTTGCTTTCTGCAAAGGCCTGCTACGATGTAGATAAACGTCAGCAGAAGTCAGACGTAGATGACGCTCCAGATGTTAAAGGCCCAACCTGAAGGAGTGATCTCGGTGTGGAACACCTCCGACACATTGGCAGTGGTTGTTGTGTACGGACCTATAGCAATTCATCTTAATAATGGTGTCGTAATTTCATCCATCGCCTCTTCTTTATTTGAATGGTTAGTTTGACGTATCTGTTCCCACCGCAGCCAGGGCGTTGAACACCAAACTTACTGCAAAGAAGATGACAGACACCACGATTGCTGCCAGTCGGCCAGGATCATGACTCGCCATTCTTGATAACTGTGAAAACAGTCATTCTTAAAATGTGTATATAATAATTTGTTTTGTGATATAAACAGCTATGATATTGGCTTTTAAAGTTAGTTCCACCTAAAAACAGCAATCTTTTCCTTAATGTCAACTAAAAACATGAGTAGTTGAAAACAACATACAAGAAAAAAACAGCACGAAGTAGCACTGATACAAATAGTCATATGTGCCAATAAAGATTAAACCTTATGTAATTAAAGAGTGAAATTCATGAGATTGAGGTGAACATGGTTGAATAAAACACAGCATATAATGAGTACTACAAGCAAACACTTTGTAAGCAGTTAAAAATGCATACTAATGTTAGAAACAAATAATAATCGAACACATTGAACGGGATATTAGGAATGACACAATACACAGTTGGAAGGTTCTTCACAAGAGCGTGATTCATATATTTCACCTTCATGTCAGTCAGACACCCAAGACCTTCACACTGATTCTAGTCCGACACTCAGGAAATCAGGACGTGACAGAAAGCCAGCTGTGAGGTTAACGTAGGATTCTATGGGTGAGCCTTCCTACCAATCGAAAAGGGAAGTAAATGCAGTAAGTGTCTTTAGTGTGCCACATAGGACAGTGTGGGAAATACAGCACAACCCAAACCACCTATCTTACTTGTCGATGTACCAGTGGTTTCCCTGCTGTGTGTTTACACCTAGCGGTTATATTACACAGGTCTATTGAATAGTATTTAAGTTCATATTTCATCAACTTAATGACGTCAGGAGTCATTTGTTTGTTGGGGAGTGTGTGACGCCCACTTATGTGTGGTCACAGAGTGTGTGTTAGATGTCATTTAATTGTTCAACATGGAGTTGATTAAGTAAGTAGAGGGCAGGGTAGGACAGAGGCTGGGCATTGAAGATGTGTGGGTAAAAAGGAAGTGAAGTTTTTTTCATTACTTTTCTCACCACCGACAAATGTGACTCTGTCCACATTTTGTTTCAGGTTAGTCAAATAAATTTGTTCATAACTACTTACTTGTTTGTTCCACTTGGGGTTGACTGATTTGGGATCTGAGTGTGTGGATGGTGACGCGTTTTTTAAGTATACTGTGTTTCCTTTGTATGTTGAGTTCGCTCTGTGTGGATGTGCCGCTTGTAAGCTAATACTGACAACCTACGATGACATGGCACGGGTGATTGAGTTGTATGGACTTGGGTTTGCTTGTGGTGAATAACGATGTTTGGTGAAAAGTAAAGTTTTATTATTTCTCAACACTAGCCAAAAGGTTTAATGGCAGAATTATACATTCAGATGAAAAGGAATTATGCATGTGGTTCATGATGTCTGACAGTTGTTGTATGACAAAGTGAGATGTTTGTGAGTGATGTTTCAGTAAGACATCGAATTATGGCGTGGGTTACCGCAATGAAAAAACAGAATGTCAAATAAAGATTACTTTTCTCACCATCGACAAATGTGGAAGCCTCATGTGACTCCACGTATTGTTTCAGACGGCGTTCTACTGACCACATTAAGACACCACTTTTTAACTGTAGACAAGGCCACAGTATTCAGACCTGTTACAGATGCATAGTTTTAGATACAAAGTTTTCCTCCTACGCTTAGGGAGCAGAGGTCAGAGCAGCTGACTGGTCTCTCCAAGATGAGCAGCGATGATCAGCACGGCTATGATTTGACGGCTGGGATCACCCCGCCCCTTCGACCAGTGACGGTGTTCCCCCCAGGCAGCGGCTGTGTTTGGAAGAGGCGCCACGAGCGGGGCACCACGCTGACGGACTGTTGAAACTCCAAAATCTCTGGTGGAGTGAGCGAGGTTCTGCAATGGATGAGCCTGTCCACGGAGCTCATAAAGAGCGCGATGATGTTCTCAAGCACTGTGAGCTGGTTGCCAACGGCATAAACACCAATCCACTGCACGATGGTGGCTCTGTCAGCGGCGGGTGGGATGGTCACTCCTCGGGGTGAGGTTGAGCTCCCGGGGCGAGCGCATCACGTATCGCCCATGACGGCTGAAATTTTCTTCTGAGGCATCGCTGAGCAGTGACTGAACAGTGCAGAAAACCCGTTTTCGGCCAAAGGGAAAGTGGGTTTCGGACTGGCAAAAATTAAATTGTTGATAACCCCCTGAAAAACGGTTCAGATAGGTAGATTTAGTGCCGAATATACTAGAAAGAACGTTTTGCCAGTAGTTGCAGGTGATATTTTCATGAGGCTATTCTGATCAATGACTAAATGCGTTTTCAGCCCAAGAAAAGGTGGTTTACAGACCGACAAATATAAAAATGTTGATAACTCTCTTAAAGCACTTAAGACAGATTGAATTAGTTCTGCACCTTCTAGAAAGACCTTGACTGCTGTTCTGGCAGGTCAAATTTTCAGGCATCCCTGAGCACTGAATGAACAGTGCAGAAAACGCGTTTTCAGCCCGAGGGACTGTGGTTTTCAGACCAACAAGCATTAAAATGTTAACTACCTCAAACCACTTCAGAGATGTTGAATTAGTTCGGCACTTACGAGAAACACCCCTTCTGCTGTAGTTCCAGGTGATATTGTCATGTTCTGAGGCATCGGTGAGCAGTGAATGAACAGTGCGGATAACATGTTTTCAACCAGAGAGAAAGTGGGTTTCGAACCTGCAAAAATAAAATTGTTGACAACCTTCTAAAAACAGTTCAGAAATGTATGTTTAGTGTTGAATGTGCTTTTGCACATTTTCATGTTGAATAACACCTTCCCAAGTGTCCGTATTTGATTGTGAACAAAGATCGGTTGGATTAGTATTTGTTTTCGTGTTCTGCAATCATAATGAAGCTCATTAAGAGCTTCTCCCCATCCCTCCAGAACCTCTTGATAGTATTCCGATATATCTTCCATGAGACTTCGTCTAAAAATCATAAAAATTCCTGTATTTTCATTCGCTGCATATTTACTTATTGCTTTTCCCAAAAACATTTTCCATATTTGATCATTCTTGTTATTTAAGTAATTCGACATAGTTTTAACTCTTAGTGCATTTTTTTAATCCTTAGATTGACTAGTTTTAAACCCCCATCCTCATATCTATTTTCTGATATATCTTTACTAATTCTTACTCCTTAGTCTTCCCAAATAAAATCTCTTATTAAAATGTCAATTTGCTTTAACACTCTTTCATTAATGGGAACAACATTCCTAATATAAATAATTTTACTTATTAATAGTGCGTTAGTCACAAATATTTTTCCTTTTATTCCTAGTTTAAGTATTTTCCAGCTATTTAGGTATTTAGGTAACTTTATTGTCAAATATGCTACAGTACAAGACATACAGCATGGATGAAATATCTGTTCTCTCAGACCTGGACGCATGGCATAAAAATCACAGACAGGAACAAATATAAAGAATTGATAAATACACACCAGGATACATGGCAACAAAAATCATCCTCACATCAGTCCATCAACCACCGGGGGGAGCACATGGCTCATGACAGCATGGGCAGCATTGCATATCCTTTACCCTAAACCCTCGCATTGGCTAAGGAAACACTCAGAAACAGAAAAAAACCCTATCGGGAGGAAAACTGAGAAACCTCAGGGTGAGCGTCAGAGGAGGGGTCCCCCACCCAGGACGGGCAGACGTGCAATGGATGGAGCCAAAAGTGCCTGGTGCAGACCCGGGGGCAGAGCAGGAAGGGAGTTCAGCATCATGACAGCCTGGTGGACGAAGTTGTCTTTCAGTCTGCTAGTTCATGCACGGTGACTCTGGAACCTTCGCCCTGATGGCAGCAGCGTGAAGAGGCGGTGTGACGGGTAGGTGGGGTCTCTTGTAATCCTCAGGGCTCTCCGAGTGAGGCGAGTCTTGTTGATGTCCAAGAGGGAGTTCATCCAGTGTTCATTTCTTCAACCATCTGATTTTTTTCTTCCATTTCATCGAAAACTCTTTTTAGAATTATTGGGACATTTAATCTTTAAAAACAACAAATTCTATTCCTAGTCCATCTATTCCTGGACCCTTATTTTTATATAGGTCACTTATTGCGATTTCTATCCCTTCCATAGTTACGTTTTCATTACAGTTTTCCTTCTCTTCTTGGTTTAATTCACATTCTATATGTTTCAAGACTTTATTCATATCTTCCTCTTTCTCTTCTGCCTTTTGAAATAAATTTGCATAGTATTCTTGTACATGCAGTCTAATTTTTTTGCTGTTTTTTTTTACCCGTTCTTATCGTGGATTTGCCTCATTATTTAATTTTTCTGTCTTATCTTTTCAATTTTCAAAAAATATCCTGTACATTTTCCCCACCCACAAGACATCTTGCTCTGCTCCTTAATATTGCTCCTTGACATTTACTCTCTTCCATTTTATCTAATTGATCTTTTAATTTCTAAATATCTTTCTATTTGATTTGTTTTATTTTCTTCAATTAGCTTACTCTCTTCATTTAGTCTTTTTCTTAAGTCATCTTTTTTTCTTTCATGGTTCTTTTTTTTACTATATTCTATTGATGTTTACTTTATCAATTCTTTACATTTCTTCCACCAGCTCAACACGTCAGTTTTAAAATCCATAGCAATTACAATTACATTTTGGGTAATTGGGTTTCGATAATTTTCATCCTTTAAAATGTCCTCATTCATACACCATATCCCACCTTCTTTGATTATTTCCTTTTTACCCCATACACATTTGAAAATCACATGGTCACTTAATTTGGTTTGAATATATTTAAAATTTCTAAAATCTTTTGCCATTTCCTCATTACATAAAATAAAGTCAATTCTACTTTGTTTTAATGCTCCATTTACTATTTGATGCCTTGAATATTTCCTTTCAATTTTGATCTCCATACATCAATCAATCCTTTTTTTTCATTACATTCATTAAGACTTTACTTGATATATCATTTTTAAAAGCCATATTCGCAGCAACATCTATTGTTCCACACCATACATTAAAATCAGCCATCACAATACAATTTCCTTGACATTTCTTATCCAGTTTTTCAAAAAATAATACCTTTTCTTCTTTATCATTTCGCGCATATATCGAAAAGATTTTCCATTCTGTATTATCATTCATGATTTTGATGCCTACAATTCTTACTTCATCTTTTTCACATTCCTGCACCCTTGGAAATATCCTTTTGTTCTCGTGTCTCCATTACTACAAAAAAACATTAAAAAACAAACAAAAAACACATTATTTTCTAAAACATTCCATTTTCTCTGAATCCCAATGTGTTTCTCGTAAACAAATAATTTCCGCATTTAGTAATTGTATAGCTTTCTCCATTCTTTTACTACTTTCTAGGCCATTTACGTGAAAGGATATTATGGTAGTCATTGTACCGAAATTTAAAAAGGAGGATTCATAAGACCAAATAACAAAAAATAAATAAATCCCAAAATCAATCGCCAAAATGATAAAAAATAAAAGTTTTAATCACTTGCATGTATTTGATGACTAAACATTTCAAACAAAAGCATTCTTTCTATCATCTTCTTGATGTCTTTGTTGGTATTTTAGAAATAATTTTTCTCTCCTCATCTTTCTCTCTTCTACTTTTCACAGTAGGTTTTTTAATATTTATTGAGATTTTCCTCGTCAATATATACCATCAATTCATCACCAGAGATCTCACTCATCTCACTTTCTTCTTCACTCGTTTATAGCCATTTCCTATTTTTCCACTCATTACTTCCTCATGCATTTTGTCATGTATTTTGTCCATGTCCATCTCAGATCTTGCTTTTTCTTGATCAGACATATTCTTTTCATGTTTTTCTTCTGGCATGTTTTTTTTCTTGTCTCCACTGGTGGCTCCGCCTTGCAGCTTGCTAAATATTCTCAATAGGCATCTTTATCTTG
The DNA here is from genome assembly GCF_027744825.2 of Synchiropus splendidus. Taxonomy (NCBI): domain Eukaryota; kingdom Metazoa; phylum Chordata; class Actinopteri; order Syngnathiformes; family Callionymidae; genus Synchiropus; species Synchiropus splendidus. The sequence continues at coordinate 25,998,678 of NC_071339.1, read as the reverse complement.
GCTTTTGTTATCTTCATTGCATACATCTGCTGGATATCTTCAGAAACCCCCCTTTGCTGTGTCAGTTCCGTTTTCTCTCCAATCTCCTTTCAGCTAGTTGTTTGCTCTGGCATGTCTTCCTGTTTCTGTCTCTTCTCCATTGTTTGTCCCGCCTCTTCCGTTTGTCTTTCCTCTTCTCTGGAGTCAGTATGTATAGCACTATCTTGGTCCTGCATTTCTATATTATTCATCGCTCCTTTCTTCCTTTCCTTAAGTCTTCTTAATACTATGTTTTTGTTGCAGTCTCTTTTATAATGTCCCTTTTTGCCACATTGAAAGCAAGACAGCTCTGGACAATTGCGGTAAACGTGCCCCAGCTTAATGCATGACATGCAGACCCCGACCTGTCAGTCATGTAATACTCGTATATATTGGGGACCTGTTTCTGTCTCGAACTTGGTCGAATAAGGTAAAGAAATTGTCTCTTTGTTGAATATAACCTGTAGAAATCTAGTTCCATCGGCGACATCTGTTCCAGGCCAAAGTCGTCTCTTGATGGGGGAGAGTGGTTCCACTCCCCATGATTCCAATTTCTGCAGGATTATCTCGTCGGGTATATAAGATGCCATATAAAGGAAGGAAACAACCATTTCCCTGCAGACCAAGTCTTTTGTCGCCAGTATCTACAGGTAAATCCTTCCTTAGTTTGCTCCATTCCTTCAATAGTTTTCATGGTCATTTCATATTTATTTTCCCCAATAGGACGCAGAGACGCCAGCTTTCCACATTGCTTGGTAATCTCCCTAATGATATCCATGGCTTCAATGCTTTCTTCCACCTCCAGCATGACAGTATAGTCTTTTCCATTGCTTCCCAGATCCGCGAGTGAGGCAAAAAGGGCCTCAGCTCTACAAAAGAGCAAAAAAGCAAAAGAAAATAAAGTACTCCAATACCTTTGTGTTCAGTCGTTTTTTTTTATAAAGATCTGAGGGAGAAAAGTCAACTCTATCTCAGGAGCTCCGCACACACACGTCCACATTCGGCAAACGCCTTTTCGGCCCGGGATAAGCTGGGTTTCAAACCAGGTAAAAGAAATGTTGATAACCCCCTGAAATACAGTTAAGAAAGGTAAGTTTAGTGCTGAATATACTAGAAAGAGTGTTTTTCCTATAGTTGTAGGTGATATTTTCATGTTCAGAGGCTATTCTGATCAGTGAGTGAACAGTGCAGAAAACGCGTTTTCAGCCCAAGAAAAGGTGGTTACAAACCGACAAAAATAAAAATGTTGATAACTCTCTTAAATCACTTTAGACAGGTTGAATTAGTTCTGGACCAATGAGGAATACCTTTTCTGCTATAGTGGGAGGTGAAATTTTAATCTTCTGTGGCATCGCTGAGCAGTGAGTGAACAGCACAGAAAACGCGTTTTCGGCCACAGAGAAAGTGGGTTTCGGACCGTATAGGAATAATGATATATTACTAAATAAATATATTAAAAAAAGATATATCATTGAATTGAATTACTTTAGAATGTTTTGTTAAATAATAATAAAAAGATTGCATTCAACAGATGCGGTGAGTAAGGGAAAGGTATCATCAAGTTGACCCTGTATCCATGGAAGAATATGTGGACTAAAAATGGTGTGTGTTAAATGGCAGGAATGGCAATTGTCATGGGACTTGATCATCCATGGGGGTCGTAAACCAAATGACCAGATGGAGAACGGATGAGATGACAGAAGCAAGCCAATCAGAAGAATGGATCGGGTTCTCAGCTACCACCTATTATAGGCAACATTTGGGAGGATTCATCAACATCGCTCCAGACTGAGTGGAGTCAATACAACATGTTGAATTTGACCCATGACGACTAGGACCATAAGAAGACCAGGACCAATCAGTGGAGACTACACCCCAAGATGGGCTGAAAGCATATAAAAAGGGTCAGGCCCAGATAAGTTTTGTCACAGTATTCTACTTGAGCTGAGGCTAAGGCAGAGATAGTTGATGACCCAGGGCCCTGAGTAGGTGAATAGACTCCGCTGGCAAGGAATAAATTCTTTTTGATTTTAACTTGTAGGTTTTTGGTAGTCATTCTCACGAGTAAATGAAAACGCGGAAGATACATTAAAGGTGTATTTCCCAACAATCGGCAAAAATTAGATCGTTGATAACCCTCTTAGGAAAGTTCAGAAATGTAGGTTTAGTGTTGAATGTACCAGAAAGAGTGTTTTTCCTATAGTGGCAGGTGATATTTTCATGTTCTGAGGCTATTCTGATTAGTGAGTGAACAGTGCAGTAAACCGGTTTTCAGCCCGAGTGACGGTGGTGTTCAGACCGACAAACATAAAAATGTTATCACTCTGAAACCACTTCAGACATGTTGAACTTGTTTGGCACCTACTAGAAAGATCCCTTCTGCTTTTAGTGGGAGGTGAAATTTTCATGTTCTGTGGTATGCCTGAGAGAAGAGAAAGTGGGTTTGGGACCGTCAAAAATAAAATTCTTGATAACCCTCTAAAAACATTTCAGAAATGTAGGTTTAGTGTTAAATATATTAGAAAGAGTGTTTTTCCTATAGATGCAGGAGAAATTTTCATGTTCTCAGGCAACCCTGAGCAGTGACTGAACAGTGCAGATAATGCGTTTCCAGCAGGAGTGACAGTGGTTTTCAGAATTGACAAACATAAAAATGTTATCGCTCTGAAACCACTTCAGATATGTTGAATTAATTCTGCAGCTACTAGAAAGACCGCTTCTGCTGTAAATTCAGGTGAGATTTTCATGTTCTGAGGCATTCCCTGAGCAGAGAATGTACAGTACAGAAAATGCGTTTTCAGCCCGAGACAAGCTCGGTTTCTGACCAGGAAAAAAAAAAAAATGTTGATAACCCTTTGAAATACAGTTCAGAAATATAGGTTTAGTATTAATTTTTTTTAGAAAGACTGTTTTTCCAATATTTGCAGGTGAAATTTTCATGTTCTCAGGCATCCCAGAGCAGTGAGTGAACGGTGCATGAAACACATTTTCAGGAGGTGGCGCTGTTGTACCAGACGGTGATAGAGTAGGTGAGGATGGACTGGATGATGGCTGTGTAGAACTCCACCAGCAACTTCGTCGGCAGTTGTAGTTTCCGTAGCTGCCTCAGAAAGAACATTCTCTGCTGGGCCTTCCTGATGAGGGACCTGATGGTTGGCTCCCATTTGAGGTCCTCAGTGATGGTGGTTCCCAGGAAGCAGAAGGAGTCCACAATAGGAATAGGTAAACCAGCTAACATGAGAGGGGACAGAGAAACTGTTACTCTCCTGAAGTCTATGACCATCTCCACTGTCTTCTGGGCGTTGAGCTCCAGGTTGTTGTAGCTGCACCAGGACATTAGCCGCTCCACCTCCCTCCTGTAAGCCGACTCATCTCCATCTGAGATGAGCCTGATGATGGTGGTGTCATCCGCAAACTTGATCAGCTTCATGGACTCATGGCTGGAGGTGCAGCAGTTAGTGTACATAGAGAAGAGCCACGGAGAGAGAACACAGCCCTGAGGAGACCCGATGATGAGGGTCCGAGTGTCGGAGACAGTCGTCCCCAGCCGCACACACTGACTTCGGCTGGTCAGGAAGTCTGTAATCCATCTACAGAGGGAGTCAGGCACGTCGAGCTGGCGAAGCTTGTATTCAAGCAGAGGTGGAAGAATTGTGTTAAAGGCAGAGCTTAAGTCCACAAACAGGATCCTGCCATAGGTTCCTGGGCAGTCCAGATGCTCCATAACAAAATGAAGGGCCTGGTTCACTGCATCGTCCACAGATCTGTTGGCTCTGTAGGCAAACTGCAATGAGTCCAGGTGAGAAGCAGTGATAGATTTCAGGTGAGAGAGAACCAGGCGCTCAAAGGACTTCATGACCACAGACGTCAGTGCCACCGGTCTGTAGTCATTCAGTCCTGTGATCCTGGCCTTCTTGGGAACAGGGATGGTATTGGAGGACTTAAAGCAGGCAGGTACATGACAGGACACAAAGGAAGCATTGAAGATGTCAGTGAACACTGGAGCCAGCTCAGCAGCACAATGCTTCAGGATGGCAGGGGAAACTCTGTCCGGACCTGCCGCCTTCCGAAGGTTCAGCCTCCTGAGCTGAGTGCGCACGTCCTGCTCCATGATGTCAAGAGAAAGAGGAAGAGGGGGGAGTGGAACATGGGGCTGGAGAGACCACAGAGGTGTTGGTGCAAAATGGCTGCTCAAAGCGACAATAGAAGTTGTTCAGGTCCTGTGCAAGAGCAAGGTTGTTCAGAGTGTGGGGGGCACGTGGCTTGTAGTTAGTGAAAAGTAAAGATGGTTTACAGACCGACAAAAATAAAAAAATGTTGCTAACTCTCAACTCTCACTCTCACTTCAGACAGGTTGAATTAGTTCTTCACCCAGTATATATATATATATATATATATATATATATATATATATATATATATATATATATATATATATATATATATATAAACTGGCACTAGCAGCGCACGTGGTCAGGTACAGAGCTTACTGCCAGGTGGAGGGTTTGGATATGCGGCGCCGCGTTTCATCTCACTTAGCCGTCATGCGCGATGTGCGATGCGCGATACCCTCGCCCCTGGAGCTCGACTACTCCCCTGAGGAGTGACCTTCCCACCCGGCGCTGACAGAGCCACTATTGCGCAGTGGAATGGTGTCTACGCCGTCTGCAACCGGCTCATAGCGCTTGAGAACATCATCTGGCTCTTCATGAGCTCTGTGGACAGGCTCATCCATCGCAGAACCTCTCTCACTCCACCAGAGATTTTGGAGATTCAACAGTCCGTCGGTGCTCTGCTCGCAGCGCCTCCTCACACAGCCGCCGCCCAGGGGGAACACCGTCGCTGGTCGAAGGGGAGGGGTGAGCCCAGCCGTCCGGATCATCGCCGCGCTGATCATCGCTGCTCCTCTTGGAGAGACCAGTCGGTCTCTCAGCTCTGCACCCTCCAAATGCGAAGGAAGAAAACTTTGTATCTAAAAGTATGCATCTGAACCAAAGTCTAACTTAAAAAAAAAAAAAAAAAGATGCATGACTTTGGTATTGGGTCTGTTTCTTCTCCGCCCAAAATTAGGGTTTATCACCCGCCAAGTTCTCTTCCGGTTCCAGTCAATGCGGAATCCTGCTTCAAAATGTGTTTTTGTTTGATATCGTCTCAAGAGACGGGGAAGTTTCTGGAGCCAAGAAGTTATGTTTTTCTTCAGCTTCGCCACAATAAGAAGCATAGGCGTCAAATAACTCTTTCCCGTCTCTCAACAGATCCCGGTTCTTGCCAAAAGTCAGGAGAGTTTCAATTTTGCCATTAACTCTTCTTATTATTCAGACTCGCCAGTTTCCAGCAGGGGTCGCCACAGGACCGCGAATGCCACCACTTCATCACACAGCAGGCGCTGCATGCCAGACCGGTTCTGTTCTCAGCTCCCTCGTGCGATGTCTGATCCGATGTCTGTCTGTGATTCTTTTCTCTGCAGCACTCCAAACCTCTCGGAGGCAAGCAAGACATCGTCATCGAGAGAGTCATCTCTTTCTGAGGATGATTGGGCCGGTCCCTCGGGTGTCCATCTTCGGAGAATTGCAGTGTCAGATCAAGGTACACTGCAAGTTTGGGACCCTACTTCCCCAGCTGACAAAAGCGAGTCTGTTTTTGAAGAACATTGGGCGCTGAGCACCGATGGCCTTTTCGACCTGGACCTGCCCCGGAGGCCGGGTACGTTCCTGTGCTCAGGGCGCCTGTCTTGACAGAGTATCTTCCGAATTGAAAGGGCATGTCTCCTCACCTGCCCATATGGATCGAGAAGACACTCGGTCATTGACACGCCCTTCAGTTTCACAGTCAAATCCCAGGTTCCGCGACTTCACATGGACCTGGGTCAACTCAGAGAACCAGCGGTCATTTCTGATGGAGGAGGTCCGCGCTCTCCTGTCAAAGGAAGTAATCGAGCTAGTGCCAAAGCGATCCTCTTACACTGGGTTTTACTCCTGGTACTTTCTGGAACCCAAGAAGACAGGAGAGTGGAGAACTGTTCTGGACCTCAGTGTCCTCAACCAATTCGTGACCAGACAGCAGTTCTGGACTACCACGAGACTCCTGGAGTGCGTCAGAGTGTGAGAGTGGATCTTGATCTTGCACACTCCAACTTCCACAACACGGTTTGGCCGAGTCACAGAAAGTTTTTCCGGTTTGGGCTCGAGGGTCAGGTTTAATACAGCACTCTAGTGCCTCGCACCTTCGCAAAGTGCGTGGAGGTGGGGCTCGATCCATTAAGGAGACAAGGTCTGCGAATTCTGACGTACTTGGAGTACTGGTTGATTCTAGCCAGGTCGAAACAGGAGTCATGAGCGCACACCAGCTTGGTGTTGGAGCACATCGTGCTATTGAGACACAGAGTAAACCTCCTGAAAAGCGCACTCCCAGTCAGAGTCCCAGTCCCAGACAGAGCACGACGTTCGTGGGGGTCATGCTGGACTCAGTCTGGACTCAGAAGGCCTCCTGTTTGCCCTTCCTCCTCCTTGCCTTCTTCTTTCTCTGATGAGGAGAATTCAGCTGCCGACTGTGAGAATGATTCTCGTGGCTCCAGACAACTCCAGCTGGTATCTGGAGATGTGTCAGATGCGGATCAAAGGCCCCTGGGAGTTCCCTCCATCGAGGTCAGCGCTTCTGCAAGCATCAGGAACCCCGAGGGCTCCCCCAATACAAGGACGACCCTTCAAGATTTGACTTCTCCAGGCTTAACAATCAGTCACATGCCGGATGTCCCATTGATTCTTCAGAACGCTAAAGCTCTGTCAACCCTCAGAGCATACATTGCTAAATGGACATTGTTTCCCCAGTGGTGTGGAACCCTGTCAGCCTCCCCAAAATCGGCACCTATTCTCTAATCCTCTCTTTTCTCCAACATCTGATTAATGAACATCGGTGCAGTGCTACATTATGGGTATATGTAGCAGCCCTTTCCATGCTACACAATGGTCTGGACGGTCACCCCGTCGGCGAGCATCGTCTAGTGAGCCGTTTCATGAGGAGTGAAATGCCGGTGACATTGCAGGGGGTTTAGTGCAGCAAAACGTGCATCTCCTTGACAGCCGTCTGACAAAGGAGCCGGCGGTGCCAGTCAGACGTCCGGTATGGACGGCCATGGTAATTGCCCATGGTTCTCAGGTCAGGCCACACTGCAAGGCTGGGGGTTAAGCTTTGTGGTCAAGATGACCTTATAGGTGTTCCAGAGTCCTGGGAGATGTTCTGGAGTACTCACATGAGGGTGTGCTGCAACCTGTTCAAGTCCTGCAAACAGTCCAGCAGCAGGGGGCAGAAATTATGAGGGGTCCGCCGATCCAGGGGTGTCCCCAACAAAGCATGGCTACTTCAAGGCTAGCAGGCAGTCCTCTGCCCCCCTGAGGTGCAGTTCACTATTCGAAATGCTGAAGCACCCGCAACACTCAAAGTATATAATGCTCAATGGGTGTGGACTGCTGTCCGTTGGGTAAACATCCACTGTTAGTCCAGTTAAGACCCACCTCCAGACACATCTGCCCCTATTGGGATCTTGAATTGGTATTAAAGTCTCTCTTTGAAGCTCCCTTCGAGCCACTTGATCAGGCTCCTTTGGAGCTGGTGGCTTACAAAGCAGCTCTCCTACTTGTCCTGCCCTCCATCAGGAGGGTTTGGAGAACTACGTGCCTTCTCGATTAGTCTTATTTCCCAAATTTCTTTGTGCCTCTTCTGAGGTCAGCAATTTTTCGGTGAAGGCTTTCTGTCCTACCCCCCACCCGGATGAGAACCACTGGCACTTGCACAAGGTGTGTCCCGTGAGGGCGAGAGCTAGTCTGAATGGACTCAAGGCCGTCGGGAAAACAGATAAGATGTGGGTGGCTCTGGCAGGTGGTAAAAAGGGGCAACATCCATAGCTGCTTTCTGAGGAGTTTCTTTGGCAGAAACCGGCCGAGCAGCCTCCTCGGGTTCCGCCTCAACTTTTGCAGATTTCTATTTGTCTGACGTAGCAGCTTCTTCTTTGCCTCATGTTGTCCTGTTTACAGGTACTTCCAGCAGCTCTGGTCAATAGATGAAAGAATCATTCTCTTCCGCAAGAGCAGGCGATGAGACGGCAAACTTCCAACAACTTTATTTACTCCAAAACAGAACTCACTCCCCTCCCCTCACAGTCAATATATACATCACCACGCCCCATACCCATAAACCATCTGGGTGAGAGAACACACCCCTTAATGTACACCACACAGCCCCCCCCCGAACACCCAGAGGGAAAGATCAATCCCTCTTTGGAGGCTTAATGAGTCTTCCAAAACGGTTACGCCACCCAACCTCTGGAACCACTGGGGGGCGACAGGCAGGAGAGACGTCATCTGAACACGGCTCCCGACCAGGACATTCAACTGGAGGAGACAGAACAGTGGCTTTAGAAGGGGGACGACCTCTTCGGGGAACCCGGGCCGGTAAAACCTCCTCCCCTGCCAGAAAATGAGCCGGCTTGATTCTGTCTAAAGACACGCGCTCTCTACGCCCGCGCGTCGTGGCGCACAAAAACAAAACGAGATGACGCAAGCTCTGCAGGCACAAAGGTCCGAGGGGAAAAGTGGTGAACCGGCACTGGTGCATACGCAGTCGTACGGTGAACCTGCGTACCCAGAGACCTTGCCATTGCTGGCCACAGCTCAGAAACAAACTGTGGGCCTCTGTCCGAGGTGATGTCTGATGGTGGGCCGAAACGTGCGACCCAAGTTGAAATGAATGCGCGTGCCAAGTCCGCGGACGAAGTGGAGGACAGAGGGACTGCCTCTGGCCACCTGGTGGTCCGATCCACCATTGTGAAAAGATGTGTGAATCCCTGAGAGGGAGGAAAAGGCCCCACCAAGTCCACATGCACATGATCAAAACGCTTGGCGGGAATTGTAAATGGTTCCAGGGGCGTTTTAGTGTGTTGATGAACTTTAGCACGCTGGCACGCCACACATGCGGATGCCCACTCTTTGACTTCTTTGCGAAGGCCAGGCCAGACGAACTTCGATGCCACCAGTCTTACTGATGCACGGAGTCCTGGATGCGAGTGTGCATGAACCAAATCGAAAACTCGACGGCGCCAAGCGATCGGTACGACCGGGCGAGGTCGCCCTGTTGAGACGTCGCAAAGGAGGGTAGGACCACCACTTTGCACAACCACATCCTTCAATTTGAGACCTGTACTGCCGGAACGCAGCGATCGGACATCTGTGTCATTAGGTTGATCAGCAGCCATAGCCAAAAATCAACTCCGAGCTGCACAGGACACACCAGCGCCCGAGACAGGCAATCAGCAACAGGGTTTTCTTTGCCAGCTACATGCTGAATGTCGGTCGTAAACTCGGATATGGAGGCAAGGTGGCGCTGCTGGCGAGCAGACCACGGTTCAGACACCTTTGCCATAGCAAATGTCAACGGCTTGTGATCTACAAAAGCAGTGAAGGAGCGTCCCTCGAGTAAAAAGCGAAAATGTCTCGTGGCCAGGTACAACGCCAGTAGTTCTCTGTCGAAAACACTGTATTTACACTCGTTGTCCCGCAACCTACGACTAAAAAACGCAAGGGGCTGCCATGAACCTGCCACAAACTGCTCAACGACTGCCCCCACGGCCACATCAGATGCATCCGTTGTAAGAGCAATAGGTGCACCAGACTTGGGATGAGTAAGGAGCGCTGCATTAGCCAGGGCTGCCTTAGCCCCGTCGAAGGCCTGGACACGTTCTGGGGTCCAGATGACCTGGTCGTTTGCCTTTTTTAGCTTCAGGGCCGCATATAGTGGCTGCATGAGGCGTGCTGCGTGAGGTAGGAAACGGTTATAGAAGTTCACCATTCCCAAAAATTCCTGCAGGGATTTGACTGAGACTGGCAGGGGAAAATCCAACACCGCCTGCACCTTGGAAGGCAAGGGAACGGCGCCTCGCGACGAAATCCGATGGCCTAAAAAGTCAATCACCGGCAGCCCAAACTGACACTTCGCTGTGTTGACAATCAAACCATGGACATCGAGACGCTGAAAAACCTGCTTCAGATGCAACAAGTGTTCTTCAACTGAAGGGCTGGCGACCAAAATGTCGTCCAGATAAACAAAAACAAATGGAAGATCGCGCAACACAGAGTCCATCAGTCTCTGGAAGGTTTGTGCTGCCCCTTTAAGGCCGAAAGGCATGCGCAGGAACTCAAAAAGACCAAATGGAGTAATAACTGCAGTCTTTGGCACGTCTTCTGCATGCACAGGAACCTGGTGATAACCCCGCACCAGATCCACCTTGGAGAAAATAGTTGCGCCCGCCAGGTGGACCGAAAAATCCTGAATGTGGGGTATCGGATATCGATCATGTGTAGTAATGTTGTTCAAACGGCGAAAGTCGCCACATGGACGCCAAGATCCGTCCGCTTTGGGCACCATATGAAGCGGCGACGCCCACGGGCTGTTGGACCGCCTAACATTACCCAAGCGTTCCATGGTGGAGGACTCCTGTTTAGCCGTGGCCAACTTGACAGAGTCCAGGCGTCGTGCGCGCGCGAACACTGGCGGGCCTACCGTCGGGATAAAATGTTCCACGCCGTGTTTGGCAACTGCGGTGGAAAACTCTGGCTTAGTCAACGCCGGAAATTCCGCAAGCAAAGGCAGAAAAACGTCACTTGACGCCACAACGTTAGAGTGTGTCAATGGCCCGGGTCCTCCAGTCTGACATGGAACCATAGCAAAAGACACAGCTTCAATTAACCGACGGTTGGCGACATCCACCAGCAAGCCATTATCACACAGGAAGTCTGCCCCGATAATGGGAACTGTAACAGAGGCCAACACAAAGTTAAAGTGAAAACTGCGTCCACTGAAACACAGTGACCGACCTGGTACCAAAAGTTTCAATAGACGACCCGTTGGCTGCCTTCAAAACCGGGTCAGTACCGCGGGCTGCCAAGTCTGACTCGGCTGGAGGGAGGAGGCTTTTCTGTGAGCCAGAGTCCACCAGGAACCGTCGTCCAGACACGGAGTCCTTAACGAAAAGCAGCTCTTCTCGATCGCCAGCGCCCACAGCCGCTACTGAGCGCTGGCTCTTCCGTTTCCCGAAGTGTCGAAGGAGCAGGGAGGGACACAAGGGCGAGCCTTGACGCCGAAACGATGGTGGAAGAAACACAAGTCCCCCCGTCGTCTTCGGGAGGAGACTCCAGCAGTCATCGCAGGTTCCGCACCCTCCGCCGTCGACTGTTGGGGAGCCACCACGAACGTGTGCTCTGCTGCTCGTCTGATCGTCAGAAGGATTCGGTCCGCTTCCTCCGCCAAACCGCGGAAATCGCCAGCGGCGAGGCACAGAGAGTTGGCCAGGGCGGCGCGCACCGACGGTGGAAACTGGCGCAGAAAGATGTGCGGGAACAAGAAACCGCCGTCCTCCGAACCCAGCAGAGACAACATTTCGTCCATTAAGTCCACTGCCGAACCGTCACCAAGCCCAGGAAGCGAAAGCAGTTTATCCGCTCTCTCTGCCGCGGACGGGCTGAAACGCCGAAGGAGAAGCCGTTTGAGAGCGTCGTATTTCCCGCGATGTGGCGGTGCCCGTAAAAGCTGCATCACCCGCCGAGTAGACTGCTGGTCCAGCGCCGCTACCACCAGGTAATATCTGGCGTGGTCCGCCGTTATACCCCGCAGATGAAAAAGCGCCTCCACGTGCTGGAACCACGGCGCTGGGTCACTGTGCCAAAACTCCGGCAGCTTCATCGATGCGGTGCAAACGGCTGGTTGCGGCCGTTGATGCTCCATGGCCGAACTTGAAGCGCTCTGCTGAGCCTCAGAAAAGGAGACGTCCTCCTCTACCTCGTGTAACATGTCCAACTCGGGGTCACCAATGTGGCAAAAGCAAGAGCAGGCGATGAGACGGCAAACTTCCAACAACTTTATTTACTCCAAAACAGAACTCACTCCCCTCCCCTCACAGTCAATATATACATCACCACGCCCCATACCCATAAACCATCTGGGTGAGAGAACACACCCCTTAATGTACACCACACCCCCTTTGTTTCTATCAACAAGAAGTTAAAATAATAACCCTCCCCCTTTTTTATATCAACAGGAAATTAAAATAATAACCATTCCCCTTGTTTTATGACAGGAAGGAAAATAATGAAGGTCGAGGGCGGATGCTACATCCTGTGTGATGCATGGGGGGGGTCAGCTGCATCCTCACAGTGTTAGTAGCTACAATATTATTTCTGGTTTAAACATTTTAGAAGTTATTTAACATCTTATGAAACAGTTTTTCATTCTTGAAATATTTCTTAAAGATAAAACAGGAGAAACAAAACACTTTTTTAGTCTTCACTAATAGTTCAAATGACACAGCTACCCAACTCATGCACCATTTTTTCAAAATGTGTTTAAAACAGATAATTTCTACTTGTTTGAGAAATACTTTTAGTTTTTCAGAAAATAACATTCAGTGAACAAGGATAAAACAAAAGGGAGGAATACTTTTAGTTTTCAGAAACTAGGGTCAAGCAATGAAAGGATAAAACAAATGAAAGAAATACTTTTAGTTTTCAAAAAAAATAAGGTTGAGTGAACAAGGATAAAACAAAAGAGAGAAAAACTTTTAGATTTCAGAAACTAGGGTAAAGCGATGAAAGGATAAAACAAAAGAAAGAAATATTTTTAGTTTTTCAGAAAATAAGGTTGAGTGAACAGGGATAAAACAAAAGAAAGAAATACTTTTAGTTTTCAGCATTAGTTCAAATGACACAGCTATCCGACTCATATGAGTTTCTGTTGAATCGGTCTATTTAATTTTATACCCAGTGTGAGTGATTTTTTACTTACTCAGGAAATACTTTCAAAAATGAGGTCAAACAGTGGGGGAACAACAGTCATTAGGCCTGACTCTTTCTCAGACACTGAAACAGAGTCCATGATACGGGTTAATTTGCTGAGGAGATGTGAGTTCTTTCCCGGCCGGTTGAATCTTCAAAAGAGACAATCTGAAGACAGAGAGGTCTGTCTGAAGGCAAACCTCGCTGTCTTCAGACAACACACACACACACACACACACACACACACACACACACACACACACACACACACACACACACACACACACACACCCCTCCTTTCCAAATAGCATCATTTGACAGGGGAAAAAGTTCACACCTCTGAGCTATCTAGCAAATGCTGAGCTCTTCCAACATTGTTTTATCCAAAATCAACAAAAGACCTAACACAAATGGAGTATTTCGATGACCCTGATTCTGACCACATTTTACATCAGTTCAGGGGTAACCTTTGCTGTTGACCAGGCCTGCCAGAACTTCATCGGACTCCTTTTCAAACGGACTCCAGTCTCGCTATGGATGCCTCTTCCTCTGCACGCCGTAGGTGAATATATCTATATATATACAGTATATCTGTGTATCTACATATACAAGTATTATAAGTATTATATAAAACGTTATGTCATGTTTATCACATCTCTTTTCATTCACAGATGTCGTCACCCATCTGTGTGACATTCATTTAACGCAGAGTGATACAAGTAAAAAGATTTCATTATTCGAGCAATAATGCGACCAACTTTTGAAGACGGTGGCGTACACGCGGATCCGACTGCAGTGCTCCCTTCAATAGATACCAGTCTAGCCACGGATGCTTTATAGGTGAATATAAAAAACTATTATAGAAACTTTGTCATGTTGGTTTATCATATTCATCTCTTCTTTTATAGGAATTATTACCCCTCTGGGTAATAATTAACGCAGAGTGATACAGGTAAATATATTTAATCATTTATAAGCTTCTGTTAATATCTCATGATATTATGTACTAGATGCATTGTCACTTCTAATATTAGATTCGAGTCAGCCGATAACCTTCTGGTGGCGATGGAAGGACCTCTGGAGCTGGAACAAAGAGAGATTTTATTATTTTAAAGTTACATGATGCTGTTTCAAGTCAGACGATAAAATATAGAAACATTCTATTTTCATCAGTCGTTGCTTGACTGAGTCATGCTTTTCAAAAAAAATCTAGTCACACTAAAGGTAAAAAAAAAAAAAGGACTACTTTTAGTTTGCACTGTACCCTGTAATTTAAGGGTAAAACGATCAAACGTGCGAGCAGTACAAAATTACTTCATCATTAGCTGTGACATTTAGATCAGACCAGACTGAGCAACACAACGTTTGAGCCTTCGAGAGCGCAAAATGGACCTTAACACACAACAAACTTAACACTCACACAGCGACACGCAAACACTGTGGCAAAAATGAGGGAAAGTGAGAATAAGTTACAAGAACTGTTCTTCACTCTGCTTCTTTTCAGTCCCTATATCATGCAAGATGAAATGACTGAATGTGTTCCTGCAATGTAACAATTGTGAAGCAATGCGATACAATAGCTATACAAACGTCCTATAACTTGTCATGTAACACATCTACAATGTAGGAGGGACAGAACATTCATTGAATGAACATTCATTTATACTTGATGCTATCGCTAGTCAGACAAGTAGTGTAGAAATATCCAAAGTATGTTAACCCTTAATTTTATTTTATTTTATTTTTTTGCCTTACAAGTGGCTAAAATGTGTATATTACAAGCCATGCTTTTCATTGATTTAAATGTGTCTTCATTCTTTATTTTCAGGTGAAAATAGCCAAATGCGGGAGCAGTACGGTGCGACATGTTAGTTTTGTAGTGTGCATTTTGTGTTTAGCATTTTTAAAAATGCTAATTAAAAAAAAATAAAATTAAAAAAAACTATTCAAAACCAGGCAACAAGTGTAGAAATAATTGAATGTTTTAACTCTTTAAAAGTTGCACCAAAGGATAAAAACAAATATCATAGTTTGTATTATCAGGATGAATCAACCAATTATGCATGCATTACGCAATTACCTTCACCTTCACCTTCTTCTACCGCTTATCGGGGTCGGGTCGTGGAGGCAGCATTTGGAGCAGGGAAGCCCAAACTTCCCGGTCCGCACAAACCTCCTCCAGCTCTTCCCGGGGGATCCTAGGCGTTCCCAGGCCAGACCGGAGACATAATCTCTCCAGCGAGACCTGGGTCTTCCCCGGGGTCTCCTCAAGGTAGGACATGTCCGGAACACCTCCCCAGGGAGGCGTCCAGGGGGCATCCGGATCAGATGCCCGAGCCACCTCAACTGGTTCTTCTAGACGTGGAGGAGCAGCGGCTGCACCCCGAGCTCCTCCCGGATGACCGAACTCCTCACCCTATCTCTAAGGGTGCACTCAGCCACCCTGCGGAGGAAACTCAATGACGCAATTACTCCAACATCATATGTGATAGTTAGATCAGATCCAGAGACTAACCTGCTTCGAGCTGAGGTGAAACTTTGAATGTATGAATTGAGAATTATAAAAAAGTAACCCGAGTGTTTAGATTAAATCTTTTCATTTTAAAAAATAGTGTTTCTGTTGTTCATTTTCACAAAATTTTAATGCTGAAGTAAAGCTTGTGAACAAATTCAGATGTTGTATTTTCATATTTTTTTCACAAGTTACAGGTGTATTCTCAGTTATTATTTATCACCTGTGTCTCAAATATTAAAACTTTTTTTTCAGTGTTTTAAAAACAAACAACTTTGCCAGTTGTTTGTTAAACTGGTTGACATTGTAGGTTTGTGAAACTGTTTTTGTCTTGTCTGTTTTGTCTGTGTTCTCAAGCAACCATAAAAGAATAGTTTTGGTAGGCTGGCTGTTCATCTTATAAAATCTAATCGCAGCACTGAAGTCTGTAAGTACATTTTTCCTTTTACTTCAAGCTTTTCTCCATCCATTAGATTCTCAACACACACACACACACACACACGTGCATCAAATTTAAGACATTCCATTCTCACTATAAGACAACAAGCCATTTTAGTATGTACAAACGTGTTGGCATGTTCCCAATCTTCTTAATCTTTTCATTTACCTGAAACTGTCTGTTTACACAAATTGTATTAGTAATCCTGAACTAAAGCCTGACGTTTTTGTACAACCATCTACGATAGGATAAATAGATGAATATTATTAGAAATATTATTAGAAACTAGATATGCTTTATTTAAAAATTTTGACAAACTTTTTTCATTTGTTCAGCCATTTGTCAAATTTGAAAAACATAAAAGATATATATAACGTATGTATAACTTTTGAGATGTCAAGAACTTTTTATTTTCGCTACCAGTCACAAACCCCCGCTTTTTTCACGAAATAGTATGAAATATATATATATATATATTTTTTTTTTTTTTTTTTTACAAGTAAAACTTTTTACTAATCACTGCCAATTCTAACTGACAAACAACAAATCACAGGGTTGACATTGTAGTTTCTGACATACGTTCAGTTTTTTCATTTTTAATCGTCCTAGACCTACATTTTCTTTACATATCTTCAAGCTGGATAGTATTTTATCTTCTATCTGTTTACATTCACAAGGTGTACGAATTGCGTGGAAGCATTTTTTTTTTTTTTTTTTACGCTAGTAGTCTCTCAATGAGGCACTGAATCCTGCAGAAGGCTTTTATTCCTTTTTATGAACTTGCATCTACCTATCCATCCATCAGTCAGTTAAGTTTTAAAGTGTAACTGCATACGACGAAATATGAACATAGAAAATATCATTTCAAATGAGAGGACCCAAAATGTCGAGGGTGACCACGGTGATTAATACAATCTTGAATCTTGAGCACAGAGTGCCCCTTATTTGTCCCACAGCGGGGAAATGTTGGACTTGTTGGATCTACGCATCCGTAGGTAAATGCGGAATTGATGAACATATCACTTACAACTCCTAGACAATGCTTGTCATTGGTTTGGGTGTGTTCTTCTTGGTAGAATTTGTATGAACATCTCATAAACATCTCATCAACATCTCATACGAGAACTTTAAACGGAAGGAAGGAACACATATTGGATATGAAGTTCTATGAGGCTTTTCCACTGGATCTTTGGAGTCAAAGTGTAGACTGACGTTCATGTTTGCATGTTACTACAGTACTTTTTGGGTTATATTTTGTAATGATGTAGTGTTTCTGTTGGTTGTGGAGAAACTCTTGAAGGTGCTGCAATTTCTAGGACCATGTTACGATTTTCAAACGTTACTGTCAACATTTGCGTCAATAGGATACTTTTGCAAGGAATTTCAATTAATTCCAAAGGCGAATGGATATCGACAATATCCTTGAACAAAATCTGAAATTTTGAAAGAGCTAAATCTAATGCTGTTGGAATATATTCTCACTATGATCTGGTTTAAACATAAGTGATGGAATAGTTATCTCCTGCAAAAGATAGAAATGATAAAAATTGAAAATTAAAAGTTGAATGCAGGCAAATATTTGTGTTGAATGTTTGTGAGTAGCTTGCAAAATCTTCAATGTATGACATTTTATCTGTTCCTCACTAGTAGCCATCACAAATCGGCGACCTCCATCTTGATCTTAGATGCTCACTCCGCCTATGAAAACCAGGCCATCAATTCAGACACATGTGACTCTGCTTGTCTGCCTGTGTAGCAGTCTCTCAACCATACATCATGGCAGGTCCCTTGTATTGTATTGTTTCTAAATAACAAGTACAACAATATGTGGTATCCTCAGTTTAGACCTAGAACCTGGGCGATTCAACAAGTTACACATGTGTTCAAAGGTGCTCATTCAGAGAAACAATGATTGAGTTTTGGACCAGCAGGAGACCTTACAGATATTTCTTGTTGATGCCAGTGAGGAGAGAGTAACCGTACGTCTCGCAGAAGAATATTAATACATTAATTGATAATCTGAGGATCAAAAAACTTGAACAATGATCCCTCTTTCAGGATGGCCTCAAACTTTTCATCCACAATCTAACAGTCATGTGTAAAGGGTTCCCCCATTGTTTGTGGTGACACTGGATGACTTGTTTTTACAGTATTCTCCTGACGGCGTGCTTGAGACCCGTCAACACAACATTGTCAGGGATAAAAAAGAACATCACTTTAAAAAACAGATCAGTTACGAAAAAACTCCGGGTCGTGTACGATAAGAGGCGCTTGTTTTCGGACGGCACAACCAAACCTTTCGGGTTTTGCACTGAGTTGCAAAAGATGAATAAAAATATCAAATTCATTGAAGGTTTACCTGAATCTTTTGAAAATGAAGATGTATTTCCTACTGATAGAAAACATTTGATTATTCTTGACGATGTTATTTTTGAAGCTTCTGAAAACCCAGAGGTTGTCCGTGTTTTTACGCAGTACAGACATCATAAAAATATGAGTGTTATAATGCTGACGCAAAACTTATTTCATCGTGGTAAATATAGTCGTACTATTAGTCTGAATAGCAATTACTTTGTATTGTTTAAGAATCCTCGCGATAAAATGCAGATAAAAGTTCTTGCTCAACAGATTTACCCGTCTCAAAGAGCTTTCTTTCTAGAAAGCTTTGAAGATGCTACAGCCAACGCTCACGGGTACTTAATTGTTGATCTAACACCCTCATGTCCAGAACGCTACAGACTAAGGACTGGGATACTTCCTCACGAGCGTCACACTGTGTACATACCAAAAACGTCTGCTTAAGTTATGTCAGCGCGTATAAAAAGAAACGATGGTTTACTTAAGGAACTATACCACGCTCCGTCAAAGAAACGTAAAGACATTTTAATGTGTAGTTCTCGGGACTTTATTCAAGCTCTTTGCGAGATCGCCCTGAATGTTTTGAAGGGGAATGTACCATTGTCGCAAGCTCAGTTAAAAAAACTGAAAAATCAGAAGAAAAACATCAGACTCTTGGCTAAAAAAAGCGTGCGTGAAGCGTAAACGAAGGATTCTTAAAAAGCAATCGGGTGGATTCCTGTTGCCGTTGCTAGCGGCTGCCGTTCCAATCATTGGAAATCTAATAGGAGGACTTGTAAAGAAGTAAAACGCCATGAAGACTGTCCAGAAAATGTATCTCGTCTCTCCTCAGCAAATTAACCAGTTATCACGCCCATCCTCTGACATCCGTGAAACAGCCGAAGATGAATTGAATGAGAAGATGAGGACCGTTCTAAATGATTCTCAGTTAAACTCGTATGAGAAGATTAAACAGTATGATGGTCTATTGCAGAGATATTTAACCTTTACAAAACAGGATCAGAGAGACCAAAGGAGAGTAACTCTGACTTTACAACGAGACGGAGATCATCCCCACGACTCTGACAGTCGCGACCAAAGCGTTCTAAAAACACCCTCTGTAACGGACGTCGTGGGTAAGGATATTCTAAACAGCCTTCCGTCAAAAGCTCGAAGAAATGCTGAATACATTATCCAGAGGATATCCAAAAACGGCGACGGTTGGAATATGAATGGTGAATTTATGTATGAAGGAAATGCTGTAAAAGGCTCTCATGTGATTGATATATTCAAGTACCTTTCCCTACCGTATAAGAAAACAAGTTCTTCATTACCTGAGGGATGGTCCGAGTTTCTCGTCACATTATTAAAGCTAAACATCCCTCTCACCCTGCTGTCCAATCCTGAAGCGCGGCCTCAATATCAGAGACTTAAATCGAATTCTACCTCACGAAAGAAAAGTATAGCCGAGGGCTGGTCTCCCGACCCAAAGGACTCTAAAGTGACACCTCGACGACGCTTGACGCGTGTAGCGACCAAAAGGAAGAAATTGTCTCTAACACCTCGATGGGTTTCATGAATAATTACCTTGTACACGGTTATTGCCTTTTCATCAATAAAATGTTTTATTGAATTAGTATAAGATTACAGATTTTCTTTTCAACACACGTACAAACAAAATAAGATTAGTCACACGTTACAATAGTCATTAAAATACAGAAGAGAACAGTTTTATTGTTTCCACGGACAGTGGGCGCATCTTTTTAGACATTGTTGATGACCTTTCACAAAGTTGTATACCATGAGGTCATTTGTTAAGGTATCGTCGCTTTATAGACTTAATACTTCTTCGATAGACAACCCTCTAGCGCGATGACAGAGGTAGATGACGCAGTGATGACCACATACAAACGATAGGGGGTGCTGTAGTTGACCATTGTTGTACTTGATGTCGACTGAATGTTTTTTGAGAAACTTTCAAATATTTTCAGGGTAATGTGCAAAGTAGGGTCCCATTTCAAATGAGTCAAAGAAAGTTGTTCTACCGTCTTCTTCGAGAGTTAAAACCAGTGCTCTCCTGGTTTATGTGCCGGATGTGTGTTGACGATGAAATATGCAGGCAGTCTGAGGGGTTGTGTCAATTGAGGCAACCTGTCCGACGGCCATACACCGTAAAATGTGTCGCCCAAGAGACCTCTCAGCAGCCTCTGTAACTGGAGACTATCCATAACTTTTATAATAATAGTCCACCAGCATTTGTCTTTTTGCATCAATCTCCAGAATGGAATCGTAACAAGCGTACACAATCAGTGTTACGGTGTTCGGTAAGGGTACTCTGAATCTCATCTCCAGTCTTAAATTCCCATTTGAGAGAGGAGAGAGAGCGTAGTTGTCGTCGGCTGGATTGAGATTAAATGCAAACAACGAATAACCGCTGCTAAAACCTTCGCGGTCAATGCTTAGAGGCAGATCCTTCAAATGTCTTCCTGTAGCTAGAATCATGTTATAAAACTCTCTGACCGCCATACCGTTATTAAACTGAGGTTGAAAAGCTTTAGCGGGGATCTGTTGGCCGTCCTGACAGAGGGCTAGATATTCAGTGTTGTAATGATGAAAATTGAACGGGGAGAGATCTCTCCTACCGGTAAATGCCTCGTGATGTACCAACCCTAAAACCACGTATTTAGGTATTGAACCCAGAAATAAATTCTCCTGGGTGCATATTCTTGAGTTTTCTGGAATGGAGTATGTTTTTACATTGACTCGTGAGAGCGGGAAGAGAGCATTTCCTTTTAACACACCCGCTGCATGACCTATTCTCACAGCTGGCGAAACAGTGACTTTCTTCACAAACAGAGAGGCGCCGAGGATTTTCAGACGAAAGGTGGAGTCGCGGGGTCCGGTCAGGCAGAAGGCATCATTCGCTCTGGTGAGTTTAATTCTTAAATCGACAGAGTTTAATAACAGTCTCTCGCAGAAAAATATGTCGCCGTGGAGAGGACCGAGAAGATGTACTTCTCTGGATCTGCTCGTGAACTCGGCCCTCTTATTAAGACCTGCGTTGGGACCGTTTACAGTGATGATCGAGTCAACTGACCCAGTTGTGTCTTGGTAAAAAAGACCGGCTCTAAACTGTGTTTTAAGAGTGTCGCCTGAAAAGTTGAGAAGTGTTTCAATCATAGCTCTGTACGGATTTGTGGAACTGGATTGTGAAATCATCCGATCGCCCAGAACCACATTGCACTGGTCAAAGATTGTGTTTAGAGGGTAATTGATGAGACCGACCGCTGCGTCGTTAGCCAGCGGTGTGCCATCGGCGTTAGTAATTCTTGCACGCACGTGTAGAAGGGTGTCGTTTAGGTCTAGATACTTTTCACCGTCTCCCGGTATAAAAAACTCAATAGGTCCTCCTTCGCTGATAGCGGCTACTGGTGCAATTTCAGTGTAAATTTTGTCTTTGATGGAAAGTTGCGTCATCGGGGGCGTGAATAAATCCAGTTCTGCCAATGTGCATTCAGCAGATTTCTGGTGTAGGAGTGCCATGTTACTGTATATAAGGTTTTTTAAAATATATCAGAGCTCCCTCTGGACTTCCTCTTGGACCGTTTGCTTCTGTCAACAGACTTCTTTCTTTTTTTGTTTGTACGTTTATTAGAGCTCTGTGTTACACATCGTCCTGGAGGGCGTCTCTTTGTCCTCCGCGATAAGACGGCTGTACCTCCTGACCCTTTCTGTCTCTGTTGATCGCTCATTCCTCTCAAGGTACGGGTGAACATATCCGTAGCTATGTTACCCACCGCTGATTTGAGATGTTGTTTCGCGATGGCAATACCTCTTTTCAAGAGCGGTGAATCAAACCGAAACATTTTCGAGAAGAGGGAACCGATGCCACGTTCGTACATAACAGGGGCACCGTAGAAACCGGGTAGATCTCCGCCCACCTGTTTTTCATAATATTGTACAAATCTGTGAGGGTCGTCTCTTAAGCCTGCATGAACCATTGTGTTTGTTTACGACTTGGCCTGCAAAGACTGGTTATCTCTCTCCGGCGTTGTGATGGTGAATGAATTTCCACATGACGATACAAGGGTTATATAATATCCTCTCAAGTAACAGGTCTAAAGTATAGAGTCACCACGACCTTTCCAAAGGTAAAATTGACGGGTTTGTTAAGATTCGATTTAATTTGTATCTGAATATTTTCAATATGGTTCTTGGCCACCGGTAAATAGTAAGCAGGGTTAAAATGTTGTGTGATTATATCTGAGTAGCTACCCTTGATTTCCACAGTTCTTAAAAGCGGTGCATATGCATCCCCTACAAGCTGCGGTCTTACAACGTCGCTGTAACAGTAGAGATGGTAAAACCCCACTTTTAAATCAACTGGATGGGGCGCTCTGTAGTCGCAAAAATGTATCCAATTACCAGGCTCTACACCTAGCATGTAAGCCAAAGGCGAGTTAAAAAGCACTAGGTTCTGCCCGTCTCCTTGAAGATCAATTTTTTGCCGTGCACTGTTAAACAGGAAGCGTATGTCGTTATTGGTTTTTTTAAAGGTTTGCTCCAACTCGGTTGTAATCTGATTAATAGAGCTGTAATATCCTCCCTTAAACTTCAGTTTGGAAATATCTGTTCCCGCCGTTTTGAAATGTCGATCAACCCCTCGTGATTCGTCTTTTTTCCTCTGAGCAGACGCCCTGGCATCGGGATCTGGAGCCCTAAGACGAGCCATGGCTCTATGAAATTCATCTTTATACCGTCGTGTTGTGTTAGCCTCCGAATCTGATCCTCTAGGGGGAACCGTGTTTGTGTTGGAATCAAGTACTCTATGGTTCGGTTTCCAGGAAAATGATGCTGTATCCTCTGGAATATTATGCCACGTGTGAGGGTATGTAATCTCCGTCAAAGCGACCTCCCATTTTCCGTTTAAATCGATATGTTGTGCTAAATCAACGCGGAAAGTACCAATGGAGTTGTCTTTAAAAACATTTGCGCTGGCGTTTGATGGTAAAGTCACATAGAAGCCTGCGTTCTTTGAGTCGTACATGGTGATATGATGCCTGGTGTAAAGAAGGACCTTCTTATATATTTTTTATATCCGAAGCTTTTACCCAGCTGTTGAATTTTTCAGGCCAGTTCTTCAAAGACCTGCCTCTCTCCTTTAACGCAGCGTTCCATGAGAATCTTTTCAACGTGAAATACTTTATCCTTTACGAGTTGTACTTTTTGTAATTCTTGATCATAAAATGACCCCTGGATGGTCTCGCCGTCGAAATCTTTCAATTTATACACAGGCGGGGTGCGATGAATACATTCAGTTATCGTAAATATCTCATCTGTAAAACTCTGCTCATACTTTTTGTCAAATACACCTCGTAGTTTTGATATCCTAACATGATCGCCCTCCTTTAATTTTGCCTTTTGCAGATCTTTCGATGGTCTAATGTAAAAATTGCAGAGTATTTTCTTTAGTTACTTCCATCGGTGTCATTTTTATACTACTGTGATAGCTGTGATTATAACTCTTTACTAGATCCTGTAAAACCTCGATGTAACGTAATGTGTTTTTAGCCGTGAAATATCTCCACATCCGACTTTTAAGAGTGAGGTTAAATCTCTCAACCACAGAGGCCTTAACGTCACTCGCTGTTGAAAAATGATTAATACCCTTCCTTTCCATCAAAGCCCTGAAACTCTTGTTAAAAAAATCTTTCCCATCATCCGTCTGTAGCTTTGCAGGCGTCCCGCACTCCTCCAGCACTGTTTTGAACGCCTTCATTCTCTCGATCGGAGTCTTTCTTTTTAAAACGCGTACATAGGCCCTCTTTGAAAATACATCTATAACGGTCAACAAGTAATTTTGATCGTCGTTATATCTAGCCAACGCCTGCATGTCGCATAGGTCGGCCTGGAATTGTTGAAGAGGCCTGTGAACAAATACTCTGTATCTCGGAAAGTTTACTCTGGCTGGTTTATGCAGGGTGTAGGCATCCTGTTTTGATAAAAAAATCTTTAATAGATTTAGAACTGACTGGTTTTCCAGTCTCAACCTGCACCCCTGGACGAAGGCGACTCACACCTCCAGAGGTCCCGGGGTGAAGAGGATTGTAATAAACTCTTTTAATGATGTGTTTCACCGTCATGTTAAACGAGAAATGAATGAGCTGAGATCCAAATATACTTCTTAATGTTTTTTATTCCACAGGTTATGTAAGGATTCAAATGTAATGTTATACAAAGACAGTAAAAGAGTAAAAAAAAATAAACATCACATACGAGGGAATCTCGTGTTTGTGACATCGCCCAGGACCGGCGTTCTATTCCAGATTCTACTTGCTGATTCCAGACGTTCAATTAGAAGATCCTCAGGCTCATGTTTGATGTATTCATTCCAGACAGTTGATTTTCGACACCTCATTTCGAGCAAGACTGTCTCAGCCGTAGCCTTCGTTCTCATTTTCCCCGGTTGTACGTCATTCAGGGTCAAGTAGTGTTGTACAGCAGGCAGAAAGTTCTTGTTACAGAGTCTCTTCATCAACGGGTGGAAATTAAGGCGGTAGAAATCATCCTCCATCTCTTCAAGACAGCTGTGTTGTAGTTGGCTGGGATGGTCTACTTGGCAACCGTAGCAGATCTCCCTCCAATACCTGCGTATGGTTTTACCTAGTAGATGAAATACAACTGTCTTTAAAGCTTTCAAGAAGAAACCGCTTATCCATCCATCCGTGTCATCATTAGCTGCTGGTTCTTGGTCTTGAGAAGCAGTGGATAAAGCAGGCGGATGCACGTCGACAGTTTCGTTCCCGGGGCAGGCGGTTGCTGCCTTCCCTACAGGTTCCTCCTCGTCATCCACATCTTGCATTTCAGTTGCAACAGAGTCGTCTGTGTCGTCCTTGACGTCCAATGAAGGACGGGCTCCGTCTTTCATGTCGTTGTTAGAACCCTCGTACTTATGACCGTCAGCCGCAACGTGTTCTACCGCAGGATGTAGAGGTGACGGCGAGGAGTTGTTCATCCCGTACCCGGGGCCGCCTGTAGCAGCTCCGAGGAAGGTAGTGACGATACGTCTCGGAACACCTTCTGGCCTCATCGTTGTCTTGGACGGTCTTGTTCCAACAGGTACGTCTGCATGGTGTTGCTCTGGAAAAAATCCTCTTTATAACAGCCATCAACAAGTAGGCGGTCCAGGGTGGGGCGGTCCTAAAACACAAGGGCATCATTCCATAAGCGGCTATGGTAGAAGAGACCGTCGATTTTTGGAGAAATCTCCTGGATTGTCTCACTCCAAGCATCCATCGGTATGGTTAACAGAGTACGAAAAACACCACAATCGGAATTAATATACTCCAGGACGAAATCTTCTTCTTCTTCACCTGTGACTCCTGTTGATACTTTATGGATGGCCCTGAAGGACCAACGTCCTGATCCTAACATTTGAATCACATCGTCTTTTGCACCTGCACGTCACTAACATGCTGGTGCTTGACCTCGGCTTGCTTGCACCGTCACTTGAAATTACTGCATTTAATAAAAACAAGAGAAAAGCAACGCCCTTTAAACTTGACTGTAGCTTGCTGAATAAACGCATCCAACATACGCACTGGTGGATGCATTTAGACAATCATCAGCTGGTCATTTGGTCGATGCTGAGCCAGGATAATTAATAATTTAGCGATAACTTCCTTGGAGAAACATCTCACCCGTCCAGCTGGCAGCTGCCTCACTGTCCAGCTCATATTTGATGTCACAGCAGTGTTTCTGTGAATGGAGATGCACTGCCAGTGTCCAGCTGAATCAGGTGTAACTGGATCACACGTCACCATCTTTGTATCTGCGGCCAATTTAAGCGCAGAAAAACAAGGCGTTTGACAAATTTTATTGATGGTAAAGGCATAAAGGGAAATTTTAGGCGTGCTTTCCTTCTCCCATAGCTATTAATAGTAATATTGAAATGTTTATTTTTATCTTTGCTGAAGGGGACCCCACATATGACCTTGAAATGAATAAGGATCGGGCATGCGCATGATGTAACTTACTGAAATTCAGTGACCGTTTTCTCCCACCAACTTTCATCTATTTGAAAACCTGATTCCCTGTTGTATGCTCCTCTCGTTTTTGACCTCAATCTCATTAATATATTTCAGAAACAATTCTCTTCTAGGGCTGAGTAGATTGTTGCTGAGTCAGGAGGTAGAGAAGGAAACCTGTGAAAGTTTTTATTTTTTTATTTATTTTAGACAAAATATATGATTTGATATTGTTTTGAGAGCCTATTGTACGAGCGTGACAAGCATTTCTCCAAGTAAGAGGGAGGAAACACACGATTCTCTTTTTGGGCCAGAATTCTGAGTGGCTGAATTATATTTACAGCGCTTCTGAAATTGGGAGCAAACTTTAATAGCATGGAACGTAACCTTGGGATTCTTGACATTGGTAGGTCTTTTCATAGGCAGTGAGGAATATACTGGAGCATTAATAGAGGATGAGCATGAAAACATTTCCAGTTTGGACTAAGGTAAACATCAGTAAGACAGCAGATTTTATGAATATAAGAGGCTCAATAATAAAACTGTTTTGAATTTACACTTATGGAGTAACGATCTGCTGACCCGAGGAGACTTCCCACTCCAAACAAAATCACTTGCTGTAGTTTATCAATGATTTTTTTTTTTTTCTTTTTAAATTTCTCCACCTCTGAAGGTCAGATTTGACTAGAGTCGTGCGTGAAGGTAAAGGTAGAGGATTTATTGTCAATTCTGCCATATGCATTACATATCAAGGATTGAAATGTGCAGCCACATGAATGCAGAGAGATTTAAAACAAGATTCTTTAAATCAAAGTGCAGGTTCTTGAAGCCTACCCCTTTTAATTGGATGACATATGCTTTTCTCATTTTTGACCCTATATCCTGAAAACATGAATAATAATTCACTATTGTTATGCATGATGCCTTTAAACCCTAGAGATGAGCTCTGTGTGACTCTGCTAAAGACTTAATGCCCAAGTGGTTTCCATAATACCTCTTATGAAGACCCTCCAATATTTATAACGTACAGAACATTAAGAATCACCCGTTATAATGTACTTAAATATGTAATAATAATGTATATGTAATAATGTATAATCAAAAAACATGTTTTATTAGTGCATAATTTACATTTTCCCTTTGGTTTCCTTGTTTATACATTCTGTTTATAAATGCTAATGATAATGCTAATAACAGACATATGTAGATCGTAGTTATGAGAACACAGAAGTGTAAGAGCTGTTGCCACGAAAGAGCATTACAAGGGTACTGTGCTATAAAACGGTTATTATTCATGATGCTAATGTCGAATCAGCGTAGCATTTTTGTGTGGTCATCTTTGCTAAGTATGGAAGTCAAAAGTCGTGGGACAACCTGGGAGTAAGTTCAGGTGGTCATGGAAAAGTGGACAGGAAGTTAATATACTGTAGGATTTCACAGCTTCTATTGACTGAATTGACTGATCTGCATCTTGTGACATTTATGAGACATTTATCTGAGAAACTTAAGGGAAATCAAACATATGCAGTGGCAGGAAGTAGCAATGAAAGCAATCGTGAAGCTATTTAGTGAAATCTCGCAGAAAAGCATTTCCTCCTCCCAGAGGCTCTTTGACTGTGTGTGTGATTGCAATGGCAATGATCTTGAATCCACTTCGTGGGGACTGTCTTTCCTTATTTTATACTGAACAACAAGCACGGCTCTATTTACTGTTTCGTTCAAATGAAACACAACATACCAGGGCCCATCACTGTGTTCTGAAACCTCCTTTGAGTTGGGTCTGTTTCAAGGACTGAGTCAATAAGCGTCATGCAATCTTGAGCTGCGTTTTTAATGTGTGCAGTTTTGGCGCGTGTTGCTCGCTCGGTGCCCAGAGAGTACAGAGAGCTGCAGATGGTAACAGGCAGGGAGGTGGGAAACCTTGTCTCTCTTGCACCTCAGACTGTGCTGAAACCTGATTTGTAAACATGCTCACAGGAACCATCTGCCACTGAGTTCATGTTTTCCTCTGCATTTTTTGATTTGGGATTCTATAAATAGACAGAGAGATGAAGGAGACCACTATATGTCAAATCTGTATGATTGATGGTCCCCCGGGAGTAATAAAACCCTCCCCTTCCGGAAGTAATAAACCCCACCCCTTTTTATATCAAAAAGAAATTAAAATAATTACCCTCCCCATTTTTATATCAACAGGAAATTAAAATAATGAAGGTCCAAGGGGTAGCTTCACCCTTGTGTGATGCAGGGGGTGGGGGTCAGCTACATCCTCACAGACGCAAGGGTCAGGCAGGGTCAGCGGGAGGGTGGGTGTGTGATGAGACACCGGGAGGATTACCTTAGGGGTGTGGGTAAAAAAAAAGGGGTAAAACAAAAAGAAAGAAATACTTTTAGTTTTCAGCATTAGTCAATGTTTGAACTGTTTCTGCATTGCAGGCTAAATAATCAAAACACATTAGTAGCTACAATATTATTTCGGGTTTAAACATTTTAGAAGTTATTTAACATCTTATGAAGAAGTTTTTCATTCTTGAAATATTTCTTAAAGATAAAACAGTAGAAAGAAAACACTTCTTAGTCTTCACTAATAGTTCAAACGACGCAGCTACCCAACTCATGCACCATTTTTCAAAATGCGTTTAAACAGATAATTTGTACTTGTTTGAGAAATACTTTTAGTTTTCAGAATAGAACAAAAGAAAGAAATACTTTTAGTTTTCAGAAAATAAGGTTGAGTGAACAAGGATAAAACAAAAGAAAGAAATACTTTTAGTTTTCAGAAAATAAGGTTGAGTGAACAAGGATAAAACAAAAGAAAGAAATACTTTAGTTTTCAGCATTAGTTCAAATAACACAGCTATTCAACTCATATGAGTTTCTGTTGAATCAGTCTATTTAATTTTACACCCTGTGTGAGTTTTAAACGATGCAATTTTACTTAGTCAGGAAATACTTAAAAAAGGGGTAAACAGCGGTGTGACAACAGGCATTATGCCTGACTCTTTCTCAGACACCGAAAGATACCACATTTTACATCAGTTCCGGGGTAACCTTCGCTGTTGACCAGACCTTCCAGAACTTCATCCTCCTTTCCAAAAGGACTCCAGACTACCCATGGATGCCTCTTCCTCTGCACGTCGTAGGTGAATATTTATCTATCTATCCATCTATCTATATCTATACAGTATACATATAAGTATATACATATATGTGTATCTATGTATTTACATTTACATATATAAGTATAATAAAAACGTTACGCCATGTTTATCACGTACCATGTCTCTTTTCATTGACAGACGTCGTCACTCATCTGTGTGACGTTCATTTAACGCAGAGTGATACTGGTAAAAATATTGAATTATTTTATAATTCGTTGTTAATATCTCTATTATGTGTTACAACAGCCGCACTTCTATTTTTCAGATATTATCGCCTCCGCGAATAACTTCCCAGAGACGCTGATCGGCGCTGAGGAGCTTGAGCGGTTAATGCGTGTAACTTTTGAAGACGGAGATGCCCGTGCGGATCTGTCGGCTGTGAATCTGAGAGCGAGTCTTCAAGTCAGCGGCACCGAGGCTCAGAACACGCCGTGTATTATAATAATCGACAGCGAGGACGAGTTCGTCCGGGGCCGAGTACAGGAAATCGATCGAAGGGGAGTAACAAACGCTCTCTGAGCCGTAAGCGACGGTTAATTCGGCACGGAAGACAGGACCGGCGCGAGTCATTGGTGAGAAGGAGACAGCGATTCTAATCATAATTACGATAACTAGGTAAAGAATAGCGGTATTTATTAAGTGTATATACATGCGTATGTGTGTGTGTGTGTGTGTGTGTGTGTGTGTGTGTGTGTGTGTGTGTGCATGAAAAGGTCACCCGGAACCCGGAAATCAGACACGACCGGGAAGTTATCCGGACCCTGTGGATGCTGATCATTCATTGAACGGGTCGCCCCAACTGTTCAACGGTGAGAGCAAAACATTCAGTTCAATAAAAAAAAAGTATTTTAAGCACAGTCTGTCGATGTATTTTATATTTAACTACCTATGTTTTTTGTTTTATTCAACGCCTGTGCGTATGAAAACAGACGATCAGTCAGAGGTCGAAGGAGTAGGGCACCCGCTCGTTGATTCTTTAACTCACCAGACGCCTCAGCTGATAGGAGGTGGGAAAAAACATTTTGGAGTGATAGTTTACGTTTCACTGCTGTATTTATTTATTTATTTTTTCACAT
Organism: Synchiropus splendidus; assembly: GCF_027744825.2. NCBI lineage: Eukaryota > Metazoa > Chordata > Actinopteri > Syngnathiformes > Callionymidae > Synchiropus > Synchiropus splendidus. Next base: position 25,968,290 of record NC_071339.1, on the reverse strand, counting down.
GAAAACAGATACAAAGACAACGAGCACGCCACACCTTCTACCTGTCGCTTCAACACCAACACCAACACCAACGTTTGGGAAGATACGAATCTCAATTTTTTTCAACACATCTCTACCGTTCAGTATCAGTTGAATGGTTGTATGTTCGCTATTGTGTGAGTGTGTGTGTGTGTGTGTGCGCGTACGTGCGTGCGTGCGCGCGTGCGTGTGTGTGTGTTTTATCTGTAATGCGGTTTGTCTATGTTCCGGCTATGTGCTTTTAGACGGTGTCATTTTACTATTGAAGGTGTTTGAGTAACTGTTGCTGCTAAGCGTCATTGTGATTTTACTACTATGCTTTAACGACGACGGACACTAGAGGTCGCGATTACTATTTCACACTATGCTTTAACGACGGCGGCCACGTGAGGTCGTGATTACTATTTCGCACTATGCTTTAACGATGGCGACCACTAGAGGTCGTGATTACTATTTTACACTATGCTTTAACGACGGCGGCCACTAGAGGTCGTGATTTTACTAACTGTAATGTGCTTTAACGACGGCGGCCACTAGAGGTCGTGATTTTACTAACTGTAATGTGCTTTAATGAGGGCGGCCACTAGAGGTCGTGATTTTACTAATTGTAATGTGCTTTAACGACGGCGGACGCTAGAGGTCGTGATTTTACTAACTGTAATGTGCTTTAACGACAGCGGCCGCTAGAGGTCGTGATTTTACTAACTGTAATGTGCTTTAACGACGGCGGCCGCTAGAGGTCGTGATTTTACTAACTGTAATGTGCTTTAACGACGGCGGCCACTAGAGGTCGTAATTTTACTAATTGTAATGTGCTTTAACGACGGCGGCCACTAGAGGTCGTGATTTTACTAACTGTAATGTGGTTTAACGACGGCGGCCGCTAGAGGTCGTGATTTTACTAACTGTAATGTGCTTTAACGACGGCGGCCACTAGAGGTCGTGATTTTACTAACTGTAATGTGCTTTAACGACGGCGTCCACTAGAGGTCGTGATTTTACTAACTGTAATGTGGTTAAACGACGGCGTCCACTAGAGGTCGTGATTTTACTAATTGTAATGTGGTTTAATGACAGTATACACTATTGATTTACTATTTGTTTTTACGCTTTAAATGTTGATCCTTAGTAGATCCCTACATTTACACTCTGTTTATATTAATATCATATTAACTGCTATCCGAGGTCTTGCTTCTAGATTGTATTTACATTTGTATTGTTGACGGTATTCTGTTTCAGCTCTCCCCTCTGGGTCTTGGCCTTTGTGGGAGACATCGACGCCGGTTTCCTCAGTACCTCTGGATCTACTATCCGGACCGTTCCCTGCTGAAGACTCGACGTCGGCATCTGGGCTATCCGCACCTCCACAGCCACCGTCGCCGACACCATCAGCACAGCCAGCAACCACAGACAAGCCGCGGACATCGCCCCGGATAGCAAAACAAAAAGAAAGAAATACTTGTGTGTGTGTGTGTGTGTGTGTGTGCATGAAAAGATCACCCGGAACCCGGAAATCAGACACGACCGGGAAGTCATCCGGACCCTGTGGATGCTGATCATTCATTGAACGGGTCGCTCCAACTGTTCAACGGTGAGAGCAAAACATTCAGTTCAATAAAAAAAAGTATTTTAAGCACAGTCTGTCGATGTATTTTATATTTAACTACCTATGTTTTTTGTTTTATTCAACGCCTGTGCGTATGAAAACAGACGATCAGTCAGAGGTCGAAGGAGTAGGGCACCCGCTCGTTGATTCTTTAACTCACCAGACGCCTCAGCTGATAGGAGGTGGGAAAAAACATTTTGGAGTGATAGTTTACGTTTCACTGCTGTATTTATTTATTTATTTTTTCACATGAAAACAGATACAAAGACAACGAGCACGCCACACCTTCTACCTGTCGCTTCAACACCAACACCAACACCAACGTAAGATACGAATCTCAATTTTTTTCAACACATCTCTACCGTTCAGTATCAGTTGAATGGTTGTATGTTCGCTATTGTGTGTGTGTGTGCGCGTACGTGCGTGCGTGCGTGTGTGTGTGTGTGCGTGTGTGTGTGTTTTATCTGTAATGCGGTTTGTCTATGTTCCGGCTATGTGCTTTTAGACGGTGTCATTTTACTATTGAAGGTGTTTGAGTAACTGTTGCTGCTAAGCGTCATTGTGATTTTAATACTATGCTTTAACGACGGCGGCCGCTAGAGGTCGTGATTTTACTAAAAATAATGTGCTTTAACGACGGCGGCCACTAGAGGTCGGGATTTTACTAACTGTAATGTGCTTTAACGACGGCGGCCACTAGAGGTCGTGATTTTACTAACTGTAATGTGCTTTAACGACGGCGGCCACTAGAGGTCGTGATTTTACTAACTGTAATGTGCTTTAACGACGGCGGCAGCTAGAGGTCGTGATTTTACTAATTGTAATGTGCTTTAACGACGGCGGCCGCTAGAGGTCGTGATTTTACTAATTGTAATGTGCTTTAACGACGGCGGCCACTAGAGGTCGTGATTTTACTAACTGTAATGTGCTTTAACGACGGCGGCCACTAGAGGTCGTGATTTTATTACTAACTGTAATGTGCTTTAATGAGGGCGGCCACTAGAGGTCGTGATTTTACTAATTGTAATGTGCTTTAACGACGGCGGACGCTAGAGGTCGTGATTTTACTAACTGTAATGTGCTTTAACGACAGCGGCCGCTAGAGGTCGTGATTTTACTAACTGTAATGTGCTTTAACGACGGCGGCCGCTAGAGGTCGTGATTTTACTAACTGTAATGTGCTTTAACGACGGCGGCCACTAGAGGTCGTAATTTTACTAATTGTAATGTGCTTTAACGACGGCGGCCACTAGAGGTCGTGATTTTACTAACTGTTATGTGGTTTAACGACGGCGGCCGCTAGAGGTCGTGATTTTACTAATTGTAATGTGCTTTAACGATGGCGGCCACTAGAGGTCGTGATTTTACTAACTGTAATGTGCTTTAACGACGGCGTCCACTAGAGGTCGTGATTTTACTAACTGTAATGTGGTTAAACGACGGCGTCCACTAGAGGTCGTGATTTTACTAATTGTAATGTGGTTTAATGACAGTATACACTAGTGATTTACTATTTGTTTTTACGCTTTAAATGTTGATCCTTAGTAGATCCCTACATTTACACTCTGTTTATATTAATATCATATTAACTGCTATCCGAGGTCTTGCTTCTAGATTGTATTTGCATTTGTATTGTTGTCGGTATTCTGTTTCAGCTCTCCCCTCTGGGTCTTGGCCTTTGTGGGAGACATCGACGCCGGTTTCCTCAGTACCTCTGGATCTACTATCCGGACCGTTCCCTGCTGAAGACTCGACGTCGGCATCTGGGCTATCCGCACCTCCACAGCCACCGTCGCCGACACCATCAGCACAGCCAGCAACCACAGACAAGCCGCGGACATCGCCCCGGATACCAAAACAAAAAGAAAGAAATACTTGTGTGTGTGTGTGTGTGTGTGCATGAAAAGATCACCCGGAACCCGGAAATCAGACACGACCGGGAAGTTATCCGGACCCTGTGGATGCTGATCATTCATTGAACGGGTCGCTCCAACTGTTCAACGGTGAGATCAAAACATTCAGTTCAATAAAAAAAAAGTATTTTAACCACAGTCTGTCGATGTATTTTATATTTAACTACCTATGTTTTTTGTTTTATTCAACGCCTGTGCGTATGAAAACAGACGATCAGTCAGAGGTCGAAGGAGTAGGGCACCCGCTCGTTGATTCTTTAACTCACCAGACGCCTCAGCTGATAGGAGGTGGGAAAAAACATTTTGGAGTGATAGTTTACGTTTCACTGCTGTATTTATTTATTTTTTTTTTCACATGAAAACAGATACAAAGACAACGAGCATGCCACACCTTCTACCTGTCGCTTCAACACCAACACCAACACCAACGTAAGATACGAATCTCAATTTTTTTCAACACATCTCTACCGTTCAGTATCAGTTGAATGGTTGTATGGTCGCTATTGTGTGTGTGTGTGTGTGTGTGTGTGTGCGCGTACGTGCGTACGTGCGTACGTGCGTGCGTGCGTGTGTGTGTGTGTGCGTGTGTGTGTTTTATCTGTAATGCGGTTTGTCTATGTTCCGGCTATGTGCTTTTAGACGGTGTCATTTTACTATTGAAGGTGTTTGAGTAACTGTTGCTGCTAAGCGTCATTGTGATTTTACTACTATGCTTTAACGACGACGGACACTAGAGGTCGCGATTACTATTTCAAACTGTGCCTTAACGACGGCGACCACTAGAGGTCGGGATTACTATTTTTCACTATGCTTTAACGACGGCGGCCACTAGAGGTGGTGATTTTACTAACTGTAATGTGCTTTTACGACGGCGGCCACTAGAGGACGTGATTTTACTAATTGTAATGTGCTTTAACGACGGCGGCCGCTAGAGGTCGTGATTTTACTAAATGTAATGTGCTTTAACGACGTCGGCCGCTAGAGGTCGTGATTTTACTAACTGCAATGTGCTTTAACGACGGCGGCCGCTAGAGGTCGTGATTTTACTAATTGTAATGTGCTTTAACGACGGCGGCCACTAGAGGTCGTGATTTTACTAACTGTAATGTGCTTTAACGACGGCGGCCACTAGAGGTCGTGATTTTACTAACTGTAATGTGCTTTAATGACGGCGGCCACTAGAGATGGTGCTTTTACTAACTGTAATGTGCTTTAACGACGGCGGCCACTAGAGGTCGTGATTTTACTAATTGTAATGTGCTTTAACGACGGCGGCCACTAGAGGACGTGATTTTACTAATTGTAATGTGCTTTAACGACGGCGGCCACTAGAGGTCGTGATTTTACTAATTGTAATGTGCTTTAACGACGGCGGCCACTAGAGGTCGCGATTTTACTAACTGTTATGTGCTTTAACGACGGCGGCCACTAGAGGTCGTGATTTTACTAATTGTAATGTGCTTTAACGACGGCGGCCACTAGAGGTCGTAATTTTACTAACTGTAATGTGCTTTAACTACGGCGGCCACTAGAGGTCGTGATTTTACTAATTGTAATGTGGTTTAACGACGGCGTCCACTAGAGGTCGTGATTTTACTAACTGTATTGTGGTTTAACGACGGCGGCCGCTAGAGGTCGTGATTTTACTAATTGTAATGTGCTTTAACGACGGCGGCTACTAGAGGTCGTGATTTTACTAACTGTAATGTGCTTTAACGACGGCGGCCACTAGAGGTCGTGATTTTACTAATTGTAATGTGCTTTAACGACGGCGGCCACTAGAGGTCGTAATTTTACTAACTGTAATGTGCTCTAACGACGGCGGCCACTAGAGGTCGTGATTTTACTAATTGTAATGTGCTTTAACGACGGCGGCCACTAGAGGTCATGATTTTACTAACTGTCATGTGGTTAAACGACGGCGTCCACTAGAGGTCGTGATTTTACTAATTGTAATGTGGTTTAATGACAGTATACACTAGTGATTTACTATTTGTTTTTACGCTTTAAATGTTGATCCTTAGTAGATCCCTACATTTACACTCTGTTTATATTAATATCATATTAACTGCTATCCGAGGTCTTGCTTCTAGATTGTATTTACATTTGTATTGTTGTCGGTATTCTGTTTCAGCTCTCCCCTCTGGGTCTTGGCCTTTGTGGGAGACATCGACGCCGGTTTCCTCAGTACCTCTGGATCTACTATCCAGACCGTTCCCTGCTGAAGACTCGACGTCGGCATCTGGGCTATCCGCACCTCCACAGCCACCGTCGCCGACACCATCAGCACAGCCAGCAACCACAGACAAGCCGCGGACATCGCCCCTGATACCAAAACAAAAAGAAAGAAATACTTGTGTGTGTGTGTGTGTGTGTGTGCGCGTACGTGCGTCCGTGCGTGTGTGTGTGCGTGTGTGTGTGTTTTATCTGTAATGCGGTTTGTCTATGTTCCGGCTATGTGCTTTTAGACGGTGTCATTTTACTATTGAAGGTGTTTGAGTAACTGTTGCTGCTAAGCGTCATTGTGATTTTACTACTATGCTTTAACGACGACGGACACTAGAGGTCGCGATTACTATTTCACACTGTGCTTTAACGATGGCGACCACTAGAGGTCGTGATTTTACTAACTGTAATGTGCTTTAACGACGGCGGCCACGAGAGGTCGTGATTTTACTAATTGTAATGTGCTTTAACGACGGCGGCCGCTAGAGGTCGTGATTTTACTAACTGTAATTAGCTTTAACGACGGCAGCCACTAGAGGTCGTGATTTTACTAACTGCAATGTGCTTTAACGACGGCGGCCGCTAGAGGTCGTGATTTTACTAACTGTAATGTGCTTTAACGACGGCGGCCACGAGAGGTCGTGATTTTACTAACTATAATGTGCTTTAACGACGGCGGCCACTAGAGGTCGTGATTTTACTAATTGTAATGTGGTTTAATGACAGTATATACGAGTGATTTACTATTTGTTTTTACGCTTTAAATGTTGATCCTTAGTAGATCCCTACATTTACACTCTGTTTATTTTAATATCATATTAACTGCTATCTGAGGTCTTGCTTCTAGATTGTATTTACATTTGTATTGTTGTCGGTATTCTGTTTCAGCTCTCCCCTCTGGGTCTTGGCCTTTGTGGGAGACATCGACGCCGGTTTCCTCAGTACCTCTGGATCTACTATCCGGACCGTTCCCTGCTGAAGACTCGACGTCGGCATCTGGGCTATCCGCACCTCCACAGCCACCGTCGCCGACACCATCAGCACAGCCAGCAACCACAGACAAGCCGCGGACATCGCCCCGGATACCAAAACAAAAAGAAAGAAATACTTGTGTGTGTGTGTGTGTGTGTGCGCGTACGTGCGTCCGTGCGTGTGTGTGTGCGTGTGTGTGTGTTTTATCTGTAATGCGGTTTGTCTATGTTCCGGCTATGTGCTTTTAGACGGTGTCATTTTACTATTGAAGGTGTTTGAGTAACTGTTGCTGCTAAGCGTCATTGTGATTTTACTACTATGCTTTAACGACGTCGGACACTAGAGGTCGCGATTACTATTTCACACTATGCTTTAACGATGGCGACCACGAGAGGTCGTGATTTTACTAACTGTAATGTGCTTTAACGACGGCGGCCGCTAGAGGACGTGATTTTACTAACTGTAATTAGCTTTAACGACGGCAGCCACTAGAGGTCGTGATTTTACTAACTGCAATGTGCTTTAACGACGGCGGCCGCTAGAGGTCGTGATTTTACTAACTGTAATGTTCTTTAAGACGGCGGCCACGAGAGGTCGTGATTTTACTAACTGTAATGTGCTTTAACGACGGCGGCCACTAGAGGTCGTGATTTTACTAATTGTAATGTGCTTTAACGACGGCGGCCACTAGAGGTCGTGATTTTACTAACTGTAATGTGCTTTAACGACGGCGGCCACTAGAGGTCGTCATTTTACTAACTGTAATGTGCTTTAACGACGGCGGCCACTAGAGGTCGTGATTTTACTAATTGTAATGTGCTTTAACGACGGCGGCCGCTAGAGGACGTGATTTTACTAACTGTAATTAGCTTTAACGACGGCAGCCACTAGAGGTCGTGATTTTACTAACTGCAATGTGCTTTAACGACGGCGGCCGCTAGAGGTCGTGATTTTACTAACTGTAATGTGCTTTAACGACGGCGGCCTCGAGAGGTCGTGATTTTACTAACTGTAATGTGCTTTAACGACGGCGGCCACTAGAGGTCGTGATTTTACTAATTGTAATGTGCTTTAACGACGGCGGCCACTAGAGGTCGTGATTTTACTAACTGTAATGTGCTTTAACGACGGCGGCCACTAGAGGTCGTGATTTTACTAACTGTAATGTGCTTTAATGAGGGCGGCCACTAGAGGTCGTGATTTTACTAATTGTAATGTGCTTTAACGACGGCGGACGCTAGAGGTCGTGATTTTACTAACTGTAATGTGCTTTAACGACAGCGGCCGCTAGAGGTCGTGATTTTACTAACTGTAATGTGCTTTAACGACGGCGGCCGCTAGAGGTGGTGATTTTACTAACTGTAATGTGCTTTAACGACGGCGGCCACTAGAGGTCGTAATTTTACTAATTGTAATGTGCTTTAACGACGGCGGCCACTAGAGGTCGTGATTTTACTAACTGTTATGTGGTTTAACGACGGCGGCCGCTAGAGGTCGTGATTTTACTAATTGTAATGTGCTTTAACGACGGCGGCCACTAGAGGTCGTGATTTTACTAACTGTAATGTGCTTTAACGATGGCGTCCACAAGAGGTCGTGATTTTACTAACTGTAATGTGGTTAAACGACGGCGTCCACTAGAGGTCGTGATTTTACTAATTGTAATGTGGTTTAATGACAGTATACACTAGTGATTTAATATTTGTTTTTCCGCTTTAAATGTTGATCCTTAGTAGATCCCTACATTTACACTCTGTTTATATTAATATCATATTAACTGCTATCTGAGGTCTTGCTTCTATATTGTATTTACATTTGTATTGTTGTCGGTATTCTGTTTCAGCTCTCCCCTCTGGGTCTTGGCCTTTGTGGGAGACATCGACGCCGGTTTCCTCAGTACCTCTGGATCTACTATCAGGACCGTTCCCTGCTGAAGACTCGACGTCGGCATCTGGGCTATCCGCACCTCCACAGCCACCGTCGCCGACTCCATCAGCACAGCCAGCAACCACAGACAAGCCGCGGACATCGCCCCGGATACCAAAACAAAAAGAAAGAAATACTTGTGTGTGTGTGTGTGTGTGTGTGAGCGCGTACGTGCGTCCGTGCGTGTGTGTGTGCGTGTGTGTGTGTTTTATCTGTAATGCGGTTTGTCTATGTTCCGGCTATGTGCTTTTAGACGGTGTCATTTTACTATTGAAGGTGTTTGAGGAACTGTTGCTGCTAAGCGTCATTGTGATTTTACTACTATGCTTTAACGACGACGGACACTAGAGGTCGCGATTACTATTTCACACTATGCTTTAACGATGGCGACCACTAGAGGTCGTGATTTTACTAACTGTAATGTGCTTTAACGACGGCGGCCACTAGAGGTCGTGATTTTACTAATTGTAATGTGCTTTAACGACGGCGGCCGCTAGAGGACGTGATTTTACTAACTGTAATTAGCTTTAACGACGGCAGCCACTAGAGGTCGTGATTTTACTAACTGCAATGTGCTTTAACGACGGCGGCCGCTAGAGGTCGTGATTTTACTAACTGTAATGTGCTTTAACGACGGCGGCCACGAGAGGTCGTGATTTTACTAACTGTAATGTGCTTTAACGACGGCGGCCACTAGAGGTCGTGATTTTACTAATTGTAATGTGCTTTAACGACGGCGGCCACTAGAGGTCGTGATTTTACTAACTGTAATGTGCTTTAACGACGGCGGCCACTAGAGGTCGTCATTTTACTAACTGTAATGTGCTCTAACGACGGCGGCCACTAGAGGTCGTGATTTTACTAACTGTAATGTGGTTTAACGACGGCGGCCACTAGAGGTCGTGATTTTACTAATTGTAATGTGCTTTAACGACGGCGGCCACTAGAGGTCGTGATTTTACTAATTGTAATGTGCTTTAACGACGGCGTCCACTAGAGGTCGTGATTTTACTAATTGTAATGTGGTTTAATGACAGTATACACTAGTGATTTACTATTTGTTTTTATGCTTTAAATGTTGATCCTTAGTAGATCCCTACATTTACACTCTGTTTATATTAATATCATATTAACTGCTATCCGAGGTATTGCTTCTAGATTGTATTTACATTTGTATTGTTGTCGGTATTCTGTTTCAGCTCTCCCCTCTGGGTCTTGGCCTTTGTGGGAGACATCGACGCCGGTTTCCTCAGTACCTCTGGATCTACTATCCGGACCGTTCCCTGCTGAAGACTCGACGTCGGCATCTGGGCTATCCGCACCTCCACAGCCACCGTCGCCGACACCATCAGCACAGCCAGCAACCACAGACAAGCCGCGGACATCGCCCCGGATACCAAAACAAAAAGAAAGAAATACTTGTGTGTGTGTGTGTGTGTGTGCATGAAAAGATCACCCGGAACCCGGAAATCAGACACGACCGGGAAGTCATCCGGACCCTGTGGATGCTGATCATTCATTGAACGGGTCGCTCCAACTGTTCAACGGTGAGAGCAAAACATTCAGTTCAATAAAAAAAAAGTATTTTAACCACAGTCTGTCGATGTATTTTATATTTAACTACCTATGTTTTTTGTTTTATTCAACGCCTGTGCGTATGAAAACAGACGATCAGTCAGAGGTCGAAGGAGTAGGGCACCCGCTCGTTGATTCTTTAACTCACCAGACGCCTCAGCTGATAGGAGGTGGGAAAAAACATTTTGGAGTGATAGTTTACGTTTCACTGCTGTATTTATTTATTTATTTTTTCACATGAAAACAGATACAAAGACAACGAGCACGCCACACCTTCTACCTGTCGCTTCAACACCAACACCAACACCAACGTTTGGTAAGATACGAATCTCAATTTTTTTCAACACATCTCTACCGTTCAGTATCAGTTGAATGGTTGTATGTTCGCTATTGTGTGTGTGTGTGTGTGTGTGTGTGTGTGTGCGCGTACGTGCGTGCGTGCGTGTGTGTGTGCGTGTGTGTGTGTTTTATCTGTAATGCGGTTTGTCTATGTTCCGGCTATGTGCTTTTAGACGGTGTCATTTTACTATTGAAGGTCTTTGAGTAACTGTTGCTGCTAAGCGTCATTGTGATTTTAATACTATGCTTTAACGACGGCGGCCGCTAGAGGTCGTGATTTTACTAATTGTAATGTGCTTTAACGACGGCGGCCACTAGAGGTCGTGATTTTACTAACTGTAATGTGCTTTAACGACGGCGGCCACTAGAGGTCGTGATTTTACTAACTGTAATGTGCTCTAACGACGGCGGCCACTAGAGGTCGTGATTTTACTAACTGTAATGTGCTTTAACGACGGCGGCCACTAGAGGTCGTGATTTTACTAATTGTAATGTGCTTTAACGACGGCGGCCGCTAGAGGTCGTGATTTTACTAACTGTAATGTGCTTTAACGACGGCGTCCACTAGAGGTCGTGATTTTACTAACTGTAATGTGGTTAAACGACGGCGTCCACTAGAGGTCGTGATTTTACTAATTGTAATGTGGTTTAATGACAGTATACACTAGTGATTTACTATTTGTTTTTACGCTTTAAATGTTGATCCTTAGTAGATCCCTACATTTACACTCTGTTTATATTAATATCATATTAACTGCTATCCGAGGTCTTGCTTCTAGATTGTATTTACATTTGTTTTGTTGTCGGTATTCTGTTTCAGCTCTCCCCTCTGGGTCTTGGCCTTTGTGGGAGACATCGACGCCGGTTTCCTCAGTACCTCTGGATCTACTATCCGGACCGTTCCCTGCTGAAGACTCGACGTCGGCATCTGGGCTATCCGCACCTCCACAGCCACCGTCGCCGACACCATCAGCACAGCCAGCAACCACAGACAAGCCGCGGACATCGCCCCGGATACCAAAACAAAAAGAAAGAAATACTTGTGTGTGTGTGTGTGTGTGTGCATGAAAAGATCACCCGGAACCCGGAAATCAGACACGACCGGGAAGTCATCCGGACCCTGTGGATGCTGATCATTCATTGAACGGGTCGCTCCAACTGTTCAACGGTGAGAGCAAAACATTCAGTTCAATAAAAAAAAAGTATTTTAACCACAGTCTGTCGATGTATTTTATATTTAACTACCTATGTTTTTTGTTTTATTCAACGCCTGTGCGTATGAAAACAGACGATCAGTCAGAGGTCGAAGGAGTAGGGCACCCGCTCGTTGATTCTTTAACTCACCAGACACCTCTGCTGATAGGAGGTGGGAAAAAACATTTTGGAGTGATAGTTTACGTTTCACTGCTGTATTTATTTATTTATTTTTTCACATGAAAACAGATACAAAGACAACGAGCACGCCACACCTTCTACCTGTCGCTTCAACACCAACACCAACACCAACGTTTGGTAAGATACGAATCTCAATTTTTTTCAACACATCTCTACCGTTCAGTATCAGTTGAATGGTTGTATGTTCGCTATTGTGTGTGTGTGTGTGTGTGTGTGTGTGCGCGTACGTGCGTACGTGCGTGCGTGCGTGCGTGTGTGTGTGTGTGCGTGTGTGTGTGTTTTATCTGTAATGCGATTTGTCTATGTTCCGGCTATGTGCTTTTAGACGGTGTCATTTTACTATTGAAGGTGTTTGAGTAACTGTTGCTGCTAAGCGTCATTGTGATTTTAATACTATGCTTTAACGACGGCGGCCGCTAGAGGTCGTGATTTTACTAATTGTAATGTGCTTTAACGACGGCGGCCACTAGAGGTCGTGATTTTACTAACTGTAATGTGCTTTAACGACGGCGGCCACTAGAGGTCGTGATTTTACTAACTGTAATGTGCTTTAACGACGGCGGCCACTAGAGGTCGTGATTTTACTAACTGTAATGTGCTTTAACGACGGCGGCCACTAGAGGTCGTGATTTTACTAACTGCAATGTGCTTTAACGACGGCGGCCACTAGAGGTCGAGATTTTACTAACTGTAATGTGCTTTAACGACGGCGGCCACTAGAGGTCGTGATTTTACTAATTGTAATGTGCTTTAACGACGGCGGCCACTAGAGGTCGTGATTTTACTAATTGTAATGTGGTTTAACGACGGCGTCCACTAGAGGTCGTGATTTTACTAACTGTAATGTGGTTTAACGACGGCGGCCGCTAGAGGTCGTGGTTTTACTAATTGTAATGTGCTTTAACGACGGCGGCCACTAGAGGTCGTGATTTTACTAACTGTAATGTGGTTTAACGACGGCGGCCACTAGAGGTCGTGATTTTACTAATTGTAATGTGGTTTAACGACGGCGTCCACTAGAGGTCGTGATTTTACTAACTGTAATGTGGTTTAACGACGGCGGCCGCTAGAGGTCGTGATTTTACTAATTGTAATGTGCTTTAACGACGGCGGCCACTAGAGGTCGTGATTTTACTAATTGTAATGTGGTTTAATGACAGTATACACTAGTGATTTACTATTTGTTTTTACGCTTTAAATGTTGATCCTTAGTAGATCCCTACATTTACACTCTGTTTATATTAATATCATATTAACTGCTATCCGAGGTCTTGCTTCTAGATTGTATTTACATTTGTATTGTTGTCGGTATTGTGTTTCAGCTCTCCCCTCTGGGTCTTGGCCTTTGTGGTAGACATCGACGCCGGTTTCCTCAGTACCTCTGGATCTACTATCCGGACCGTTCCCTGCTGAAGACTCGACGTCGGCATCTGGGCGATCCGCACCTCCACAGCCACCGTCGCCGACACCATCAGCACAGCCAGCAACCACAGACAAGCCGCGGACATCGCCCCGGATACCAAAACAAAAAGAAAGAAATACTTGTGTGTGTGTGTGTGTGTGTGTGTGCATGAAAAGATCACCCGGAACCCGGAAATCAGACACGACCGGGAAGTCATCCGGATCCTGTGGATGCTGATCATTCATTGGACGGGTCGCTCCAACTGTTCGACGGTGAGAGCAAAACAAAAAAAGTATTTTAAGCACATTCTGTTGATGTGTTTTATATTTAACTACCTATGTTTTTGTTTTATTCAACACCTGTGCGTATGAAAACAGACAGCCAGTCAGAGGTCGAAGGAGTAGGGCGCCCGCTCGTGGATTCTTTCACTCACCAGACGCCTCAGCTGATAGGAGGCGGGAAAAAACATTTGGAGTGATAGTTTACGTTTCACTGCTGTATTTATTTATTTATTTTTTCACATGAAAACAGATACAAAGGCAACGAGCACGCCACACCTTCTGCCTGTCGCTTCAACGCCACCACCACCGTTTGGTAAGATGTAAATCTCCAATTTTTTTTCAACACATCTCTACCGTTCAGTATCAGCTGAATGGCTGTATGTTCGCTATTATGTGTGTGTGTGTGTGTGTGTGTGTGTGTGTGTGTGAGTGTGTGTGTGTGTGTGTGTGTGTGTGTGTGGTTTAATGATGTGTCTGCAATTCGTTGTGTTAGAGCATCAAGGTGCCTGTTATCTGTAATGTGGTTTATCTATGTTCCGGCTTTATGCTTTTAGATAGTGTAATTTTATTATTGAAGGTGTTTGGGTAACTGTTACTGCTAAACAACATTGTGATTTTACTACTATGCTTTAACGGCGCCGGCCACTAGAGGTCGCGATTACTATTTACGCTATGCTTTAACGACGATGACCACTAGAGGTCACGATTACTATTTGCACTATGCTTTAACGTCACTGGTCGCTAGAGGTCGCAATTACTATTAACACTATGCTTTAATGACTGCGGCCACTAGAGGTCGTGATTACTATTTACACTATGCTTTAACGACGTTGACCACTAGAGGTCATGATTACTATTTGCACTATGCTTTAACGTCACCGGTCGCTAGTGGTCGCAATTACTATTAACACTATGCTTTAACGACGGCGGTCACTAGAGGTCGCGATTGCTATTTACACTGTGCTTTAACGATGATGACCACTAGAGGTAATTGTAATGTGCTTTAATACATATACACTATGTATTATACTATATATATATATATATATATATATATATATATATATATATATATATATATATATATATATATATATATAGTATTCTTATACACTAATGATTCGTGATTTGCTATTTGTTTTTATGCTTTAAATGACGGTCCTGAGTAGGTCCATACATTGAGTTTTTTATTTATTTATTTTTAACGCTCTTTAGGATATGCTTCTGTTGTGATGATGGTTTTGTCCATGAGTATTGATATGTATGCTACACGTGTTGTTGTTTTATTATAGCCATCGCTCGAAAACAACACGGCTCAACACCGGTTATATGATTACGTAATTTTGTTTTTCCGCAGGTCGTATTTTTTCATATTGTACTAGGGTTATTTTCATACTACTCTGTTTATATTAATATCATATTAACTGCTATCCGAGGTCTTGCTTCTAGATTGTATTTACATTTGTATTGTTGTCAAAATTCTGTTTCAGCTCTCCCTCCTGGGTCTTGGCCTTTGTGGGAGACATCGACGCTGGTTTCCGCAGTACCTCTGGATCTACTATCTGGATCGTTCCCTACTGAAGACTCGACGTCGGCATCTGGGCAATCCGCACCTCCACAGCCACCGTCGCCGCCACCATCAGCACTGCCAGCAACCACAGACAACCCGCGGATAGCACCCCGGACACCAACGTCGACTTGCGCCGCATCACCCCCTGACCAAACCCTGCCTCTACCCCCTGCCCCCGAGCGCTCTGTCACAGCTACCCAAGACAGACCCCACGCTCCAGTGTCGCCGACCCTATTAGCGTTCCATGATGCAACGGCTGTAAAACAACAGCTTGAATTCAGAGTACGTACGCTTGAACGTCGTCTTCATCAGAGTGAAATACAGAGTCGTCGTCTAGCACGTCAAGCGCGTCAAGCACGTAAATACCGCCGTTCTGCGAGAAATATACGTGAAGGTAAGATTAACAACCATTTCAACGAGTAACCAGCAGGGATGCATATGTCTTAAATATTATGATAATCGTTACAGAACTCATCTTTAAGGACGTCACGAATAAAGCGCTGGTGTCTGAAGTTCTGAGACTCCTAAAACAACAAGGACCTGGTGGTAACAGACGTCGTGGACTGATCTGACTGAAGTTCGACCCCAGTAAGGTCCATTTGGATCCTCATTATTTAAAAGCAGTGATGGGTGATTACGGTTTGAGGTTGCTGTTGCACTGCAGGTGATTGTGTTTTGAGGTCGCTGTTGCATCGCGGGTGATTGTGTTTTGAGACTGTTGTTTTGTTTATTAAATGTTTTTTAATTATTATTTTATTGTTATTGTTATTATTGTTATTACGCTATGGCCAACCATGATGGTTTTCCTTCCGGTTCTGACCCTGAATCCACACACAACCAGGACACTACACCACACCTCATTGACCAGAGTGCTTCACCAACACGTATGTTTCTGTCTCACTTGTTTGACAACGTGTCTGAGGAGGATGTAGTGCAGGTCTATGATCCGAGTATAAATGAAAACATGGAGTCAATTTTTTTCGGCGAGAGAGAGGATAACCGAATTTTAAATATGGTTCCTGCATCATCTCGTGAGGGTAGGGCTGATACCTCTTTAGACAATGGCGATCGGTTAGAAAGGTTTGTTGATAATCTGCAGACGACTGATTCAGGGACAACTGCTCTTGACCCTCTGGTAGATGTGTCTGACTCTAACTGTAGGGATGACAATGTTGATGATGACGGTGATTCGCTTCAGGAAGGATGTTGTATTAGAGGTACCGGTATTGAATCAGAAGTCATAGAGCCTTTTAACACCGATAGGATAAGAAGGGTGCTAACACGTCCTGCTGTACCGGACACTCCTGATTTAGCTACTTTCTACAGAGGTTGGATGCAACAGGTCAGGGAGTTGGCTGATGAAGCGCAGAGACTGGCAGATCGAGAGGATGTGGTTCAGCTTGAAGTGGTAGGTGAAGATGTTCAAGAACACGTTAATGTTGTGGTTGAAGGCGACGGTGGAAATATGTACCCTGCTTTTGAGGACCTCCTTAGCAACACAGTGCAATCTGACAGAGTCATCGCTATGGGTAAGAGAATTGAATTAACGGTCCAAATTGTACATATCCCTCGAGGAGGCGCGAAACGCAAGCTCGAGAAGACGCTGGATGCCAAAATTTTTGTTAAAAAAAGACGACATCTCTATGTAGTTGGTGGTGATGGAACCAAGCAGCTTTGCGTCGCAATCAGCCTTTCTTGTCTCCTTAATCCTAACCGTGCGTATCAAGATTGTGTTGAGTTGGGGAGGGAATTATTAAACAAAGCTGGTTTAGATTCTCAAACACCTATCATATTCACAGATATACCCCTGTTTGAACGGATAGTGAGGCGTAAAATTGTTGTGTTTAATAAAGCGACAGCAAACCAGCCATTAGCGCATTATGCCACCGGTTTTGCTGATGGTTCGGAGCCCTTATTCTTGTTTCTACTTCAGGGACACTATTACGGGGTGAAGAACCCTAAAGGTTTGTTAGGAACACGTTACTTTTGCGTCAGCTGTCATAAGGGGTATGAAGATAAATCAAAACACATATGCAAAGCTCACTGTAGCGTTTGTCACGATCCTGTTTGCCCTACAGAGGTCCCAGACCCGGTAACTTGTGACGACTGTCGCAGGGTTTGTCACAACCCAGCAAAGAGACAGGTGGCTAAGGCTTGTCTTAATAGCCTTTGGGGAAAGTTTTGTCAGAGAGTGAACATGTCTCAGGTTTCTGTAGTGTCAGACCCCAACGAGTTTTTCAGTTTCATGTTTTCAGGGAAATACGAGGTCAGCTACTTTAACGTGCTGGATGAGAAAAAAGTTGTGATCCAGTGGCATTACAATGGTCTCTACCCTCCTGGTAAAAGCAGCAATGTTTTTATCGGAGCTTTTACCACTGCTTATGCTCGTCTGAAGTTGTACAGTTACATGGAGAAATTGCAGGAGAATGTTCTCTACGTTGACCCAGACAGCTTGATATATGTTGTGAAAGACGGCGAGACACCTTTAAAATTAGGTAACTATCTCGGTGATCTGACTGATGAACTCGATGGGGATAGCATCGAGGACATTGTTTCGGCGGGTCCTA
The DNA here is from genome assembly GCF_027744825.2 of Synchiropus splendidus. NCBI lineage: Eukaryota > Metazoa > Chordata > Actinopteri > Syngnathiformes > Callionymidae > Synchiropus > Synchiropus splendidus. The sequence continues at coordinate 25,950,500 of NC_071339.1, read as the reverse complement.
AGACGTATGCTTATAGGACCAAAGGACAGAAGATGGTTGTGATGAAAGTTAAAGGTATCACGCAAACAAAAGAATCTTGTCAGCGGATAAACTTTGACTCCGTCAGAGATCTTGTAGAGGGCTATTTGCAGAATTCACCTGATGGGGTGCTTGAGACCCGGCAATGCAACATTGTGAGGGATAAAAAGAACATCGCAGTAAAAAACAGATGAGTTATTAAAAAACTCCGAGTCGTGTACGATAAGAGGCGATTGTTTTCGGACGGCACAACCAAACCTTTCGGGTTCTGATTTTTGAGTGGATGAGGGGTCATTATGGAAGGAATTAATTTCGATCCGCGTTTGAAAACACCATTTTCATGTCTAGTGGTGGGACCGTCGGGGTCGGGAAAGACCCATTTTGTAAAATGTATACTTGAAAATTGTGAACATGTTATGGATGATGTCAATATAAATATTGTATGGATTTATACTTCTTTTCAACCTATGTACAGTGAATTGCAAAAGATGAATAAAAATATCAAATTCATTGGAGGTTTACCTGAATCTTTTGAAAATGAAGATGTATTTCCTTCTGATAGAAAACATTTGATTATTCTTGACGACGATTTTTGAAGCGTCTGAAAGCCCAGAGGTTGTTCGCATTTTTACGCAGTATAGACATCATAAAAATATGAGTGTTATATTGCTGACGCAAAACTTATTTCATCGCGGTAAATATAGTCGTGCTATTAGTCTGAATAGCAATTACTCTGTATTGTTTACCCGTCTCAAAGAGCTTTCTTTCTAGAAAGCTTTGAAGATGCTACAGCTGACGTCCACGGGTACTTAATCGTTGATCTAACACCCTCCTGTCCAGAACGCTGCAGACTAAGGACTGGGATACTACCTCATCAGCGTCACACTGTGTACACACCAAAAACGTTTGCTTGAGTTATGTCAGCGCGTATAAAAAGAAACGCTTGTTTACTTAAGGAACTATACCATGCTCCGTACCAAGAAACGAGTAAAGACATTTTGACACGTAGTTCCCGGGACTTCATTCAAGCTCTCGGTGAGATCGCCCTGAATGTTTTGAAGGGGAATGTACCATTGTCGCAGGCTCAGTTAAAAAAACTGAAAAAACAGAAGAAAAACATCAGACTCTTGGCTAATAAAAAAGCATGCTTGAAGCGTAAACAAAGGATTCTTAAAAAGCAATCGGGTGGATTCCTGTTGCCGTTGCTAGCGGCTGCCGTTCCAATAATTGGAAATCTAATATGAGGACTTGTAAAGAAGTAAAACGCTATGAAGACTGTCCAGAAAGTGTATCTCGTCTCTCCTCGACAAATTAACCAGTTATCACGTCCAACCTCTGACATCCGTGAAACTGCCAAAGATGAATTGAATGAGAAGATGAGGACCATTCTAAATGATTCTCAGTTAAACTCGTATGAGAAGATTAAAAACTACGATGCTCTATTGCAGAGATATTTAACCTTTACTAAACAGGATCAGATAGACCAAAGGAGAGTAACTCTGACTTTACAACGAGACGGAGTAAGCGATCATCCCCTCGACTCTGACAGACGTGTCGAAAGCGTTCTAAAATCACCCTCTGTAACAGATGACCTGGGTAAGGATATTCTAAATAGCCTTCCGTCAAAAGCTCGAAGAAATGCTGAACACATTATCCGGAGGATATCCAAAAACGGCGACGGTTGGAATATGAATGGTGAATTTATGTATGAAGGAAATGCTGTAAAAGGCTCTCATGTGATCGATATATTCAAGTACCTTTCTCTACCGTATGAGAAAACAAGTTCTTCATTACCTGAGGGATGGTCCGAGTTTCTCGTCACATTATTAAAGCTAAACATCCCTCTCACCCTGCTGTCCAATCCTTAAGCGAATCGAATTCTATCTCGTGATAGAGGATTCTTTCAATTTCAGGAGTGAAGCTATTCACTATTGTAAAAACGATGTTGACATTCTGGCCAGAGGATGCATGATATTTAGAGACGAGTTTTTTAAAGAAACAGGTGTTGATGCACTCTCGTCCATAACAATCGCCTCTGCGTGTATGGCTGTTGTCAGGACCAACTATTTAAAACCAGACACATTAGCCATGTCCCAACAATTATGTAACGAGCGGTAACAAGAGGTTCTCAGATGCTTCCATCCAGTGGCTGCACAATCACACAGACAGGGCATTTTCATACAACATGCCTTGAACCGTGGGGAGATGGTGTTTGGCCAGTATTTTGTTGACGGTTATCCTGAAGTTGACGGTGTTACGCAGGTCTGGGATTTTAACGGATGTTTATTCCACGGTTGTCCTTCATGTGTTGACCCTCATGCAGTTTTTCCGTTAAGAGGTAGACCATACGGTGAATACTACTCTGCTCCGATGGAGAGAGAGCAGGCGTTAAAGTCTGATCATGGGGTGCGTCTTTTTACCATCTGGGAACACGAATGGCATTCGCTTCGACAGTCGTTTGATGATCTCAGAGATTTTCTCTTAGATTTTGACACCCCTGAGCCTCTCAACCCTCGTAATGCCCTCTACGGCGATAGAACCAGCGCTTTAAAGCTGCGTTACACGGCCAAGCCTGATGAAAAAGTTTATTACGCTGATGTCACCTCTCTGTATCCTTACGTCAACAGCACGTGCTCCTACCTCCTAGGTCACCCCCGAATAATTCACGAAGACTTCGGGGATTCCAGACAGTACTTCGGTCTTATCAAGGCGGTTGTCTATCCTCCTCGGGGTTTATATGTACCTGTTTTACCCTACAGAGGACCGGGGGTAAATTACACTTCACGTTATGCAGTATCTGTTCATGTCGTAATGTTCAAGGCAGTGACTGTACGCATAATGATGACGAACTTGTTTTGACAGGGGTCTGGGTCACGGTTGAGTTCAACAAGGCTCTGGACAAGGGATACAAGGTGGCCAAGATTATCGAAGTATGGCATTTTGATAGATCTAGCAATTGTATTTTCGCAGGTTACATCCGTACATTCCTGAAGGACAAGCAGGAGGCTTCTGGTTACCCTGCTGAGGCCGTTGATCAGGAAAGCCGTGACAAATACATTGAGGATTATCAAGCCCATCAGGGGATTTTGCTTTGCGCTGATAAGATTTGTCACAACCCAGCAAAGAGACAGGTGGCTAAGGCTTGAATTAATAGCCTGTGGGGCAAGTTTTATCAGAAAGAGAACATGTCTCAGGTTTCTGTAGTGTCAGACCCCAACGAGTTTTTCAGTTTCTTGTTTTCAGGGAAATACGAGGTCAGCTACTTTAACGTGCTGGATGACAAAAAAAGTTGTGATCCAGTGGCGTTTCAAGGGTCTCTACCCTCCCGGTAAATGCAGCAATGTTTTTATCAGAGCTTTTACCACTACTTATGCTCGTCTGACATTGTACAGTTACATGGAGAAATTGCAGGAGAATGTTCTCTATGTTGACACAGACAGCTTGATATATGTGGTGAAAGACGGCAAGACGCCTTTAAAATTAGGTAACTATCTCGGTGATCTGACTGATGAACTCGACGGGGATAGCATCAAGGACTTTGTTTCGGCGGGTCCTAGGTCGTATGCTTATAGGAACAAAGGACAGAAGAAGGTTGTGATTAAAATTAAAGGTATCACGCAAACAAAAGAATCTTGTGAGCGGATAAACTTTGACTCCGTCTGTAGAGGGCTATTTGCAGAATTCACCTGATGGGGTGCTTGAGACCTGCCAACACAACATTGAGAGGGATAAAAAGAACATCGCAGTAAAAAACAGATCAGTTATTAAAAAACTCCGGGTCGTGTACGATAAGAGGCGATTATTTTCGGATGGGACAACCTAACCTTTCGGGTTCTGAGTTTTGGGTGGATGAGGGGTCATTATCGAAGAAATTAATTTCGATCCACATTTGAAAACACCATTTTCATGTCTAGTGGTGGGACCATCAGGGTCAGGAAAGACCCATTTTGTAAAATGTATACTTGAAAATTGTGTGGACTTGAAAAAAATGTAATGGATGATGTCAATGTAAATATTGTACGGATTTATACTTCTTTTCAACCTTTGTACAGTGAATTGCAAAAGATGAATAAAAATATCAAATTCATTGAAGGTTTACCTGAATCTTTTGAAAATGAAGATCTATTTCCTTCTGATAGAAAACATTTGATTATTCCTGACAATGTTATTTTTGAAACTTCTGAAAACCCTGAGGCATTTTTACACAGTAGAGACATCATAAAAATATGAGTGTTATAATGCTTACTCAAAACGTATTTCATCGTGGTAAATATAGTCGTACTATTAGTCTGAATATCAATTACTTTGTATTGTTTAAGAATCCTCGCGATAAAATGTAGATAAAAGTTGTTGCTCAACAGGTTCACCCGTCTCAAAGAGCTTTCTTTCTAGAAATCTTTGAAGATGTTACAGCTGGCGCTCACGGGTACTTAATTGTTGATCTAACACCCTCATGTCCAGAACGCTACAGACTAAGGACTGGGATACTTCCTCATCAACGTCACACTGTGTCCATACCAAAAACGTCTGCTTAAGTTATGTCAGTGCGTATAAAAAGAAACGCGGGTTTACTTAAGGAACTATAGCATGCTCCTTCAAAGAAACGTAAAGACATTTTGATGCATAGTTCTCGGGACTTTATTCAAGCTCTCGGTGAGATCGCCCTGAATGTTTTGAAGGGGACTGTACCATTGTCGCAGGCTCAGTTCAAAAAACTGAAAAAACAGAAGAAAAACATCAGACTCTTGGCTAATAAAAAAGTGTGCGTGAAGCGTGAAGGATTCTTAAAAAGCTGTTGCCGTTGCTATCGGCAGCTGTTCCAATCATTGGAAATCTAATAGGACGACTTGTAAAGAAGTAAAACACGATGAAGACTGTCCAGAAAATGTATCTCGTCTTTCCTCAGCAAATTATCCAGTTATGACGTCCAACCACCGACATCCGTGAAACTGCCAAAGATGAATTGAATGAGAAGATGAGGACCATTCTAAATGATTCTCAGTCTAACTCGTATGAGAAGATAAAAAAGTATAATGCTCGATTGCAGAGATATTTAACCTTTACTAAAGAGGATCAGAGAGACCAAAGGAGAGTAACTCTGACTTTACAATGAGATGGAGTCAGCGATCATCCCCACGACTCTGACAGTCGTGTCGAAAGTGTTCTAAAAACACCCACTGTAACAGATGACTTGGGTAAGGATATTCTAAATAGCCTTCCGTCAAAAGCTCGAAGAAATGCTGAATACATTATCCAGAGGATATCCAAAGACGGTGGTGGTTGGAATATGAATGGTGAATTTATGTATGAAGGAAGTGCTGTAAAAGGCTCTCATGTGATCGATATATTCAAGTACCTTTCCCTACCGTATAAGAAAACAAGTTCTTCGTTACCTGAGGGATGGTCCGAGTTTCTCGTCACATTATTAAAGCTAAAATGCCTCTCACACTGCTGTCCAATCCTGAATCGAGGGCTCAATATCAGAGACTTAAATTGAATTCTATCTTACGAAAGAAAAGTATAGCTGAGAGCTGGTCTCCCGACCCAAAGGACCCTAAAGTGACACCTCAACGACGCTTGACGCGTGTAGTGACCAAAGGGAAGAAATTGTCTCTAACACCTCGATGGGTTTCCTGAATAATTGTCTTGTACACAGTTATTGTCTTTTCATCAAAGAAATGTTTTATTGAATTACTATGAGATTACAGATTTTTTTTAAATACACACACGCACAATAAGATTAGTCACACGTTACAATAGTCTTTAAAATACAGAAGAGAACAGTTTTGTTGTTTCCATGGACAGTGTGCACATCTTTTTAGACATTGTTGATGTCCTTTCACAAAGTTGTATAGCATGAGGTCGTTTTTTAAGTTATCGTCACTGTATAGACTTAATACTTCTCCGATAGACAGCCCTCTAGCACGATGACAGAGGTAGAAGACGCAATGATGACCACATACAAACGATAGAGGGTGCTGTAGTTGACCATTGTTGTACTTGATGACCTCTGAATGTTTCTTGAGGAACTTTAAAATATTTTCAGGGTAATGTGCAAAGTAGGGCCCCATTCCAAACGAGTCAAAGAAAGTTGTTCTCCCGTCTTCTTTGAGAGTTAAAGCCAGCCAGTGCACTTCTGGTTTATGTGCCGGATGTGTGTTGACGATGAAATATGCAGGCAGTCTGAGGGGTTGTGTCAATTGAGGCAACTTATCCGACGGCCACACACCGTAAAATGTGTCGCCCATGAGACCTCTCAGCAGCCTCTGTAACTGGAGACTATCCATAACTTTTATAATAATAGTCCACCAGCACTTGTCTTTTTGCATCAATCTCCAGAATGGAATCATAACAAGCGTACACAATCAGTGTTAGGGTGTTTGGTGAAGCAACTCTGAATCTCATCTCCAGTCTTAAATTCCCTTTTGAGACAGCTGAGAGAGCGTCGTTGTCATCGGCTGGATTGAGATTAAATGCAAACAGCGAATATCCACTGTTAAAACCTTTGCGGTCAATGCTTAGATACTTCAAATGTCTTCCTGTAGCTAGAATCATGTTATAAAACTCTTTGACCGCCATACCGTTGTTAAACTGAGGTTGAAAAGCTTTAGCGGGGATCTGTCGACCGTCCTGACAGAGGGCTAGATATTCATGTTGAACGGGCAGAGATCTTTCCTACCGGAAAATGCCTCATGACGCACCATCCCTAAAACCACGGATTTAGGTCTTGAACCCAGAAATAAACTCTCCTGGGTACATATTCTCGAGTTCTCTGGAATGGAGTATGTTTTTACGTTGACTCGTGAGAGGGGGTAGAGAGCATTTCCTTTTAACAAACCCGCTGCATGACGTATTCTCACAGCTGGCGAAACAGTGACTTTCTTCACAAACAGAGAGGTGCCAAGGATTTTCAGACGAAAGGTGGAGTTGCGAGGTCCGGTCAGGCAGAAGGCATCATTCGCCCTGGTGAGTTTAATTCTTAAATCGACCGAGTTTAATAACAGTCTCTCACAGAAAAATATGTCGCTGTGCAGAGGACTGAGAAGATGTACTTCTCTGGACCTGCTCGTGAACTCAGCCCGTTTATTAAGGCCTGCGTTGGGACCGTTTACAGTGATGATCGAGTCAACCGACCCAGGTGTGTCTTGGTAAAAAAGGCCGGCGCTAAACTGTGTTTTAAGAGTGTCGCCTGAAAAGTTGAGAAGTGTTTCGATCATAGCTCTGTACGGGTGAGTGAAACTGGACTGCGAAATCATCCGATCCCCCAGAACCACATCGCACTGGTCAAAGATTGTGTTTAGAGGATAATTGATGAGACCGACTGCTGCGTCGTTAGCCAGCGGTATGCCATCGGCGTTAGTAATTCTTGCACGCACGAGTAGAAGGGTGTCGTTTAGGTCTAGATACTTTTCGCCGTCTCCTGGTATAAAAAACTCAATCGCTGATCGCGGCTACTGGATCAATTTCAGTGTAAATTTTGTCCTCGATGGAAAGCCGTGTCATCGGCGGCGTGAATAAATCCAGTTCTGCCAATGTGCATTCAGCAGATTTCTGGTGTAGGAGTGCCATGTTACTGTATATAAGGTTTTTTAAAGTATATCAGAGCTCCCTCTGGACTTCCTCTTGGCCCGTTTGCTTCTGTCAACTGACTTCTTTCTTTTTTTGTTTGTACGTTTATTAGAGCTCTGTGTTACATGTCGTCCTGGAGGGCGTCTCTTTGTTCTTCGTGATAAGACAGCTATACCTCCTGACCCTTCCTGTCTCTGTTGATCGCTCATTCCTCTCATGGTACAGGTGAACATATCTGTGGCTATGTTACCCACTGCTGATTTGAGATGGGGTTTCGCTATGGCGATACCTCTTTTCAACAAAGGTGATATAAACCGAAACATTTTTGAGAAGAGGGAACCGATGCCTCGTCCGTACATAACCGGGGCACCGTCAAAACCGGGTAGCTCTCCGCCCACCTGTTTTTCATAATATTGTACAACTCTGTGCGGGTCGTCTCTTAAGCCTGCATGAACCATTGTGTTTGTTTTTGACTTGGTCTGCAAAGGCTGGTTATCCCTTTGGTGTTGTTGTGATCAATGAATTTCCAGACGTCGATGCAAGGGCTATATAATATCCTCTCAAGTAACAGGTCTAAAGTGTAGAGTCAACACCACCTTTCCAAATGTAAAATTGACTGGTTTGTTAAGATCTGGTTTAATTTGTGTCTGAATATTTTCAATATGGTTCTTGGCAACCGGTAAATAGTAAGCAGGGTTAAAATGCTGTGTGATTATATCTGAGTAACTACCCTTGATTTCCACCGTTCTTAAAAGCGGTGCATATGCATCCTCTACAAGCTGCGGTCTTACAACGTCAGTAGAGATGGTAAAACCCCACTTTTAAATCAACAGGATGGGGCGCTCTGAACTCGCAATAAATGATGCAATTAGCAGGATCTACACCTAACATGTAAGCCAAAGGCGAGTTAAAAAGCACTAGGTTCTGACTGTCTCCTTGAAGATCAATGTTTTGCCGTGCACGGTCAAACAGGAAGCATATATTCTCATTGTTTTTTTTTTAAAGTTTGCTCCATCTCGGTTGTAATCTGATCAAGTGAGCTGTAATATCCAACCGTCTTTTTTCCTCTGAGCTGAGGCGCTGGCGTCAGGATCCGGAGCCCAAAGTCTCGCCATGGCTCTATGAAATTCATCTTTATGAAGCCGCGACGTGTTACCATCTGAATCTGATCCTCTCGGAGCAGCCGTGTTGGTGTTGGAGTCAGCTCCTCTATGGTTTGGTTTCCAGTAAAATGACGACGTATCCTCTGGAATATTATGCCACGTGTGAGGGTATGTAATCTCCGTCAAAGCAACCTCCCATTTTCCGTTTAAATCGATATGTTATGCTAAATGCGGAAAGTACCAATTGAGTTGTCTTTAAAAACTTTTGCACTGGCGTTTGATGGTAAAGTCACATAGAAGCCCCATTCTTTGAGCCCTACATGATGATATGATGCCTGGTGTCAAGGAGGATCGTCTTATATATATTTTACATCTGAAGCTTTTACCCAGCTGTTGAATTTTTCAGGCCAGTTCTGTCACCTCCTTTAACGACGGGTTCCTTGAGAATCTTTTCAACGTGAAATACTTGGATGGGTTTGTCATCGAAATCTTTCAATTTATACACAGGCGGGTTGCAGTGAATATGTTCAGTTATCGTAAATATCTCGTCTGTAAAAATCTGCTCATACTTTTTGTCAAATACACCTCGTAGTTTTGATATCCTAACATGATCGCCCTCCTTAAATTTTGGCTTGTAAAGATTGTCAAACAGAGTATTTTCTTTAGTTACTTCCATCGGTGTCATTTTTATACTACTGTGATAGCTGTGATTATAACTCTTTGCTATATCCTGTAAAACCTTGATGTAACGTAGGGTGTTTTTAACTGTAAAATATCTCCACATCCGATTTTTTAGAGTGCGGTTAAATCTCTCAACCACAGAGGCCGTAACGTCACTCGCTGTTGAAAAATGATTAATACCCATCCTTTCCATCAAAGCCCGGAAACTCTTGTTGAAAAATTATTTCCCGTCATCCTCTGTAGCTTTGCAGGCGTCCAGCTCTCCTCCAGCACTGATTCAAACGCCTTCACTGTCTCAATCGCAGTCTCTGTTTAAAACGCGTACATAGGCCTTCTTTGAAAATACATCTATAACGGTCAACAAGGATAGTAGCTGGCGCTGTGGAGACGGCTGCCTCTCCAGTAGCTCTTCAGTCTTTAGCTCTTTTTTACCTTTTTCAACTTCTTTTCATCTACTTTCTTCACTCTCCCGGTGGAGTGATTGTGTGTTTTATGTATCCTATGGATACTTTAGACTTTTTAACGAAAACAAGAGCCAGTTTCCTCACCTACTCACGCGAGGACCTGCTGGCTCTGCAAACAAAGGGACGAGCCGGGATACGACATCGCATTCCGGTGGAGCTGAGGAGGAGACCTCGGGGCTGCAAGGCTGGCGCTAAGCTAAAGACCGAGCGTACGGAGAATCGGAGACGCTACAAGCCATCAATTCCCTCCGTCATCATGGGGAATGTGAACTCGCTGCCGAATAAGATCGACGAGCTGTCCGCACTGAACAACCAGCGGATCTACCGGGAAAGCAGTCTGTTCATCTTCACGGAGACATGGCTAAACCACCTCGTTCCGGATGCTAACGTTGACCTGCCTGGATTCACTGCTGTGAGAGCTGACAGAGACACTAAGGCAAGCGGGAAAAGCAAAGGTGGGGGTCTCATCATGTATGTGAACAACCGCTGGTGTAACCCAGGTCATATCTCCGTAAAGACAATCTCTTGTTGCCGGGACCTCGAGCTGCTAGCTGTTAGCCTGCGGCCATATTATCTGCCGAGGGAGTTTAGTCACGTGATCACCGTCTGTGTTTACATCCCTCCGAGAGCGGACGCAGCCACTGCCTGTGAGAAAGTCCACGCTGTCACAGCAAGGCTGCAGACACAGCACCCTGATGCACTCATGATCATCTCTGGGGACTTTAATCATGCAACTTTGGACTCTACTTTGGCTGCTTTCAACCAAGTTGTAGACTGTCCGACCAGAAACAACAGGACAATTGATCTACTGTATGTTAATGTACGGGATGCATACAGAGCGACTCCCCTCCCCCCACTAGGGAAGTCTGATCACAACCTGGTCCAACTGCAGCCACTGTATATCCCCCTGGTCCAAAAGCAACCGGTTGAAACCCGATCCATCAGGAGGTGGTCCCCTGAGAAGGAAAGTGCCTTGAGAGACTGCTTTAACACCACAGTCTGGGATGTGCTGTTGAACCCGCCTGGTGAGGACATAGAGGAGATGACACACTGTCTGACAGATTATCTTAACTTCTGCATCGACGTGGTCTCCCCTGTCAAGACTGTCCGCTACTACCCTAATAACAAGCCATGGGTCACGCGGGAAGTCAAGACTGTCCTCAACAAGAAGAAGACTGCCTTCCGGAGTAGAGATAAGGAGGCCATGAAGGCAGCTCAGCAGGAGGTGAAGCACTGTGTGAAGGAAGCTAAGGACAGCTATAGGAGGAAGGTGGAGCAGAAGCTGAGGGACAACAACATGAGGGAGGTCTGGCAAGGTGTGAGGACCATCACGGGTTTCAACACAAAGTCCAGAGCCGGCGGGGGGACAGTGGAGAGGGCAAACGAACTGAATGACTTCTTCAACAGGTTCAATCAGCCCCTGCCCCCCCCACCCCCACCCTCACCACAGCCATCCCACCCTCCCCCCTTCACACAACAAAGCACAACAACACCCTCCTCCTCCCCCACATCAACACCATCGCCACCACACCTCACCACAGACCAGGTCAGAGGAGAGCTGAGGAAGCTCCGACCCAGGAAAGCTGCAGGCCCAGACAAAGTGTGTCCAAGACTACTGAAGACCTGCGCTGCAGAACTGGGGGAACCAGTACAACGGATCTTCAACCTCAGCCTCCAGACTGGGAGAGTGCCAACACTCTGGAAGACATCCCGCATTGTTCCTTTTCCGAAGAAGAACCGGCCCAGCGAGCTGAATGACTTCCGACCAGTGGCACTCACTTCACACCTGATGAAGACGCTGGAACGGCTCTTCCTCAGCCTCCTCAGACCTCAGGTACAGCACGCCCAGGATCGCCTGCAGTTTGCATACCAGCCAGATGTTGCCGTGGAGGATGCCATCCTCTACCTACTCCATCGAGCCCACTCCCATCTGGACAAGGGAAGCGGCACAGTGAGGATTCTCTTCCTAGACTTCTCTAGTGCCTTTAACACCATCCAGCCTTCTCTGCTTCGGGACAAACTGGGCAGGATGGGAGTGGACCCCCACCTGGTGGACTGGATCTCCGACTACCTCACTGGCAGACCACAGTACGTCGGGCTGAAGGACATCACGTCTGACACTGTGGTCAGCAGCACAGGAGCCCCCCAGGGCACAGTGCTGGCCCCTGTTCTCTTCACCCTGTACACATCAGACTTCTGCTACAACTCAGAGCTGTGTCACATTCAGAAGTACGCAGACGACACAGCCATTGTCGGGTGCATACGGGATGACAGGGAGGAGGAGTATCGGAGACTGGTCAGGGACTTTGCTGCATGGTGCCGCACCAACCACCTACAGCTCAATACCTCTAAAACGAAGGAGCTGGTTATTGACTTCGGGAGGTCCAAACCAAGACCGCGACCAGTCCTGTTAGAGGGAGCTGAGGTGGAGACTGTGGACTGTTACAAGTACCTTGGGCTGTGGCTGGACAATAAACTGGACTGGACAACACACACCAGCCACCTGTATAGGAAGACACAGAGCAGGATGTACTTCCTGAGGAGACTGCGGTCCTTCAACATCTGCAGTAAACTGCTGCAGATGTTCTACCAGTCTGTGGTTGCCAGCGTCCTTTTCTACACCGTGGTGTGCTGGGGGGGCAGCATATCCAAGAAGGACACTTCCAGACTGGACAAACTGATCAGGCGGGCCGGCTCTGTGGTCGGCATGAAGCTGGACTCTCTGGTGATCGTGGCAGAGTTGAGGACTCTGGACAAACTGCTGGATATTATGGACAACACCAGCCACCCTCTGCACACCGTCATCAGCAACCAGAGGAGCTTGTTCAGTGAAAGGCTGCTGCTCCCCAAGTGTCGGACCAACAGACTTAAGAACTCCTTTGTACACCACGCCATCGTACTCTACAACTCCTCACTTGGGGGGAGGAAGTAGTAGGGTACACCACGCTTTACCACATAGAAATGGACACCTGCTCTTACAATGTGCAATACCCATCTCAATGTGCAATAACCATCCCTACGGTGCAATAACCCTTTTTAACCTAGTTTAATTTTTAACGTTTTTATTTTTTTTTATTTTATTTTATTTTATTTTATTTTATTTTTTTATTATATATATATATATATATATATTTTTTTTTTAATCTTATTTTATTTTCAATTGTATTTTTACTTCCAGGTTATTAGTATTATTATTTTTATTTCATTTGTATTTTCTTTCTTATTCTCTGTGTGATGCTCTTCCTAACTGCATGCCCTTCCTTGCCTCTATTGTTACTGGAAACGTAAATTTCCTGGAGGGAGTCATCCCAAAGGGATCAATAAAGTCAAGTCTAAGTCTAAGTCTAAGTCTCTAAGTCTAAGTAATTTTGATCGACGTTATATCTAGCCAATGCCTGCATGTCGCATAGGTCGGCCTGGAATTGTTGAAGAGGCCTGTGAACAAATACTCTGTTTCTCGGAAAGTTTACTCTGGCTGGTTTATGTAAGGTGTTATGCAAAGCATTCTGTTTTGATAAAAAACTTTAATAGATTTAGAACTGACTGGTTTTCCAGTCTCAACCTGCACCCCTCCACGAAGGCGATCCACACCTCCATAGCTCCCGGGGTGAAGAGGATTGTAAGAAACTCTTTAATGATGTGTCTCACCGACATGTTAAACGAGAAATGAAAGAGCTGAGATCCGAATATGCCTCTTAATGTTTTTTATTAAACAGGTTATGTCAGGATTCAAACGTAATGTTATACAAAGAGAAAAAAAAAAAGTATCACATATGAGGGAATCTCGTGTTTGTGACATGGACCAGGACCGGCGTTCTATTCCAGATTCTACTTGTTGATTCCAGACGTTCAATTAGAGGATCCTCTGGCTCATGTTTGATGTATTCATTCCAGACACTTGACTTTGGAGACCTCATTTCGAGCAAGACTGTCTCAGCCGTAGCCTTGGTTCTCATTTTCTCCGGTTGTATGTCATTCAGGGTCAAGTAGTGTTGTATAGCAGGCAGAAAGTTCTTGTTACAGAGTCTCTTCATCAACGGGTGGAAGTTAAGACTGTAGAAAACATCCTCCACCTCTTCAAGACAGCTGTGTTGTAGTTGGCTGGGATGATCTACTTGGCAACCGCAGCAGATCTCCCTCCAATACCTGCGCATGGTTTTACCTAGTAGATGAAATACAACTGTCTTTACAGCTTTCAGGAAGAAACCGCTTTTCCAGCCATCCGTTTCATCATGAGCTGCTGGTTCTTGGTCTTGAGAAGCTGAGGATGAAGCAGGCGGATACACGCTGACAGTTTCGTTCTTGGGGTAGGAGGTTGTTGCTCTCCCTACAGGTTCCTCCTCATCACCCACTTCATCCATTTCAGTTGCATCAGAGTCGTCTGTGTCGTCTTTGATGGTCAACGAAGGTCAGGCTCCGGCTGTCGTGTCGTTGTTAGAACCGACGTACTCATGACCATCACCCGTAACGTGTTCTACCACAGTAAATAGAGGGGTCGTCGAGGAGTTGTTCATTCCGTACCCAGTGCCGCCTGTAGCAGCTCCGAGGAAGATATTGGCGATACGTCTCATAATACCTTCTGTCCTCATTGTTGTCTTGGACGTGCTTGTTCCAAAGGGTACATCTGCAGGGTGTCGCTCTGGAAAAAATCCTCTTTATAGCAGCCATCAGCGAGTAGGCGGTCCAAAGGGGGCAGGACTAAAAGGTCAGTGCTTTTTTCAGCACAAGGGCATCATTCCATAAGCGGCTATGGTCGAAGAGGCCGTCGATTTTCGGAGAAATCTCCTGAATTTTATTACTCCAAGCATCCATCGGTGTTGCTAACAGAGTACGAAATACACCGCAATCAGAATTAAAATACTCCAGGACGAAATCTTCTTCTTCACCCGTGACTCCTGTTGATACTTTATGGATGGCCCTGAAGGACCATCATCCTGATCCTGAGATTTTAGCCAGCCATATAGCCATGAAGGACGGCTTGCTCTCCATTCGATCAGGTTTGTTAGTCACGGCTCCAGGCTTCTGACGTTGTTGTTGTTGTTCTTCTTCAGCCCTTGGAAGATTTTCCGGCTCAGCACACCCCAGTCGTTAGACGATAACAGCCATCTCCGTATAGGCATTCAAGGTTTCGTCATCGCCCAACTGATAAATGTACATTTCAGCTGTTTCATACTTGAACGTGTACCCCCATCTCCCTCGGCGTCCGTAAGGCTCTAGAGACCACTCATTCTGCAATGATTCCCTGGGTGGTGCCTGCGTACGCCGTAGGTACATTATAGATTTACAGGGAGCCCCAGCACCCATCCACGGGTCCTTGATAACAGTCACAGCCGTGTCGCTGATCAGTGGTGATCCACGCTTCAGTGTCGGGACAAACATTGCAAGTTGGTTGTGTTCGACGGTTCCTTGCTCCTTGCAACAGTCTGAAGGGTACATATATATACACACAGGGTGATGTTTATACAGCTATCCGAACCCCTCCCTTCGTTATTTTCCTTCCTGTTATAAAACAAGGGAGGATAAGGTTAATTATTTCCCTTCCTATCATAAAACAAGGGGGATGGTTATTATTTTAATTTCCTGTTGATATAAAAAAAGGGGAGGGTTATTATTTTAATTTCTTGTTCACATAAAAAAGGGAGCAAGGGGGTTTTATTACCTCCGGAAGGGGAGGGTGTTTTAATAAATCAATACAGGTTTGACATTTTGGAGTTTCCTTCTTCTCTCTCTCTCGTCACCCTTTCATCCAGCAGCTTAAGAGGAATGTTACGAGTCTGGACAGTCACATCGGCCAGTGCGCAGTGATATGTGAGAAGCAGTGGCAAGAGGTAAATGGCGTGATGTCAAAATCTCGATTTTATTTTTATTTTTTTAAAGTGATTTCTTGTGCTAATTCCTGATGTTGTTTCCCAAGCTTTTACTGGGCTACTTCTCTGTAATTTTTCATGAGTGTTAATAGTTTCACGTATTAATACGGTTCAAAAATGTTTTATTACTCTCTTTATCTAGTGAAACTCACAGATGCATTTGTCACAAATGTCTCGCATGTCTATTCTTTTAACTTTGAATTTGGTCTTCCAGATTGTGCAATTAAAGCAGAAACTTAAACACTATGAAGAGAGGGGAACTGTGCCTTGCACCGCCAACACCCTCCCATCTCAGCAACAAGCAGAGATAAAACGGTGAGACGTACCAGAAGTCAGTAGACGTGTGAATAGCTTGCTTTTTTTAGATCTTGGCGGTTGCTCCAAATAACTATCCAAATGGTCCCCAGTTGCAGCCCTAATACAGTATGAGTGGTGGTGTGGATTGTGATGACGCAAGTGTGTTGCTTCAGGCTCCGCTCACCTTTGCGCTGTCCTGATTTTAGTCCTCAAATGCAGGATCAGTTTGATTTGCTTTGAGGAAATGACATCACAAGTCCTTTCAAGCTACCAATAGCAATGTTAAGTGCAAATGTCTTGTCTCTGAATGCATATTTAACAATGATTTTAAAACAGAGTCAGGTTGCACAGAATCTGACTGAAAGCTACGCCATCCCCACCACCACCACCAGCAAGTGAAACATGGCTCGTGTTCTCTAGTGGTCAGTTGTTAAACGCATTTTGTTTGTCTCAGTTTTGCCGTCATATCCTTTTTGGATATTAACCGTGTGATGTTACCGCTGCAGAGGCTCTGCATGAAATATTCTCATGCCGTGCCCAAATCAGGAGAGAGCATCTGCAACTAGAGAGACAGCTGAAGGAGACGGAGCTGTGTCAGCGCTACTGCGAGGACGACAGAATGCACATCCAATATTTGTGTGCCAACGAAAATACTGGAAAGGCAGTTAACACATTTTCCATTATCCAAAAAGAACAGAATTCTACTTTTTAATGACACATGACTTTCCTCTGATTGGCTCACAATAAGATACTATTTATATTCTTTATATTGAGCCTTTGAATTGAACCATGGATTAATTTTGGGCAGTCAGTGAGTTTGAGTTTCCCGACCCATCCACGATCCGACCCACCGCGCTGCAGGACCAGGAGAACAAGCGCAAGCAAAAGTGTGTTGCCTTGAGGATTTCACATTCTGCTGTGCGGTCGTGTGTGTGTGTGTGTGTGTGTGTGTGTGTGTGTGTGTTTGATTCAACGAACCGCCCTTTGCCCCACCAGAATGGTCAACATCTTGCTGCATACTTGCACTCAGCGATTCACATCAGAGCATGATGCCGGGTCCCTGAGAGCAGTGGAGGAGCTGGAGCACCAGGAGCTGAAGAAAATGGTCCTGCACATGACAGAGGTGGCTGGCGCCGACCAGTGGGAGGAACGGGATGCTGACATGACATGTGACAGACCAAGGAACTTGGATGACAGTAGAGGAGGTGGGAGTGTCATGGATCTGGCACCGCTCCTATCTTTTTCTCGTCTCATGGACCACGAGAATTTGCCCTGCAGTGACTGTGCACTTATTTGGACATTTTGGTGTTGTGTTTTTGTTTTGCTAATCCACTGTCCATAGGTGCAAATGGCAAAGCAAAGAAAAGGTCATGTAGCAACAGCACTCCGTCGCCCAGAGGTATGGCGTGATGTTACTTCCGCTCGACTTACTGCCGAGCACGCCAGACAACAGCATGTCTTCACGTGGCGTCACTCTCCTCATCCTAAACGTCCCAAACACGCCTAGAAAACTTAAATGTCCAAGAAACCCTGAAATAGGGCCTTGCCTAGGGCCGACTTCCTTGACAACACAACTTGGCCTTTTATTCCAGGATATTCTACCCTGGAGATTTTTTCAAGAAAAACAACATCATAGGAAGTTCTCAGTGATGACACCTCGTGCTATTCCCATTTACAAGTTGGATGCGGTTGTCAAAAGAGCCACATCCGGCTCGCGAGCCATCGTTTCCTGATATCGAGTAAGAAACTGATGTTTCACTTGTTAGTTTGAAGAAAAATTCCAACTGAAACTTTTCAGTCAGAATGGTCGGCTATTAACCAGCGTTATACTTATTCAATCCCATTTCCGCCATCATAATGTATTAAGATTATACATATAATATATTACTTAAAATAAATGTTGAAAATAAAAAAATCCAATGATGTTTTCTATTGAAATGGATGCTAACTTGTCCTTGACAATTCATGGAAAGAGATCAGATCGAGGGTCAGAGGTGAAATTTCAGTATAGATGAGCAGCTCTCATGGAAACAGCACAGTGTATTTGTGTTTTAAAACCATTTAATGCACAGCTGGATTCATATGATAAACGAAAATATTTAACCTATTTTGAAATTACTAAAAAAATCTTCCACAATGAATATGTATCAACATATACTTAAAGCTATATGTCAATGGAAGACAAAATCCATCAGAGTACCACGGTTGACTAAGAGTCATTCAACTACCTGTGCAGTTGAAGCCGTTCATCACACCATCTAGAACACCTTTGGCAGTATTCTCAAAATGACCTTGTTGTGTCGAGTACTCATCAAAAACATTGTCAAAAACAAACTTGAGGTCTTTGTTAGCCCTCTTGTTAATATTCCTGTTTCGGACTCTTTGTGTGCCAAAGCATGACTGGTACTCTTCTTTGGGGTCAAATACGAGCATGTGGTTATCGACGACCTGGATCACGTTCCGGTGTTTTTTTCGTTTCTCATTTTCAGTGGCAGGCCTTACTCGTACCACCACCTTGACGTGGCTGCACACGTCAGCTGCCATCATGTTCATAACTGCAATTCCAAAAAAACTATGATGATGATGAATGAAAGATCTGGAAAGTATTCACGATCATTTCTTTTTTCACAAAATGTTATGCAACTGCATTATTCCTATATTGCCAACAAATACAACTCACAATACCCCCATAATTAACAATAATGCGTACTAGTGGGATATAAATTGTTCAGTCGTACAATGTATCCCGTCAATGTGGCATCCCTAAATGGATGACCACAATCTGCCAAAAATTTAATATGTTATTTATGTTGATCATTTGGCTATTCAGTGTTCTCTTGGAGTTTTGCGAGTGTTTTTTTTTTTTAATTACTGATATAAGACGGTGAGGCGGAACTATTATCTGGGGTCGGAGTTGCGAGGGGGACACAAAGTGTTACTGAGCTCTGGGAACACGTTTCATCAGACGCTACTTGGACTCCATACGAGACACCTGTTTATATCGTGTTGTCTTCTTTCATCTGCACACAGTATTTGCTACGGTTGACCGTCCTGGGACCCGTAACAAATCTTGGGGGCTCGTCCGGAATCTAGCGCCATCTCCTAACCAGAGGCGGTATTGCGGATCCATTCATCATACCTGGGAGCAAGACAAGACACTGCCAGAAAATTGCTGTGGTTGGAGCGGTGAGCTGTTGTGGGCTGTTGAGTTGTCATTGCTGAAGCTGTGACCCATTTCAAGAGTGGAAGAGTTGCTATGATGTCGCAGAACGAGAGGAAGAGCCTATTGTGGGACATTGGGAAAAGTCTTCTCACCCCCTCGGCACAGGAGCTGTTCCATATTGCCAAGGACGTCAGTACTGAGGTGGGACAGGACCAACCCGAACTCTCGTCGACTGATCATGAATGGTGTTTGGACATCATCAGTTCATATTTGCACAGTAAGCAATTACTTGACTTAGAAGATAGCGGGATGGTCAAATTGTTGATACTCAATGATACTATTGATGCCCTTAAGAGTGGAAGGAATGATTCTGAGACATCTTGTGTGACTCTTACTCAGAACCAAGGAAATGTTATTGTAAATGTAAATGCGAAGGAATCTCATATGATGCTGGCTACAGACAATACTATACCAACTAGCTTGACCATGTCCAGCATTCACAGTGGTGTTGCCGGAGCTAGTCCTGTCAGAGTGGGTGTGCCTGATGGTACGAGTTGGTGAACATGATAAATAATTATGAGCAACTGGGACAGAGGTTGAGAGAGACTATTATCATCAGCACAGACTTGTGAGCCTGGCTTTAATGGGCCACAAACCCCATCTGCTCCTCAACCAGGGTGTGAGGGAAGCTTCTCCCTTCGAGACATGGCATACTTTCAAAGAAAAGAGTTCAAGATTCAAGGTGGTCAATTTGGAGACCATTCCTCTGATATTAGTTACAATAACATTTGTAAACAGATTGAGGAAGGAGTAAAAGAAGGGTTTTCTGATACAGAGAAACGTTCGCGGGGTACTGCGAATAGTGAAACCAGGGATTTTCAAAGACATGCTTATTGATAAGGATGACTTGACTGTAGTGGAGCTGAAGGGGTTCCTGCAAGCACACTTGAGGGAGGAAAACAGTACTGAATTATTTCAAGAGTTAATGTGTGCTAAACAAGAAGATGGTGAAGCGCCTCAACAATTTCTCTATAGAGTCATTGGGTTGAAACAGAGGGTCTTATTTACGTCCAAGTTGTCAGATGCAGGCATTAAATACACTGCTGCCACAGTTCAGGATGTGTTCCTACACACGGTTTATCAGGGTCTAGGAGCGAAACACAGCAGCCTACGTTCTGAGTTGAAACCCCTCCTGACAAACTGTGATGTCAGTGATGAGGCAATTTTGCGCCTAGTAACACAGATCACCAGTGAAGAAAGTGAACGACAGAGGAGAATAGGGTCTTCTCGCAGTAACACAGCCAAGCCGACAAGAAGTCAAAACAAAACCACATCCTGTTAAAGAGCTAACGGCTAAGGTGGAAGAACTGACGAACCTGGTAAAGTCTCAACAACCACAAGCATTATCCCAGCCGACCACTGTGAATCGCCAACCCCAGAACAACGCCAGAGAGAGAGAGAGAGAGAGAGGTCGACTGCCAGACATGTCGTGAACGTAACAGACGGGACTGTAATCACTGCTTTGTGTGTGGAGAGGAGGGTCACAGAGCCGTTGGTTGTCTCAAAAGGCAAAAGAACCAGGGAAACGAGAGCCGGACACTGCAACAGGGGAACCAGTGATCGGAAGTCAAGGAATGCCCCAGACGGATCACCATCAACCAGGATG
Organism: Synchiropus splendidus; assembly: GCF_027744825.2. Classification (NCBI taxonomy): domain Eukaryota; kingdom Metazoa; phylum Chordata; class Actinopteri; order Syngnathiformes; family Callionymidae; genus Synchiropus; species Synchiropus splendidus. The sequence continues at coordinate 25,929,672 of NC_071339.1, read as the reverse complement.
TCAATCACCTCATCCGCTAACTGACTCCTTTGTTGAGAAGCAAACCAAAAGCTATGAACAGCCTGACATGTCAATTTGTGCCAAGCGCAGAGCAGTTGCTAAACTGATTCAAAGAAAAGCTGTGTTGACCCATATACGTGCCCCCATGAGCAACTCACCATTGGAACTAATTTATATAGATTACCTACACCTTGAGAAGAGCAAGGGGGGTTATGAGTACATATTAGTCATAGTCGATCATTTCACAAGATTTGCACAAGCGTACCCGACGAAAAATAAGGCTGGTCGCACTGCAGCGGAAAGGATATACAAAAATTCCCCATTTTGGATTCCCTAACAAACTCCATCATGATCAGGGGCAGGAGTTTGAAAACGAGCTGTTTAGGACCCTGGGACAGCTGACTGGAGTGGGACATTCCCGAACATCTCCCTACCACCCACAAGGGAACCCTGCTGAGCGATTGAACCGAACGCTTATTCAGATGCTTCGTACATTGACAGACAAAGAGAAAGAATCATGGAAAGAACACCTTGCAAAGGTAGTACATGCATATAACTGTACGCGCCACGAAGCCACAGGTTACTCTCCACATTTTCTCTTATATCATTTGGATCTATTGTTTCAGTTATCAGAAAAGACAGAAAATGAGACTCAAACCGGGTATGTTGAAAAATGGAAGAGAAGAATGACTGAAGCATACCATATTGCTAGCAAAAACAGTTTTGCTTCGAGTGCTAAGGGAAAGTCCTATTATGATCAGAAAATGAGAGGGGTTGTACTAAAACCAGGTGACAGAGTTTTAGTTAAGAATGTCGGAGAACGTGGAGGGCCTGGAAAACTGCGCTCTTATTGGGAAAAGACAATTTATATGGTGAAGAGAAAACTGACAGATAACCCAGTATATGTGATACAACCAGAGAATAATGCCTCAGGAAAAACCAGGACGCTGCACAGGAACTTGCTTTTACTAGTGAATGATCTTCCAATTGAAGTTCAGACACCGACACAGCAAAGACATCACAAGCGAAAACATGGTGACAGAGAAACAGACTCTGTCATAACGCAAGTGGATAACGCTGACACATCTGAGTCAGATGATGAGAGACCAAGGGGATATTGGTTAAAGAGGTCAATAAGTGCACCTACTTCTATAACCCCTGTGTTATTCCAGACTTCAAATGGATTGAATCAACAGCGACATCAAGCAGGCAGGATAGGCCAAGTGGAGGAAAGATCCTGTCCAAGTTTAGGAGCCGCTGTAGGGGTACAACACCAAGCCAGACAATCCTATTTCAATCCAGATGCTCCGAAAGCGAGACTATTACCAGTTGAAATACAGTCAGAGTTAGATCTTGGAGAGTCTGAGCAAATGGAGTTTGATGAAAATGTTGGGCGAGGCAATGGTCAAAACGAGTTGGAAGGGGAAAACATTGGGAATGTGGTTGGAAAGGAGTTAGAAGTGTCATGCCCACAAGAAAGTGGTGGTACTTTAGACAACTGACAACTCACTGCGAAGGTCCACTAGAGAGAAAAGGCCGGCTGAGACATTCACCTAATCCCTCGCTTGGCACATCGATGTATCAGCCTTACCCCTCTGTAAATGCTGTTAGTGCTCATCTCAGCCCATACTGTGATCCCAGATTCCCACTGTCATACCCTACATCATTCCGTTACACACCACATACACTCTATTCTTACTTTCCTTAGTCCCTTTGCTGAGTTAAGGGATGCCTAAAATACAGTTATTGTAGTTTGTGTCTTGTGTTGAGTCCAGTGTTTCCCTGAAGTTTAGATATTGTTTGTGTCGGGAGCCACTTTTGTTGTTGGGGCGTGTGTGGCATCCCTAAATGGATGACCACAATTAGCCAAAAATGTTATATGTTATTAATGTTGATCATTTGGCTGTTTAGTGTTCTTTTGGAGTTTTGTGAGTGTGCACGCAGTATTTGCTACGGTTGACCGTCCTGGGACCCGTAACATCAACATATAACAAAATTATTGCTGTATAAAAGTATGTCAAAGTAAATTCGCTCACTCACATAGGTCAGTCCAACCGAGATGCTTCAACGACTGATGCAGAAACATCTCCATAATCACAAGGCGCTTTTTCAAGGCGTTATTGTGTTCCGAAATTAAAATCGGACCATCCCTAATGTACCATCTGATGACTGGACCAGGTCGTGAACACTTGTTACTGACCGAAAACAGGCGATGCAAGTCACGTTTCAAATCAAGTGGATTTTCTTTGTTGATGCTGACAAGGCTTAAATTCAAGATCAAATCATTTAAAAGTCTTCTCTGAACTGAGTGTTTTGCAGTTTAGCGCTGTATATAGAGTGTGGTAACGACTGGAGCTAAGGTTAACTAGCGTGAGCTGCTAACGGCTACCGTATACGTCTGCTTGCTCTGTGGCGGAGATCTTGTCCTTCATGCAGGAGCTGTTGGACAAGGGCCAGGCGGCGTCTACACTCAATGTGTTTGCGGCCGCCATTTCGGCTGGGCACCAAGGTTTTGACCAGTCTCCGTGAGGAGTCACCCGGTCATTTAGAGATTTCTGCTTGGCGCTCGGCGCATTAGGCCTCCTGTGAGGAACCTAATTCCGCCCTGGAGTTTGCAGGTGGTTCTAGAAGGGCTCCGTAGACCTCCGTTCGAACCACTGGCTGCCGCTTCGCTGGACATTTTGTCCTTGAAGACGGCTCTTCTTCTGGCCTTAGCTTCAGCTAAGAGAGTGGGCGATCTGAAAGCCTTGTCTGTGAGCCCACGGTGTATGTCTTTTGGTGAGGGTTTGACCTCTGTGACCCTTCATCCAAACCCGGCTTTTAGACCGAAGGTCATCACGGCTTTGTATCGGTCTCAAATCCTGATGTTGAGGGCCTTTTATTCCCCACCTCATCAGTCTGATCAGGAGGCTAGGATGCACTGGTTGTGCCCGGTGCAGGCCCAAGCTTGCTACGTGGACAGGACAAAGGACTTTCGTCTGACCGATAGTCTGTTTGGAGGGAACCTGGGAGGCAAAGCTGTCACATCGCAGCGCCTTGCCCACTGGGTTTGTATGGCCATGTCTGCTGCATACAAAGCTGAAGGCTCTGTGGCCCCAGAGGGCCTCAGGGCTCATTCAACTACGGCCATCTCCTCATCTGCTGCGCTTTTCGGAGGTGCTTCTATGGAAGACATCTGTCAAGCTGCTTCTTGGTCTTCTGCTTCGTCCTTTGCTCAGAACAATCTGAGAGACATGACGGACACTTCAGTGGCTCACACTGTTTTGTCTGTTCAGGGATCGTCGTCCATGGCTGGACCCTCTGGTCGTTGATTTGGTTCTTTTCTCTCTGGTCTTCTGTAAAGCCATGCTGGGAGTGAACTAATCCCTACAGCCTTCACCGGGGTTTTTAACCAATAGCGAAGGCCGTTAGAGGGCGGAGCTCATATGAAATAGAAATGATGGTTACTCACGTAACCCAGGTTCTATGAATATGTGCGTAGCACTCTAACTGGCTGCCCAGCAGGCCTGTTTCCGCTGAGTTCCAAAGGGAGCAGAACGGCGGGCGCAGGGGAGAGTTATACATAGTGGGTGGTGCCTTCCTGGGCGGAGAGCCAATCAATCAAAGTCTCAGGCCGAGGCCAGTGCCTCGATGTGGATTAACCAATAGCGAAGGCCGTTAGAGGGCTACGCACATATTCATAGAATAGAGTAACCATCATTTTCTAAGGAAGTGCACCTGTCAACAGGATGTAACTGGTGAAACAGTTGAATCTCACAGTTCTTTGTGAATGTCTTTGTGCATCTAGGGGGCAGCTCCAAGGGAAACGCAAGCTGTCTGGTCCGTGTAGGACCATTTTGATCTCCTGTTGGAGAATAATGTAGTTATTTCGATCTGTGTGTTTGTCTCAGATTTCCGACTTGTCTTGTTCCATTCTAATTCAAATGATTTTACAAGGTATCATTTAATTTAGGAAATTTAAAAACGTTGGATTTTTCACATGATGGCACATTTTCACATTATTTAAAAATATGGAATAATAATGAATGCAAAGAATTATTTGATATTAATATATATAGTAGGTCATCAAATCAGTGTAAATGTAGAACTCGGTTGCTTGCAGGGATTCTTAATGTCCAGCAGATGTCACTATTCAGTGACACAGTATCAACACAGTATCAGCACAGTGTGTCACTGTGTCGAAACGCTTTTTCAGGAACAGCCAGGCAGCAGCAGCACCAATGGGCTTGTGAGACCAGGCGGCGGCTGCGCGGGGTGCTTCCCAGATGATGACGAAGGGGGCGGATACATCGGGAAATCTCGGATTGTTGTAGTCGGATTGTACTTGGTACGAAGAACGCGATGGAGAAAATCACTTTTTTTCGATTTATTGGCTGATGAATTGGAGGCGGGGGAACACTTCTTTATCAGAATGCGCTCAGAGAAGGTAAGTAGTTTTGTCGAATCAAGAAAAGGCAAGAAACTGCCAGCAACAAGTCAAATTACCCGAACATTTTGAAAAGCACAATAAATATACGAGTGTCCGTTATATTCCGCCACGTTCATTTCCTTCATTCTAAAAATAACACTGTTTATATATATATTTGTCGACATGAAACAATCCGTAGGTTGTAACGGACTCTCCATAATTTTCCCAGGTCAGTTGATAAAGTAATTTCTTTTGAGGAGGACGTAGTCTCCTTATTCAGTCCGTCAGACTTCAAGAGCCATTTCAGACTAACAAGAGAACAAGTGGAGGTTGGTGACAGAAGTTTTCTGTTTGACTTTATTGCCTGTCATTTCCTCTTTCCTCTCGTTTCGACCTGTCCTTTGCCCGTTTGTAGGTGGTCATCAGGTTTCCTAGCTTTTTTGGACCTTGCATTTCTTTATATAAAGCCAAGAGACCAAGGAGACTGCGTGTGAAGTCCCGCAGCAGAAAGGTGGCATCATGTGTGGACTCTGTAACATGAATGTTGTTCAGAATTACAGTGTGTCATCCCCTATAACTCTGATTCAAACAGTAACTCTACGTTTCTATTTTGATGAGGTGGAAGTGGAGGGGACCTGAGTGAGGTCAGGAGGACCTTCATGAGCTGAGGTCTCTTCAGGTGACTGAGGAGTCAGCTCCATGACACTGGGACCTGGGGGCACTATGGAGAACGTGTCATCCAAAGCACACTATACACTGATATTGTCCGCTATTGAATGTACTTCACCTAAATGACAACGTGCATCTCTGATATGTGCCAAAACCCCAGAGGCCAAATTATTGTCAGTGCAGAAACACATGAAGATGAACATGTGTCCAGCTCTAAGGGTGTTCTTCATCTTTACTTTGTGGAAGAGTCTAAATTATTGTAACAGCTGTATTCCATTCTCTTTCATGTACGTCGACTACTTTATGACCAAACATGATTCACAACTTCTTGTACATGTCTAGAATTATCTGTTGCACATTTATGCACTTCTACTCAGTAAATGTGCAACATGGTATTCCATAGTCCATGTTTTACCTTGCCATCTTCAGTCTTTCAGCAGTCTCCTGTGTCCAGACCTGCATCTGGACACAGCATCACCAATAGTGACCTTCTCCATCACGTGTAATCAAAATAACCCAGGTTTGGTCAGTTCCTTATATAGCTAGTCAATACGCACACGCTGCACACCTGCCTGGTGTAAAACCAACATGCTATGGAAAACCTCAAGCAAATGAAGTTCATTATTGTAGTTTCTTTTTCTAACAAATGGTTTGAATTGCTGATTAATACTCTGCAATGATCCAATGAAACAGCAGCTTCAGGCAGCAGCGCAACTTGAAATGTCTCACCTTTTTAATGTGTTTCTAAGCAAATGGCAGAGGTCAAATTGTATTTCAAACTTCAAACTGTCATTTAAACTAGAACTCAAGCTGACATTCCATGGGAATTTTGCAATTGCTTTCCAATGCACTTCCAGGCGGAAGTCACACTGGCGCAGTGGTTCAGAAGCAACTGCGGGGCGCCTGGATCCCACCCCTGTTCTCAGGGCTCTCTCTCAAGATTTGGTAGTGATGACGTCGGAGCGTCGACAGAGCGATTCTGGACACCCCAACTTCCCACAATGTGTGCATGTGGCATACCATGGACCAAACCCCTCCGAACAAATACTCTCTATAAACCATATAAACCATAAACCATATAACCATCATAGCTCACCCGAGGAGTGGGGTCACTCAGTGGTGCTGCATGGTGTCGAGACCTAGCTAGATTAACAACAAAGAGATAAATTGGGGTACTGTGTGAGCCAATGTAAAAACAACATCTAACAATCCAAACCACCAATTACACTATAACTTTATTCAAAAAATGCAGCTCACACCCACAAAGCGCTTCACCAATAAATTAGCTAAGTCACCACGTGTGACCATTGTTCATTAAACACAGCGTGTCTACATCCTGGGAACTAGTTGCTGCCTCCATAAGTGATTTTATTGTTAATGTTCAAATCCCACATTCAGCAAAAATTCTGTTTTTAATTAACGACTGCATATTTTGCTTGACAAATCTTTCAGTAAATCATTTAATATAAAAAATACGTGGCCGACCATACGCTTAGTATTCAAGATGTTAACACAAGCAACAACCGAGGACACAGAAAGAGAAAAACAAGATATTTTCTATATATCTTATGAACCACAAGTTGAAGGAGGGAGCAGCGAGAGAGGGAGCCGGGCAACTGCAGTAACTACCCCTGGCTCACCGGTCTGTGCTGGTCAATGGTCCGGGCTTCCATATCTCCCAGCTGGACCTTGAATCAGGTGTTGTTTTTCATGTGCACATGGGAGACCCAAAGAAACACTCGCCGGAGATCTGGAGTTCCAAGAGCCTCGGCGACTCTCTCCCGTGCATCAGCTCAAACGTTCATCTTCCCTGCCAACATCCACCCAAGACAGTCTTGGCAAGGAAGATGATGGTCCAGGTCTTGGACACCACACCCCTTAACTTTATGAACCCTATGAAGGAGTTGATCGTCAGTGTACATCCTGCCATCTCTCTGTCCACCAGCACTTATTAAGTGCTATTTTGGGTTTAAGTCCTGGGACCCCTTTCAGTCATTGCAACACCTTGAGACAGTGTCCTTGAGACCCCAAGTATGTTTACCTGTCATGATAAGCGAGAAGCTGCTATTTAAAGCAGCAAGTTCACGTCCCCCTTGACATCCAGTGTTAAAATCAGTTAAACACTGATTGAATTTGTATGACAGTATCTATAATACACTTATTTAGCACATAATGCTGACACGTGAATAATGCATCCTCTGAGACAAAGAAAACAATGCTTTTCCATGTTTTTAATCTCTGTGCTAAAGTAACAAAAATGTCAGGTTTCGTGTTCGTTTGTGCTTTTATTGTTTTACTTCCTGTCTCCCTGCTTCCGTGTCTTCGTCTGTCCTGCTCCAGCTTAATGGTGACACACAGCTGGGACCCATTCCGCCGATGATCCTCCCCTGGATATCTACCCTTCTGCCCACTGTGTTGTCGCTAGATGGTCTGCTGCTGATACGTGGTATGATCTCTCGTTGCTACTCTGATTCTCTTGTCCCTGGTTTGTCTTTCCTTGTTCTTGCTCCGCGTCTCTCTTGTTTCTCTTCATCTATACCGCTGTCTGTTTGCTCTTTCCTCAGCTCCGCATTTGCTTCTTCGAGTGTTTACTCTTTCTGTGAGCTTTTCTGCTAGTTTTTCCTTGCCTAGAGTGTTTGTTTTTCGCTTCTGCCAAGCGTCCTTTGTTATATTCAGCCTCGTGAGTGTATTTACCGAGCGCATAGTTTTCTGTTGTCCCCGTTTTACAGCGCAGTGTAACTCACGCCTGTTTTCTGTTGTAGGTTATTCCCCCACCGTTGGTGTTGTGTCCACCGTGCTCCACTTTGGTGTCGCCGCCCTCAGTTCATTGTTTTTGTTCGTGTATCATTTTTGTATTAAACTTCTTGATTAACAGAAACCTTGCTTGTCTCAAGTCATCTGTGAATTTAAAACCATATGAATTGAGTCACCTTACAACTACACTATGACAGAACCGTCTAGCCACTGAACTGACTCAGCAATGGTTTTGAATTTGCAGAAGGCTGTAGGCTCCCAGTGCACTAGAATCTCTAATTTAGAGAGAGTGACTCATGGTTTCCTGGAGCAGCTGCAGAGTATTTCAGCCCATTGTGAGCGATCTTCGCCTCCTCCTACTGGAGCAGACTCAACCTTACCTGCTCCAGTCGCTGCTTCTGCTCCTGCCCCAGTACAACAACTATTCAATGTTCGAGAGCTGACCGGTCCGTCCTAGAGGCTGCCGTCTTCCACTCGTCTCCCAAAATAAGGTCAGTAAAACACCTATTAGAGTGGGAAGAATAATTTTTTCTGCCTCCCTGCGCAAGGGAGAGAAGAACTCTCCGGTCGAGGTGTTCATAGATTCAGGTGCTCACGATAACTTTATCGACGCCTCTTTTGCTGACTCATTATCCGTTCCTCTTGTCAGGTTGGACTCCCCTCGCTCTCTTTCGGCAATTGACGGCAGTCTGCTCCCACGAGTCACCCACCGCACCTCCCTCCTGACCCTCACACTGTCTGGAAACCACTCTGAGGTGATCTCGTTTCTGGTTCTCCCTGCTTCTTCTTCTCCACTCGTTCTCGGTTTTCCCTGGCTCTCCACACACAATCTGCAGATAGACTGGACACGGTCCAAGATTGCTGGCTGGAGCACCCACTGTCATGCTCATTGCCTTAGGTCTGCTCCTGGTTCCCTTCAGACCACCCCTTCCTCCCCACCCTCACCTCCGGATCTCTCAAAGGTTCCTACCTCTTACCACGATCTTGGGGAGGTATTTAATAAGGACCAAGCTCTATCTTTTCCCCCTCACCGCCCTTATGATTGCGCCATCGATCTAATTCCTGTGGCTCCTTTTCCCTCGAGTAGACTATATAATGTCTGCCCAGAGAGAGAGTCAATGGAAAGATATATAAATGAGTCCCTAGCAGCTGGTTTGATTCGCCCTTCCTCCTCCCCTCTGGGTGCGGGGTTTTTCTTTGTCAGCAAAAAGGACAACTCTCTTCGTCCATGCATTGACTATCGCGGCTTGAACCAGATCCATGTTAAAAATAAATACCCACTTCCGCTCATCGACCCTGCTTTAGAGCCCCTAAACCAGGCAACTATTTTTTCGAAACTTGACTTACACAATGCTTATCATCTAGTTCGCATCAGAGAGGGAGACGAGTGGAAGACCGCTTTTAAGATGCCTCTGGGTCATTTCGAATATTGTGTCATGCCATTCGGTTTAATTAACGCTCCTGCCGTATTCCAAGCACTTGTAAATGACATCCTCAGAGATATGATTAATCATTTTCTATACGTCTACTTGGACGACATACTGATCTTCTCAAGGGTGGAGGAGGAACACAAGGAGCATGTGCGGCTGGTCCTACAAAGACTTCTGGAAAATAGACTCTATTGCAAAGCCGAGAAGTCTGAGTTTCACATGAAACAGGTCAGCTTCCTGGGATTCATATTGGGAGAGGGACGCCTTCTTCCTGATCCTGCAAAAATCGAAGCTGTGGTAATCTGGAAGACACCGAACAACCGTAAGCAACTCCAACAGTTCTTGGGCTTCACTAACTTTTACAGATGCATCATCCGAGATTACAGCAAGGTTGCTGCTCTACTGACGGCGCTCACCTCCACTGAGAGGATTTCCGTCTGGACTCCTGAGGCTGAGGAGTCTTTCAACAAGCTCCGGACTCTGTTTTCCTTTGCTCCGATCCTGCGTCATTCTTACCCTTCCCGGCAGTTTATCCTGGAGGTAGACGCTTCAGATTCAGGAATTGGCGCTATCCTGTCACAAAGGGATCCGTCTGACCAAAAGGTACACCCATGTGCTTTCTTTTCCCAAGGATTGTCAAGTGCGGAAAGAAATTATGATATTGGCAACCCTGAGCTCTTGGCCATTGTGGCTGCACTACAGGAGTGGAGGCACTGGTTAGAGGGGGCTCAAACCCCTTTTTTGGTATTCACAGACCATAAAAACCTTCTGTACCTCCAGTCCGCCAGACGGCTCGACTCTCGTCAGGCTCGTTGGGCTCTTTTTCTGGGAAGATTTAGGTTTTCCATAACCTACCGCCCAGGCAGCCAGAATGCTAAACCCGATGCTTTGTCCAGACTCCATGAGAATCCTCTCTCCCAAGAGAAAATGGAGACCATTGTTGCTGAGACCTGTATCGTTGGATCGTTCCAAATCCTCACATCGTCCTCCAGCTGGTCTCTTACAACCTCTGCCTCTGCCTCTTCCTGGCCGACCTTGGTCACACATTGCCGTCGATTTTGTCAAGCGCTTGCCCCCGTCTGCACGGTTATGACCATTGTGGATAGATTTTCTAAGATGGCACACTTTGTTTCCCTTACGAAGCTCCCGTCTGCCCTGGAAACCGCCAATCTCATGGTCAAACATGTTTTCCGCCTCCATGGCATTCCTATGGATGTGGTCTCAGACAGAGGACCACAATTTGCTTCGCAGGTCTGGCAGGCTTTCCTAAAAGCCCTGGGAGCCACCTCGAGCTTAACTTCCGGATACCACCCACAATCTAATGGGCAGACGGAACGGACTAACCAGGACCTGGAGTCGACACTCAGATGCGTCACTTCAAATGACCCTTCCTCCTGGTCCTCTCAACTCCCATGGGTGGAGTACTCCCAAAACACCCTTGTTTCTGCCTCCACCGGTATGTCGTCCTTCATGGTTGCTTACGGATACCAGCCTCCTTTGTTTCCCTCCCAGGAAGCTGAGACTGCGGTTCCATCGATTAACCAACACCTGTAACGTTGCCGTGAGACCTGGTCTCGAACCCGAGCTGCACTCCTTCGCTCCACTGAACAAACCAAGACTTTCGCGGACCGGAGCAGGATTCCCGCTCCAAACTATCAACCTGGTGACATGGTCTGGCTGTCTACCTGAGATCTTCAGGTTCCTGGTGAGTCAAAGAAACAGATACATCAGTCCTGTCAAGGTGGAGACAAGGATCAACAACTCCGCAGTCCGGCTCAAACTTCCAGACTCAGATCCACCCTACGCTCCACGTCTCCCTGCTCAAGCCGGTCAGATCTTCTCCACATAGTCCAGCCGCCCAAGAACCTCCTGCCCCCATCCTCATCGACAATCATCCTGCCTTTATGGTCAACAAAATAGGCTTCCGATACCTTAGACTTAGACTTAGACTTTCTTTATTGTCATTGCACAAAACATATTACTATATGATGGCAACGAAATTTCGGTCCGAGGCCTCCAGTTTCCAAAAACAAAACGAAATGTCCAAAAATAAATAGATAGATAAATAATAATAAAATAATAACAGATAAGTGCCAGTCCAGAGGATGTACAATTGAACGAATAAACAGTATTGCAGCTATTGTCCAATGTTCAGCAACCTGACAGCACCAGGAACAAAACTGTTCCTGAATCTGGTGGTTCTGCATCGGATGCTGCGGAACCGTCTGCCAGATGGCAGGAGGGAGAACAGTGCATAGTTTGGATGAGTAGAGTCCGCGATGATCTTTTGTGCCCTGGATAAGCAGCGAACATCTGCTATATCCTTGATGGCAGGGAGCAGGGTCCTGGTGATTTTCTCCGCTGTCCTCACCACCCTCTGCAGAGACTTCCAGTCTGATGCACTGCAGCTCCCAGACCAGACGGAGATGCAGCTGGTCAGCAGGCTCTCGATTGTCCCTCTGTAGAAGGTGGTCAGGATGGGGGGGGGGGCAGGGAAGCTCTTCTCATCCGCCTCAGGAAGTGCAGACGCTGCTGTGCCTTCTTTGCCAGGGAGGAGGTGTGGAGTGACCAGCTAAGATCGTCTGTGATGTGCACACCCAGGTATTTGGTTGTACTCACCACTTCCACAGCCCTGTCGTTGATGTAAAGAGGGGCATGGCTGTGTCTTGATCTCCCGAAGTCCACGACAATCTCCTTCGTCTTGTCGAGATTCAGGGCCAGATTGTTCGTCTCACACCAGTCCACCAGATGTTGCACCTCCTCCCTGTAGGCCAGTTCATCATTGTCCTGGATGAGACCCACAACCATTGTGTCGTCCGCGTACTTCAGGATGTGGTTGCTGCTATACTTGGGGCGACAGTCGTGGGTCAGCAGAGTGAACAGCAGTGGGCTGAGGACACATCCCTGAGGGGAGCCGATGTTCTGGGAGATAACACTTGACGTGTTACCTCCTACTCGGACAGACTGGGTTCTGTTGGTGAGAAAGTCCAGCAGCCAGTTGCACATGGAGGTCTCCACTCCTAGTTGCTCCAATTTATGTACCAGGTCCTGTGGGATGATGGTATTAAAAGCTGAGCTGAAGTCCAGGAACAGCATCCGAACCAGAGTGTTCTTCTTCTCTAGGTGCTCCAGGCTCAGGTGGAGAGCAGTGGAGATGGCGTCCTCAGTGGAGCGGTTCGGCTGGTACGCAAACTGGAACGGGTCGAATGATGCGGGGAGTATGGAGATGATGTGGTCCTCAACCACCCTCTTGAAGCACTTCATGATGGTGGATGTTAGTGCAACGGGGCGAAAGTCGTTCAGACACGTGGTGGTCGGTTTCTTGGGCACAGGAATAATTATGGCCGACTTGAAACATGGAGGGACGACCGCCTGGGTCAGAGAGGTGTTGAAGATGTCCGTGAGCACTTGGGACAGCTGGTCAGCACATTCCTTAATCAGTCGTCCAGGAATGTTGTCAGGGCCTGCAGCTTTACTTGCGTTCACCTTCCTCAGAGTTCTCTGCACCGTAGCGGTGTCCAGTCTGAGCGTCTGTTCGTCAGAGTGGGGGGCAGCTTTCCTCGCAGGGTTGGTATTGAGAGCTTCAAACCTTCCAAAGAAGTTATTCAGCTCATTGAGGAAGCTGATGTCGTCACGGCAGGGAGGGGGAGAGGCTTTATAGCCTGTGACCGTCTGGATGCCCTGCCACAGTTGTCTGGTGTTGCTGGCATTCTGAAAGAAGCCTTGGACCTTCCGACTGTGGGCGCGCTTCGATGCCCGGATTTCACGGTTCAGATTCGCCCTCGCTGATCTGAGTGCCGCTCCATCTCCAGATTTGAACGCAGCATTTCGCTCCCTCAGTCTATCACGCACCTCTTTCGTAATCCAAGGCTTCTGATTGGCCCGAGTGACGATGGTCTTGTTGACTGTGACCATCTCCATGCACCACTGGATGTAGCCAGTCACCACTGACGCATACTCCCCCACGTCTGTTTGCTGATTGCAGTCCGTAGCAGCATTCTTTAACATGCTCCAGTCAGTACGCTCGAAACAGTCCTGAAGGGCTGACATGGCTCCCTCTGGCCACACTCTCACTGTCCTCACTGCTGGTTTCTCTCTCATGAGCAGGGGCTGGTATGCAGGGACCAGCAACACAGAGAGATGATCTGAGGAGCCGAGGTGAGGACGAGGGACAGCTCTGTACGCCTTCTTGATGTTGGTGTAGACCAGGTCCAGGGTGTTCTCCCCACGAGTAGCGAAGTCCACATGCTGGTGAAAGGCTGGAAGCACAGTCTTCATATTGGCCTGGTTAAAGTCCCCTGCCACAATGAAGACACTCTCTGGGTGTGTGGACTGCACGTCGCTGATGGCTTGATGGAGGACACTCAGGGCCTGTTTGCAGTCAGCGCTTGGAGGGATGTACAGGGCCACCACTGTGACGCTGGTGAACTCACGTGGCAAGTAGAAGGGTCTACATTTCACAATCAGAAACTCTATGTCCACACAGCAGTGACTGGAGACCGGAGTTGTGTTGATACACCAGTTGTTGTTGATGTAGATGCAGACACCCCCTCCCCGGGTTTTACCTGTGAGCACGTGGTTCCTGTCCGCCCTGAACGCTGTTAGCCCTTCCAGGCTAATGGCGGTGTCCGGGACAGAAGAGTTGAGCCACGTCTCTGTGAGGATCAGCACGCAACAGTTCCGTGTCTCCCTTCGGGTGTTCAAGTCCAGTTTCAAATAGTCCAGTTTGTTTTCTCGCGAGCTCACGTTAGAGAGCAGGACCGACGGGAGCGGCGAGCGGAACGGGTTAGCATTTAGCTTAGCCTTAATTCCGCCGCGGCAACCGCGCTTCTGCTTCCTCTCGCACCGCCTCCGATGTCCCCCGTGATGATGATCCCTGCTGCTGGGGAGGGGCTTCGCTGTGCTGTAGGACTCTGAATCTGACTGGCGGGGCTTCGCTATGCTGTAGATCCTTGGATCCGACCGGTGGAACAGACCGAGGTCGTGTAGGTTCGTCCGTGTCTCCGCCCTAACGGGATAAAAGCCGTTGAAATCCCTCAGATTAATGATCGTTTGCCGGTCATATCCTAATAAACGCATTGCGCCGTTTCCACTGTTTGTTCGTTCGTTCGTTGATTGTTTCATTTTCATTGTATTATACATACATTTGGCTTTGTTACCGGGCGCCTCAGTAGCCGCTGCCTGACAAGGCGCCGCCATCAAAGCGATACCCGATTGACTGGCAAGGATACGGCCCTGAGGAGCAATACTGGATCTCCCGCTCCCTCATCCTCGACCAAGACTTAATCTCAAGTTTCACGGCACCCACCCAGACAAGGCTGGAAAAGTGCCTAGAGGCCCTCCTCGAAGGGGGTGTACTGTTAGGTTTCGTGTTCGTTTGTGCTTTCATTGTTTTACTTCCTGTCTCCCCGCTTCCGCGTCTTCATCTGTCCTTCTTCAGCTTAATGGCGACACACAGCTGGGACCCATTCCGCTGATGATCCTCCCATGTATATCTACCCTGCTGCCCACTGTGTTGTCGCTAGGTGGTCCGCTGCCGATACGTGGTCTGATCTCTCGTTGCTACTCTGATTCTCTTGTCCCTGGTTTAACTTTCCTTGTTCTTGCTCCGCGTCTCTCTCGTTTCTCTTCATCTATACCACTGTCTGTTTACCCTTTCCTCAGCTCCACGTTTGTTTCCTCGAATGTTTGTTTACTCGCTCTTTCTGTGAGCTTTTCTGCTAGTTTTTCCTCGCCTAGAGTGTTTGTTTTTCGCCTCTGCCGAGCGTCTTTTGTTATATTCAGCCTCGTGAGTGTATTTACCGAGCGCATAGTTTTCTGTTGTCCCCGTTTCACAGTGCAGTGTAACTCACGCCTTTTTTCTCTTGTAGGTTATTCCCCCACCGTTCGTGTTGTGTCCACCGCGCTCCACTCTGGTGTCACCGCCCTCAGTTCATTGTTTTTGTTCGTCTGTTATTTGTGTATTAAACTTCTTGATTAACTGAAACCTTGCTTGTCTCGAGTCATCTGCGAATTTAAAACCATCTACGCTTGAGTCACCTTACAACTACACTATGACAAAAAACATATGCTTGGTGAAAAAAGAAACATGAAAAAATGGCAGAAATAACTGTTCTCTTGAATGACATGAGACGGAAATAAATATTAGTTACATATTCACACACTTTAAGGGGAACAGGTTACTTTCATGTTTATATGATTTTTGTTGAGCTAATGAGACTACTTACGTTCTTTGACACGTGTTTTTTAAACATGAAAATACTTTCCTCAGGACTGAAGTTGATTTACCGACTGAACTTGGTTTCAGTGTTGTGTTGTCAAAAGACATATGAAAGTAACTAACTTACAGGGAAAGTAAGATAAAATGTAAATATTTTTCCCAGTGAAAAACAGTGGGGTGGCTCTAAGTATCACTATTGTGTAGAGCTGTATGCTTCCTAATGCTGTGATGATGTCATTAGTTACCACTACCTTCTAGGACAGAGAAAAGTAACAGAGTTGCTATTTTGCTATTCTCAACTGCTTATGCAGACAACTGCTTTACATTAACTACTTGTTTATTTAGATCCATCAAGATGGCAACATTCCATAAGAGAGGTATGCTTGGACCTGGTTTGATCAATAACTTAAGAATCTTCGACATCGGAACATTTCAGCAATAAATGCAATACATGGTGAAGGTAAGTCGTTTTGTCAAATCAAGAAAAGGCAAGAAGCACATTTAAGGCACCCGAAACTGCCAGCAACAAGTCAAATTACCCGAATATTTTAAAATACACAGTAAGAATATATTTCTTCACATTAATTTCCTTTATTCTATAGATAACACTATATATATATATATATATATATATTTCGTCAAACTTCATGAGCCATTTCAGACTAACGAGAACAAGTGGAGGTTGGTGACAAAAAGTTTTTTGTATTACTATTGTATTACTATTAGTGCCTGTCATTTCCTCTTTCATGTCTCGTTTGGACCTGTCCTTTGTCCATTTGTGTGTGGTTATCAGGTTTCCCACCTTTGTTTTTTGTTTTTTTTTTCATTTCTGATGGTGTAGCCTTCTGTTGTTAGATCTTCCATTTCATTATAGAAAGCCACCTTGTTTTTGTGGTGGAGACTGTGTGCGAAGTCCCGCAGCAGAATGGTGGATTCATGTGTGGACTCTTTAACCTGAATGTTGTTCAGAATTACAGTGTGTCATCCCCAATAACTCTGGTTCAAAGAGTCAACTGTCAAGGGTCAAGGACGTCGAGTGGGACCCAAGCACATTGGTGAAAGTCACAGGAGGCAGACACGAGTCAAAAATAATTTTAATCATTACCAAACAAAAACACAACAAAAAGCGTCACCGAACCGGGAGAAACAAAGCAAAGTCTAAATGTCCAAACGGAGTAACCAAACTAGCAGAAGTCCATAGACATGAGTAAGAGTCCAACGGAATGCGTCACTGAACCGGGAGAATCAAACAAACTTAAATCTGGAAACGGAGAGACGAAAGCACAATGAACAGATAATCCCAAAAGAAACCAGGAAACATGCGGAAACTATTGATGTTACAAATGGCACTGGAGTCGCGAGTCACGCCTCGCACAAAGGGGCCGTGGTTAAATGGAGCCCGTATCGAGGCCCGTCTCGTTTTTTCCTCATATCACAAGACCGAAGGCAAATGAGGCCCCATTTTCAGCGATCACGTGACTGGCTCGCGTCGTGATTCGCGCTCCTTAAATAGGCACAGAAAAACCAGGAAGAGTCTTTGATCGTTGCTGTGCTACTTCGACTGACAGAGAGTGACGATGGAGCCACCCAAGAAGCGAAGAACATATCTCCCACAAAGGTATAACAGACAGGTATAATGAAGCACAGGTCTCTATGTGGTGAGGAGGAAGGAAGATTATGATGCTGGTTCGGATAACTGATAAAGAATCCACGATGGTTGGCCGGTCAGAGCACAGGAGTTCAAGAGATGTGTAAACTGTGTGGTTTATTTGTCCAAGTTCTTGATATATAGCTCATTCTTCAGGACACTGGCTAGTTGAGCCGCTACAAGTGCTGCACAAAGCTCCAAGCGCGGGATGGACTGAAGGCGCTTTGGGGCCGCGCGTGAGCAGGCTAGGATGAAGGACAGGTGCAGTTGGCCTTGGCTATCCTCAGTTCTCAAATACGCCACAGCGCCATAGGCTCGATCAGAAGCGTCAGCGAATATATGGACTTCATATGTCACGCCCTTGTGACTGACATCCTTCGGAAGGTATGGCCTAGGAAAGGTGATGTGGCACAGTAGGTCCAGTTCCGCTTCCCAGCTACACCACTCTTGTAGGAGTTCTGCAGGAAGTTCAAAGGAGGAGTTCAAAGCCCCCAGAAGAAAGGAGTTCACTCTGTTGTCTGTTGTTGAGCAAGCGCACTTGGTGGAACATCCCTTTGATGTCCCCGCTGATGGCCACAGGGTGCTCTCGGAACCTCAGTAAAACTCCAAGGAGCGAAGCACCAAGGGTTGGACCAGACAGCAGATGTTGGTTCAGCGTCTGTCCGAGGTAGGAATGGGAGCAGTTGAAGACCAAACGATTGTTCCCATTATGGTGCACAAGGTGGTGGGGAATGTACCAGCACTCCTCTGGCGGTTTCGCTTCTTTCACTTCTTGCACGGCGCCAGACGTGATGAGCTTCTGCATTTCTGCACAGTAATCTTTGGCTTTCTGAGGTTCTCTGAGGAGCCGACATTCCGTACTGCGCAACAATGGCATGACGGACTCCTTTGGGGCATGTAGCAGTGGCATTTTCTCATGACGCAGTAATGGAGTTGCATATCTGAAAATACCATCCACCTCTACCCTGGCAGTTCTGGACTTAAGCAGTGCAACAGTATGATTATCAAGCTTGGAGCGAGTCACTTCTCTCTCAGGGTGTTGGGGTACGACATCCAGTTTCCAGAGTCTCTCAACATGCTGGAAAATCTCATCCAGGTGTGGTGGGGAGGTGGTCAAGAGGCACTGCGTACTGTGAGATAGCCGCCCCGTATCTCGAACGGGACCTTGAAGAGTCCAGCCCAGCCTTGTATGTACGGCAGCTGGCCCCCCGGGGGGGCCCAGCCTGACTGGCTCAACCGGTGTTATAAGGTGAGGTTGATCAGAACCAATCAGCAGGAAGGGGGTAGCATTCTTAAAGGCCGGGATCGGAAGACCATGCATGTGCTTAAACTTCCGTTGGAGACGTTCCATTGGATAGGTGTATGGGGCAAGGCTGAGGTTGTTAGCTGTAAAGGCGTTTGTGATTTTATGCAAGTTATTTGGACGATCCACTGAGGAAACTTGGAATGACACAGTTTGTCCATGCAATACCTGGACATCGTGGCGAACTGTTCGGAGAGGGAGGTTTTCTGGACTGCCGTTCATGTTCAGACATTTTGCTGCTTCTGCGAGCAGCATTGTCCTTTCATTGTCCTTTTCGTGTAAAACAGTTACTGTCTGCCTTCCTGCACGACCCTCCCCTTTGGTGGTGAACCTCTCCTTACCACTACGCACAGCGACATGACTATCATATCCCTGACACCAGGATTCATACCGAAGCCACTCAGCTAAGTCAGTCAAGGTGTGACTAGTTCTGGAATTGTAATGGTGGCGGCGAAAGTCTGCCCGCAGTTCTGGGGGAAGCTTACTCAACAGCCTAGCAACGTGAGAACCACACTTGAGTTCAACTTCTCCTTCTGAACCTAGTGTCTGTAGAAGACCCACCAAGGACTGAATCTGGAGGGAAAACTTCTGAAAGGCTGTGCTATCTCCACGCCTGACTTCTGGAGCTTCAAGAACTGTGGCTATCGTCCGAAGTGCCAGCTGGTGAGGTTGTCCAAACTTGTCATGGAGAGCTGCCATGATCTCAGTGTAGGGGTTTGGGGAATTCAAGTAGGCGTCCGCAATCAGCTTGGCTTCTTCCAGCTTCAGATGGTCGAGCAGAACTTGATATTTGAAGAGCTAAGAGGCTGTTGGAGGAAGTAGGTTCTCCAGAGCAATGTGTAGTCGAGAGAACTCACTGGGGTCTGGTTGGATGAATTTTGGAATTGTTGGGGGGGGTCCTCTGTAGACTTGATCTACTGGAGGAGGAGGGGCAGAACTGTGGACGGGCTGCTGAGACTGGTGTTGAACATAGGTGCTGGATGCACAGTCATTTGCGGGTGGAGCTGGGAGGGGCCGAACCTGATGTGCATCAATATTCAGGTTTTGCATGCTATGACGAAGGTCTACAGTTGGTTCAGGCCAGGGTGGAGGATCAGGCCAGTCTCCTTCATCCTCCTCTACTGATAGTTCAAAGCTGTTACTCTTCCCTGCATGCTTTCCAGGTTGACCCATAACGGCATGCAAGGAACGGGTTACATCCAGTAGTTCTTTCATCTCCTTTTGTGTCTCATGTAGCTCCTTCAGACCTGATTCGAAGGCTCTTTGGGTATGATATAGTCGGGAGCTCTCGTCATAGCTACTTCTTCCTTCGTAATGTGGGTCCCAGTCTGGAGGTCCTGGAGAAGCTGACAAATCGCTGTAAAGCTCACTGTCCTGGAAGCGAACTGAAGCAAGCGGAGGCATCTCATAATGAGCCGCATCCTCATGGTAGCGTCCGTAGTAAGGCGGTGATACTTGTCTCCTCTGGGTTGGGGTCTCCCATGATTGAGGTGTAGGCTTGCCTGGTGGAGGACGGTCTTCTTGCCGACTGCCAATGTAGTCCACTTGGAAGTCCTGGAATCTCGCTGGACGTTGTGGTCTTCGCTTTGGCCGCACGTCCGGGTACATCTCTCTAGGGTCCATCGTAGATTCTTTATCCGGCTCGAAGGACCACTTAATGTTGAGGAGGAAGGACGATGATGATGCTGGTTCGGATAACTGATAAAGAATCCACGATGGTTGGCCGGTCAGACCACAGGAGTTCAAGAGATGTGTAAACTGTGTGGTTTATTTGTCCAAGTTCTTGATATATATATATATATATATATATATATATATATATATATATATATATATATATATATATATATATATATATATAGTTTCTGTGAAATAACACACAGAAGACAATTATACAAAATTATACAAATTACAATACAATGGTCACACCTTAATGGACAAAACATGTCAAAGAAACCGATTCTCATTCCGTGGGAACGGGCACCATCGTGTGGTGGACAAACGCCACTACCCGCACACGGTCCATTGGATCACGTGACCACTTAACACGCCGCAAAGGGCGGTGGCTAATTGCTGGAGCATCCTTCGGCGACGACGGACTACTACTACTATATCAAATGCACACAAGGCAACGCTCACAACTACGGACTAACCAAACACTGAAAGGCAACTATGGTGAAAACAAACACTGACTTTGGTCATGTACTTGGAACTTAAGACAAAAAACCCAGGAGGACGAGCCGCAGCCAACTACTCTCAGAGCGAACTTCAACCACTACTGCGCATGTCAAAACTGCCACGCAACGTGTGACGTCATCTTAAAGGGAGCCTTCTGTACACTATGTTTGTGACATATGATATAATAATAATACATTATAACATATATGTAGATAGAAATTTTAACCCCCACACCCCAACACTCATTCTTCAAACAATCTTTTGGTTTCAGGTGAAGTGCTTGCTGTTCTTGAAGGAGCTGAGTTACACAAACAACACCACATGCATGTTGAGGCACTACCGAGCCTTGAATGAAAATGAACGTGCACAACCCGCGCCAAGTAACAACCCACAATCATTTAAAATGCCATGTCCCTCACTGTGGCCGAAACATAACAACATGATCGAATGTAATGTGTCTGTGTAGGTACCAGGAAACATGCTGTGGATCAGGCTTCGGTTGCCATGGTTGTGAAGGATTCCCAGCCTTTCACACTGGTGGAAGATCAGGGATTTAGGAGCCTCCTGGATCTCCTCGAGCCTACCTATATTATTCCAACTAGACAGGTGAGTATTGTATATCCATAATGTATGCTGTTTGTTGTATGGTAAATGACAGGTGCCATAGCAGTGGGCAGCAGTAGATCAGGTGGTTGAGCAGGTTGTCCAATGACTGCAGGGTTGGCGGTTCAAATCCCGCTCCCACCAAGTTGCTTTCATAGTGTCATTGGGTTAGACCTAATCTCCCTCGCCTCGTGTGAATGAACTCTGAGGTGCTTTGAGTGTCATGAAAAGCGCTATATAAATCTGAGGCATTATTGTTTATTTTATTTTCCAGGCTCTAAAGGCAATGGTCGAGGAGAGATTCCATGCCGAAATGCAGAAGGCAAAAGAAGAGGTCCAGAAAGCTAAAGCTTGCAGTCTGACTGCAGACATGTGGACCTCTATGGACATGGAGGCCTATCTTGGTGTGACGTGTCACTTTATTACTGAGGAGGACACTCTGAACACCATCCTGCTGGGAGTGGAACACTTTCCACAGAGCCACACAGCAGAGAACTTAGCCCAGGCAAAGACAAAAATTATGGCAGAATGGGGAATAAAAGATTAGGTCAAATGCCTGGTCACAGATGCGGCATCCAATATGATAGCCTGTGCACACACTCTTGGTGTAAGGCAAAGCATATGTGTTGCACATTCCCTTAATTTGATTGTGCGAAAGTCATTTGACCAGGTCCCCATATTGTCTGAAATAAGAGCAAAAACCAGAAAAATTGTGGCCTACTTCCGGACCTCCACAACTGCTAAAGAACGCCTTGGCCACATGCAAGAGTCCATGGGAAGAACAAAACATAAGTTGCTAATGGAGGTAGAAACACGCTGGAACAGCACACTGCTTATGCTCCAGCGTGTCTTTGAGCAGCGGGAAGCCATGGGGGCTGCCCTTGCTTTACTGTCACAACTCACATCCAGTGACTTCAAAACAATTGAAGAAATCATTAAAGTGCTTGGCCCATTCCACCAGGCCACTGTTAAGCTGTCAGAGGAGAAACGGATGTCTGGGTCTAAAGTGATACCACTGATGAAAATGCTTCTGCATGCAGTGAACTGCGAAGCTTCTAATGTGACCACAGAAACACCAAAAATGTTGACAGACATTTTAAAAGTAAGGCTGAGGGATCATCTGGCCAAACTAGAGACTGCCAGTGTAATGACACTGGCAACACTGCTGGATCCACGCTTGAAAGTACTGGGATTCCACAGTGAGTTGAGAGCAAATGAGGCCGTAGAAAGACTGAAAACGGAGTGCGCCAACATAATCTCTCTGCCATCAATTCCTCCACAAAGGCCTCAAGTGAAGGATGAAAATGCGGCAGCACAATCAACATTTTATATCTGTTTTCATGTTTACTATAATACTATGATGAAGTGCTGTCTTTTTTTTTAGGTGGTGGGAACCTGTGGAGTCTATTTGACACGTCGGTAAATGAGAGTCGGGGCGTGTCCAATGCTGAAGCTGAGGCTATTGTGGAAGTGCAACGGTACCTCATCCAAAAATACATTTCAAGAAATGAGGACCCACTGTTGTTTTGGAAGGACCACAAAACCACATATCCACACCTTTACCAGTTGGCAATTTGGTTCCTTTGCACGCCTGCTTCTCTCCCTGCGAGAAGATTTTCTCAAAGGCATGGGAAATCATATCCAAAAAAAGGAATCGACTGAGCCCCAACACAGTGAAAATGATTGAATATGTCCAAGTTACACAAGCACATCAAGTAACTGAACATACAACTGACAAATCAACGGACAGTTAACCACATAACATCTGGGTTACATCCAATGACCAGCAGATGTCAGCAATGAGCTATTAAATGAGGCCTCGACTGATCAGCCTTTTGGTTAAGCAATTGGCCCAAAAGACTCGATACATTCACGGGGCTTCATCCCGCCATCACTACTAAGAAGGGACCAGACAATAAACACGCACGCACAAGCCAAATCTATCAATCACATAGGAAAGCAATGGCACAAGAGGAAGATCAGATGTGAAGTGACCTTCTGCCAAACCAGTCTGGAGCCAAGGTGTTGAAATCAGCGAGGTTTGATTGCAAAATTGGTCCCAGCTGTGTAGCTGTGAAGCTGCAGGAAAGCAGGAGAGGAAACAGAAAAACACACAACTGGGGAACAACAAAATAAAAGTGCTGAACATGGACATGACAAAAAGCTCAAGTAAAGTCAGGTCTGTGTTCCAAAGTTGATAGCAGAAGCAGGAGTTCAGGAACAGTGTCCTGGTTAAAGGTAGAGGGAGGTTGGTGTTTGGCAAACTGAAACAAATGGAAGAAGTGAAAATGGGAAAATACTGTATCACAGATGCCAGTGTCTGTGATGTGGATATTATAAAATAATTTTGGGGGGGATTCGATTTAAAAAAGAATCTTATTATTTGGATAATTTATGATTAATTAGTCCCAATTAATCGCAGTTTAATCATACAAGAATATTTGCCACAAGAAGCCACATCCTTCAATTGGACCCATATGGACCGATACATACATTTAAACAACAAAATATTGTTTATTTTACATCAGTTTGACAATAGCACAATAAATCACGATGGTGGCGATATTCAAGTTTTTATACCACCTTATTTAAACTAAAGCTCTTTTAATGTCATGAAAATATTTGTATAAAAATTTCAATTTTATAAGAATTTCAAGTACATCCAGAGTAGTGGAAACCCTGGCCATTGTTAGAGAAAAATTAATTAATAATAATAATTAATTAATTATAATAATTCAATTGAATTTAATTATGTTTTTGTTGTAATTAGTTAATCATAATAATAAGTTGTAATTAATTAATTGTAATTAACTCGTTAAAGTCCCACGCCTAATTAAAATAGATTCTGTATAAAATTATGGCATGCTGCTGATGTTTAGTGCATTTTTAAACAATGCCTACTGTCTCATGGAATATTGAATAGTTACTTTTTCTTGTCATGTGTCATTGCAGGCCATCAAAACAAGGTTTGCACGTGTCCTCGGAAGTGAGGATTCTGTCCTGGTGCTGTGACGCTACCAAAATTCAAGCTTCGTTGGCTGCATGGTCCGAAGCGGAGGGATCTGGTGAAGGCAAGTCTGCTGCCACCACCACCACCACGCAGCAACTGTCTACCAGCAGAGAGGAGGAGTTCTTTGGCTTTGCAGAGAACAAAGAAGCTTCATACCTCAAATCAAAGAAGAAACAGGTTGAGGCATTCTGAATCAATTTCCATTGATAAAAAAATGTCTCTCAAACTTAATGCAGCCACTCCCTCCGTTGCCCCAGTATAAGGTCTATTTAGCCTTGGGAGAACTGATTCTCCCTCCAAAGAGAAACACGCTGTCAGAGCTCAAGTTTGAGAAGCTTCTCCACATGAGGTACAGTCATTGGTTTGTGGGATAGCAATGTTGATGAGTGAAATTCCTAAATGTCTTACTACCACTACTGAAGCACTTTATGCAGCATTTTTTATTTAATTTGTTATTTTATTTATCATAATATCTAGAGTTACGAAAATAATTTATTTTGTTTGTGTGGCTGAAAATATTTGTGTTACCAAGCCATTGTCACTGCAGTTAATTTCCCAGTTTGGTATAGTTGTGTTTCTGTTTTATGATTCTCAGCATTGCACTATTTGCACTATTGTTTGTTCTTGCTGCTGTTTGTTCTGTAAAAGACTTGATTTTTGTTTTCACTGCTAAAAGTATAGGTTATACTCCAAATAATTACAATAAATATGACTATCAAAAGTTTCAATATTGTCATTCATTCAGCTGCTCTCACTGTCATGGCCCCTCACACCATGCTTTTATTTTGTCAGCTACTTCCTGCTCCTGTGTGTGTGTCTTTAACTCTCTTGACAGTGTCGGGCGTGAATATATCGTGAATGTTTCTACACGGTGGTTTGCTTTTGGACTCCTGTTCTGAACATTTTGGCCTTTTACTTCCACATATTTTTTTTCTTCCTGGATTGACTTTTTTTTTGCCTTTGTGCCTGAGAATTTTTGTAAGTTTATTCTATTTGATGTTTTCTTGTTTCTTAGTTCCTTGTCACTCGTGCCCGACCTGTTGTCAGTGTGTTTCTGGACTCTTTTGATGCTCCCTGGATTTCGGTTGAGCTTGCTCCGTTGGAGTTCCTCTTAGTTATTTGTTTGGACTCGGGCCAGGCCCCATTTGTGTTGGCTCTTGTCTTGGACTCTTTGTGGGCATATTGGTATCAGCCTTTCTATACTTCCTGCGCTTGGCTTCTCCACATTGTCTGAGCCGTGACACTCGCACTGCCATTGCACCTTCAGGTCACTAAGTGGTGACTTTGTAATAGAACTGAACTTGAAGTTGGGTAGGGCTTATAGATTGACTATCTCTGAGATCTCAACAATGGCAATATAGCAAATCCTGATCCTGAAATAAATAATCCATCAAATGTAACAGGCAAATAAAACGGAAAGGTAAATGCATGCTGAAAAAAATTGGACACGTTTGTCATTAATGGCAGATCTAACAACAATTTGTGATGAGTCATTGAAATGCCTGAGCTTGGGTTGAGTGCAGTTCACCACTCCCGCAAAGTCTTTTGTCATTTTGTGATGGAAACCACAGATTTTTTTTTTTCCTTTTTCAAAGAAGTGGGGCGAATGTGATAATACATTGGGTGGGCGCACATGGAACTGAGGTACGCGATGCAGGTGCTGCTAGCGGCAGCTAACTTTAGCTCACTCTAAATACGTTTAGTAAATCACAAATGACTAATTGTACAGCTATAACCGATATGTAACTTTACTCTAAGCACATAATTTTGGGTACACTCACCAGCGAACAAACACACAAGGTGTAGTGATCATTGTGTGGAAACGCATCAAGCGTTTCCACACAATGATGTTGATACTGTCACTGAATGCCAACACCTGCTGGACATAAAAAAAATCCCTGCAGCCACCTACCTGACAGACTGAATTGACACTGATTTGGTGAACTACTGTATACAATGACATCATTTTTCCAATGTTTTTAAATTTTCTCAATTAAATTATACCTTGAAATTCATTTGAATTAGAATGGAAGGAGACAAGGCTTGGAAATGATTATATATATATATATATATATATATATATATATATATATATATATATATATTTATTAAAAATACCACAAGGGGTTAGTGAAAGGATGCTCTTGATTATTGTGCTTTGTTATTATTGGAATTGGCCAGCGTCCACTTCATAGTACTTTTGTAAAAGTTCTTGTAATGCCATCCCACAGGAGATGAATGAGATGGAATACAGTGAAACAAGAGAGCCATCACAAATGAACATGACAGGCCTCCTCACTGCTTGAGTTACATACAGCCTTAGGAAAACTGTTTGGAATGCCTGCAGGAAATATGGCACACCTCACCACATCAGCTTTCAGGGTGTGCTCATCATTTATGTCGATGGTGAAGGTGACAGGGCAATCCTCGGAAATCCTCAAATCGGCAATAACCAGAGCATTTAAAAAGTGAACTGGTTTTAGGGGAATGTAATGTTTTCGATGAGTGCTGTTTAAAGGTAAAGCTGCAGTGTGGATGGACTGTTATAATTCCTTTCGAAACGACATCAGTCCATTGCAGCCCAGTAAAGCCTCCTTTTTGAGTTTTCCTTAAGTCAAGCCATTCCTTTTTGTCGACAAAAAAAAAACAAAAAAACGGGGCAGACGTGGCATTTGACATATGAAATATGGTTCTTTATCACTGGGATCTGATGATGTGGTCAGAGGTTCCATGTCATTACCCTATAAATATAATTATGAATAATTTAATTTCCACCAATGCCATATGAATTTGGGGAAACCTACATCTACATAAACATAAAATCTAGATAATAAACAAATCTAGAAATACTTATACCATTAAGGCTAGACATTCAGGCTCCTCCATGGCGAAGACAATACATATATATATATATATATATATATATATATATATATATATATATATATATATATATATATATATATATATATATATATATATATATATATAAATGGTGGGACTTTGACGAATCAATTACGATTAATTAATTACAACATCATTACAATTAATTACAACTTTATTTATTTATTTATTTTTTTTAATTTAACAGTTTGCTCTCCAGACAACAGGGAACCTTTGTAAGTGCAGGAGTTCCTGGTCCACTGATCCGTTGATGCACAAGACACGTGGCAGCTAGGATGATAACAACAACAACAACAACAAACATGGAGGAATCCCTGAACAAAAGCAAACAAAAGCACGTGTTTGCTTTTGTTCAGGGAGGTTTTTCACTACACAATGGCCAGGGTTTCCACTACTACACTACAAATATTTTCAAGACATTAAAAGAGCTTTTTTTTCAAAAAGGTGATATAAAAACTTATTGACACCATCATGATTTATTGTGCTATTGTCAAAATGAAAATAAACAATATTTTGTTGTTTAAATGTATGTATGGCTCCATCATTCGTTTCAGTAATATACCAAATTCATCCAAATTGAAAAATGTGGCTTCTTGTGGCAAATATTCTTATACCATTAAACAGTGATTAATTGAGATTAATTCATCACAAATTCTGTCATTAACTCAATTTTTTTAATTGAATCCCACCACTTTACTTCAGAATTCTATTAAAAAAACAAAACAAAAAAACATGTATATTAGCCAGGCATCCTGAATGTGAATCCAATGAAAGATTCCACTAACCCCTTGTGGTACTTTTTATATATATTTTTTTAAATATGCATGTTATTATATGACAATGTGTGTATTTATTTGTAAAAGACGTTAAAGCCATATTCTTACAATACATAAAGTCTATTTATTTCAGAACACAGCACATTGTTATCGGTCATCTCAGTAAAACACAACAAACATTTCGACACATTCAACACTTCACTGGAGCTTTCGGTGTCGCTACCGTAACTGCACAAATACACACACTTTTTTTTGTTGTGAAAAGGCGGGATGGGTATATGTAGATTGCAGGCTTGCGTGATGCCGGTGTTTTTATTCATGTCACAACAATCAGCTTACCAGTGTGCTTCGCGTTCTTGCCTTACCACGCCTTGCTAGTGATGAGGGTTAGGTTAGGCTAACCCTAACGCCAACTCTACACCGGTTAAGCACAACGTGAAGCCATGCCTCGTCGCCATTAAGTTATATCCTTTCACATATATATGGACAACAGGAAAGCACAGTCGTACTGTATCTCATGTCTGCCATTATTCACTCTATCACTCACTGGATGCTCAAAATCATGCAATGGCAAATGAGGGAAGTTGTATTTATATGAATAAGTGTTTTTTTTTAACATTTGTTATCCCAATGTTGTCAAAATATTTGTTTTCATTTGTTATACCGTTACAGGTGCCGATATACTTTGTAGGGCAGCCTCTTCTGAAGACTGAGAGTCTCCTTTCTTGGTGGAAGGCAAATGAACGCCTGTTCTCAGCAACTGGATATATCATCTCAAAGAAGAGAACCAGCTCAACATACCAGCCTTAATTTTCAGATGGCACACTTCTTCTGATTTGAACAAACATGTCAGTGAAGCCTCATGTCAATTTTTCGAGTGCCACCTACTGAGCTGTGAAAATAATGGCAGTATTTCATGAAGCCTTGGCAGAACTTCACTTCTGCTGTTGCAGAGAGTGTAGGACCACCATAACTCAATTAAAAACTGGTTTGATTCAGATTTTGAACCACACGTCAACTCAAGACATTGTCATCAAGGGTTTGTGAGACTTTTTCGTTTGTTCAGCACTTTTTATCAGAGGTTTCAATCCGAGTTCCAGAGGGGTGGATAATACGGTGGAAATCACAGGCAAGTTGTCAGGGTTCCCCTCTGTAAGAAGCCAAAGTGGTTTGTGCTTGGTTTCAAGCCGAGGACCTTCCACACGTTGGGCAGATGTGTTAACCACCACACTGCAGATACATGACAAGCCTTTTTTTCAAATGATGGCATGAAAGACACCGAACCATCGAGTGCCATGAACAGTTCAAGTATTTTTTAATGAACGCACTGATGAACGGAACATGACAGGTAGTAGTGAGCATTGTTGAGATGAACTGTGATAACTCAAAGTTTCAAATCACATCCCAAACTGATCGTTGTTCTTGAACCAAAGGCATTAACCCTGTGGTGGGAAAACTGGTCCTCAAAGGGTCGGGTTGGGAAGGTCACGTCTCTGACAACCCAGTCTCACTGAAAAACATGCAATAATGAAGTTTGTCAATCCATTTGACAGAAATGTTTCAAAAAACGTCACCTTGGTATATTTTACTTCTCAATAGCTTTCAGGTTTCTCCGCTGTCTGAACACAAAATATGGCGAACATCCGTTCTATTTTTCATTTTATTTTTTTAGTGTGGGTCTCGATGAACTACTTGTATTGTGACGTTTGCTCATCTCGCGTGCAATTCTTATGTAAATTGCTATTTTTATAATAATAAAAGTGTCAGTAGAGTTTTGCTCGCATTTCTAGGGACAATTTATTCTTTATTGTCATACTACCCACTCGGTTTATGTATATGACACTTGTTTCTTTTTTTTTTTTTTTTTTTTTTGTTTTGGCCCAAATTCTTTTGTGGGTGTCATTGAAATAGTATTATGACGTTTGCACATGTTACCTGTTATTCCACAGTACATTGCAAGATTTAAAAATAATGAAAAGCTTTTGTTATGTTTTGATCACATCATGCTATATTCTTTGCCTTTGTGTTACCTGATCGGTTTATGTATATGATGCTTAGATTTTTCTGTTTCGACCCAGACTCTTTTGTGGGTCTTGATGAAATAGTAGTATAGAGGGTTTTCACGGCATGGCCATCAACATGTCGCTCTTGGCGTGCTCGATGGACAGGATGCTGTACAGCAAAGAGGACCTGACTAGGGAGGAGCTACAGGAGGCCCAGGTAACGATGGCGGCCTTCCTACAAGGTGAGGGGATCGCCGAACATTTGGAGAAGCTGGAGAGCTCACGGAAGACGGCGGCCCCGCTTTCTGGCATGCTGAAAGTGGGCACGGAGAAGAGGCAGGCGCCTCCCCCGTGCAAGCGGCCTAGTTCCCAGTCCGATTGCAGGGAGGACCGAAGGGGTCCACGCCAGGAGGAGAGCAGTGAGGACCGGAGGCGGCAACCATCACGGACCCACGAACAGGAGGTGAGTTAGCCGAGACCAGGCCCTTCCAGCAGCGGTGCTCCACGGAGGGAGGAGACGAAAGACTCCTTCATCTGACTTCAGATTCAATGAAAAATCCCAAAAGTATTCTCTGCCTGGTAATTCATGTACTTGCACGTGGTTCTGCAGTCCTGGCTTGACCCCTGTGGCCTAATACAACGGTTCCTGCTTGTCGACGCGTTTTCCGAGTAGGAGTTACGACGTCACCATCTTCACGGACCACCGGTTCTGATGTGGGGAAGATGACGACCGACCATTTTGTGCGACCCCTAGCGGACGAGTGTGGCTCACGCGGGAGCTTCGGGCATTTTGTCTCTCCACCCTGCACAGTGCAGGAGAGAGAATGTCTCGACCAGGAAGTCTCGTCTTTATTTAAAAAAAAGGGGCGAGAGTGGATCAGGAAGACACGGAGATGGGTTTTTTTGATGATGAGGTGGCTCGATCAAATAGCGACAGCCAGAGACAACGTCCGTGTGAGAGCCTGCAATGTCATGTCGCGGCTCATGTCTGCAGCGCACCCAGTTCAGCCGCTTGAAGCTGGACCCAGTGAAGGACAAGAATCGCTGTCTGGTGCTGTCCGGACAGGCACGTCGGGATCTGATGTTCTGGGACTCTCGCGCACGTCTGATAAGGGGCATGCCGATCAGTTGTGTCCCACGATATCTTCACATGTTCACAGACGCGTCCCTGTCGGGCTGGGGCAGGGCGCTGGACGGAGACAGCGTGGGCGGAGTCTGGTCAGGTCCGCCACATAAATGTTTTGGAGTTCATGGCGGTGGACCTAGTTCTTCGCCACTTTGCTCCTCGCGTGGAAAGGCACCATGTCATGATCAGGTCGGACAACTCGACTGCTGTAGCGTACCTGAACAGACAAGGGGGTGTCAGGTCACCCGCTCTCCACAAGGTGGCAGCATCCATCTTAGAATAGGCGGACAGTCATCTGCTGTCACTGAGAGCACGTCACGTCCCGGTGTTGCTCAATGTGGGAGCAGACGGTATGTCCCGAGGGGGTGCCCTGATGCAGGAGTGGGAGCTGTCGCCTCAAATTATAACATCTGTTTGGAGCCGGTTCGGATTACTGATCTGTTCGCTACAAAAGCGAATGCAAAATGTCCCCTCTGGTTCTCTTTGAGGGCGTCGGACTGCACAGACCTAAACCTAACCATAACCCTTAATCTAGACTGTAGAAGTAAAAATTTTAAGTAGTTAAAAAAGAAACTTTCATCACCTGTACGTGATATAACCATGGATGGATGCGCTTACCAGTAAACGTCAGTTGGTAAAACATGCGAAATTTCCGGTTCCAGTCCCAGAATTTCCAGCTGACCGCATCAGGCAGTGACAGTCTAATAGACAGCATAGTAGCGGATGACAATGCCTGTTTAAAAATTTGTTGACCGTACGTTCGTGCGCCCGCATGCATGCACGGTGAATACGTTTCATTTATTTCGACGAAAATGTGGCACATTCACTAAACTGATTCAGACTAATTTAAAACAAAAAAATGCATTTCCATATTATGATTCTGCGCTCGTTTTTCTCTGTGAATTTGTCGGGAAACATGACAGAGAGCACAGGGGAACAAGAACCGGAGAATGAATAAGAACCAAGCTTTTTTCCTGTCTAGCTTTATTACATCATGACTCAGCGTGTTTCAATAAGGAGCATACATACATACCTATTATTCTGAGGAGAAGGCACTTGATCAGAGTGTTAAAAGTGGAGAGATTTTGCCGTCTGCAATATTCTGACTAGCAGACAATGAATGACAGTTCGCTTTCGAGGTTGCTCTACCATTCTGCCTTAAAGTGTAGCGGTCGGGTTGGAGTTGGGGCAGTGACACCACTCTCAGAATACGCATCTGGGCGGCTCGCCCAGAGAATTTACACAGTCGTAGGGATTGTTTAACAGAGAGTTGGAGAGTCTGACTCCGGGATTTGTGACCGTTCATACTGAAACCTGTCTTCTCAGAAAACATGAAAATAATGTATTTATGTCTAAATGTTACGCATTGTTGCTTTCCCAATTGCAATATGATAAAATCGACTAAACACATTCACAGTGAAGGTGTATATTTGCATTTAATATCCACATGACGTAATGACAAAACAGGACCCTCTTGGTATTAACTGTTGTGACTGGCTGATAACCACCTTGTCCAACCATCTGACTGTATTCTGAAAGAGCAAAAAGTGAGCATTTAAATGTTTTACAAAACATCAAGGCACATTCATGAACAGCATTATCATTCAAAAAACATGTCATAAGTGCTTCGTCTTGCTTCACCAAATTATACAATGGGTTCTGCAAAAGTAAGCAAGGTGTGGTGTTTGTAGTGAGAATTGCATCATTACCATATGAGGTCACGTGATGTGCCAGCCCACTTTGCTCATTACCATATTTGTCATGTGATGCTGCGCCCACTTTGACGCCGACTTGGCAACCAACTTTGCTCAACACCATATTTGGTTGTGTGACGCTCTACCTAATTTGCTCATTACAATATTTGGTCGCGTGACGCACCGCCCACTTTTCTCATTACCATATTTGGTGGCGTGACGCGCGGCCCACTTTGCTCATTACCATATTTGGTGGCGTGACGCGCGGCCCACTTTGTTCATTACCCTCTTTGGTTGTGTGACGCGCCGCCCATGTTGATCATTACACAATTTGGTCGTGTGACGCACCGCCCACATTGTTCATTACCATATTTGGTTGTGTGACGCACCGCCTACTTTGTTCATTACAATATTTGGTCGCATGACGCGCTACCTACTTTGCTCATTACCATATTTGTTGGTGTGACGTGCCGCCCACTTTTCTCATTACCATATTTGGTCGCGTGACGCGCCACCCACTTTGTTCAATATCATATTTGGTTGTGTGACGCGCCACCCATGTTATTCATTACCAAATTTGGTCGTGTGACGCGCCGCCCACGTTGACCATTACCACATTTGGTTGTGTGACGCTCCGCCTACTTTGCTCATTACAAAAATTGGTCGCGTGACGCGCCGCCCACTATGCTCATTACCATATTTGGTGGCGCGACGCGCCACCCACTTTGCCGCCATCTATTTTCACTACCATGTTTGGTCGCGTGATGCGCGACCCACTTTGTTCATTACCATATTTGGTCACATGACGCGTCGCCCTCTTTGATCATTACTATATTTGGTTGTGTGACGTGCCGCCCATGTTGTTCATTACCAAATTTGGTCATGTGACGCGCTGCCCACGTTGTTCAATACCATATTTGGTTGTGTGACGCTCCACCTACTTTACTCATTACAATATTAGGTCACGTGACGCGCGACCCACTTTGTACATCACCATATTTGGTCACGTGACGCGCCGCCCTCTTTGTTCATTACTATATTTGGGTGTGTGACGCGCCGCCCACTTTGTTCTTTACCATATTTGGTGGCGTGACGCGCCGCCCACTTTGCAAATAACCTTATTTGGTCGTTCAACGCACCGTTCACTTTGCTCATAACCAAATATGGTTGCGTGAGGCGACTCCCACTTTGTTCATTACGATATTTGATCATGTGACGCGCCGCCCACTTTGTTCTTCATCATATTTGGTCACGTGACACGCCTCCCACTTTGTTCATTACCATATTTGGTCGCGTGACGCGGCGTCCACTTTGTTCATTACCATATTTGGTTGTGTGACGCACCGCCTACTTTGTTCATTACAATATTTGGTCGCGTGACGCGCCACCAACTTTGCTCATTACCATATTTGGTCGCGTGACGCGCCACCCACTTTGTTCAATACCATATTTGGTTGTGTGACGCGCAACCCACTTTGTTCATTACCATATTTGGTCGCGTGACGCGCCGTCCACGTTGTCCATTACAATATTTGGTTGTGTGACGCTCCGCCTACTTTGCTCATTACAATAATTGGTTGCGTGACGCGCCGCCCACTATGCTCATTACCATATTTGGTCGCGTGACGCGCCACCCACTTTGCCGCCATCTATTCTCACTACCATATTTGGTCGCGTGACGCGCAACCCACTTTGTTCATTACCATATTTGGTCGCGTGACGCGCCACCCACTTTGCCGCCATCTATTCTCACTACCATATTTCGTCGTGTGAAGCTCCGCCCACTTTGCCACCATCATTTCTCACGACCATATTTGGCCACGTGACGCGCCCCTCACTTTGTTCATTACCATATTTGGTTGTGTGACGCTCCGCCCACTTTGCTCATTACCATATTTGGTCGCGTGACGCGTGGCCCACTTTGTTCATTACCATATTTGGTTGTGTGACGCGCCGGCCATGTTGATCATTACCAAATTTGGTCGTGTGACGCGCCGCCCACGTTGTTCATTACCATATATGGTTGTGTGACGCACCGCCTACTTTGCTCATTACAATATTTGTTGGCGTGACGCCCCGCCCACTTTGTTCATTATCATATTTGTTGGCGTGACGCCCTGCCCACTTTGTTTATCACCATATTTGGTCGGGTGACGTGCCGCCCACTGTGTTCTTTGGCATATTTGGTTGTGTCACGCTCCGCCCCCTTTACTCATTTCCATATTTGGTCGCATGACGCCCCACCCTCTTTGTACATTGCCATATTTCGTCGTGTGAAGCTCCGCCCACTTTGCCGCCATCTTTTCTCACGAGCACATTTGGTTGTATGACTCACCGCCCATGTTAATCATTACCAAATTTTTTCGCGTGACGCGCAACCCACTTTGTTCATTACCATATTTGGTTGTTTGACGCGCCGCCCATGTTGTTCATTGCCAAATTTGGTTGTGTGTCGCGTCGCACACCTTGTTCATTACCATATTTCGTTGTGTGACGCTCCGCCGTCTTTAGTCATTACAATATTTGGTGGCGTGATGCGCCGCCCACTTTGCTCTATACCATATTTGGTTGAGTGACGCGCCGCCGATGTTGATCATTACCAAATTTGGTCGTGTGACACCCCTCCCACTTTGTTCATTACGATATTTCGTTGTGTGGCGCTCCGCCCCCTTTACTCATTTCCATATTTGGCCGCGTGACGCCCCGCCCTCTTTGTTCATTGCCACATTTGGCCGCGTGACGCGCCGCCCACTTTGTTCATTACCATATTTGGTTGTGTGACGCACCGCCCACTTTGCTCATTACCATATTTGGTCGCGTGACGCGTGGCCCACTTTCTTCATTACCCTATTTGGTTGTGTGACGCGCCGACCATGTTGATCATTACCAAATTTGGTCGTGTGACGCGCCGCCCACGTTGCTCATTACCATATTTGGTTATGTGACGCACCGCCTACTTTGCTCATTACAATATTTGGTCGCGTGACGCGCCGCCCACTTTGCTCATTACCATATTTGTTGGCGTGACGCGGCGCCCACTTTGCTCATTACCATATTTGGTCGCGTGACACGCGACCCACTTTGTTCATTACCATATTTGGTGTCGTGACGCGCCGCCCACTTTGTTTATCACCATATTTGTTGGCGTGACGCGGCGCCCACTTTGCTCATTACCATATTTGGTCGCGTGACACGCGACCCACTTTGTTCATTACCATATTTGGTGTCGTGACGCGCCGCCCACTTTGTTTATCACCATATTTGGTCGCGTGACGTGCCGCCCACTGTGTTCATTGGCATTTGGTCGCATTGCCATATTTGGTTGTGTGACGCTCCGCCCCCTTTACTCATTTCCATATTTGGTCGCGTGACGCCCCGCCCTCTTTGTTCATTGCCATATTTCATCGTGTGAAGCTCTGCCCACTAGGCCGCCATGTTTTCTCACGACCATATTTGGTGGTGCAATGCGATGCCCACTTTGCTCATTACAATATTTGGTCGCTTGACGCCCCGCCCACTTAGCTCATTACCATATTTGGTGGCGTGACGCGCCGCCTACTTAGCTCATTACCATATTTGGTCACGTGACGCACCGTCCACTTTGTTCATTACAATATTACGTCACGTGATGCGCCGCCCACTTTGCTCATTACCATATTTGGTTGCGTGACGGGCGTCCCGCTTTGTTCATTACCATATTTGGTTGTTTGACGCTCCGCCTACTTTGCTGATTACAATATTTGGTCGCGTGACGCGCCGCCCACTTTGCACATTTCCATATTTGGTGGCGTGACGCGCCACCCACTTTGTTCATTACCATATTTGGTCACGTGACGACCGCCCACTTCGCTCATTACCTTATTTGGTTGTTTGACCAGCCGCCCACTTTGTTCATTACCATATTTGGTCACGTGACGGTCGCCCACTTTGTTCATTATCATATTTGGTGGCGTCACGCGCCACCCAATTTGTTCATTGCCATATTTGGTCACGTGACGACCGCCCACTTTGCTCATTACCTTATTTGGTTGTTTGACCCGCCGCCCACTTTGTTCATTACCATATTTGGTCACGTGACGGTCGCCCACTTAGCTCATTACCATATTTGGTCACGTGACGCACCGTCCACTTTGTTCATTACAATATTACGTCACGTGATGCGCCGCCCACTTTGCTCATTACGATATTTGGTTGCGTGACGGGCGTCCCGCTTTGTTCATTACCATATTTGGTTGTTTAACGCTCCGCCTACTTTGCTGATTACAATATTTGGTCGAGTGACGCGCCGCCCACTTTGCACATTTCCATATTTGGTGGCGTGACGCGCCACCCACTTTGTTCATTACCATATTTGGTCACGTGACGACCGCCCACTTTGCTCATTACCTTATTTGGTTGTTTGACCCGCCGCCCACTTTGTTCATTACCATATTTGGTCACGTGACGGTCGCCCACTTTGTTCATTATCATATTTGGTCGCATGATGCGCCGCCCACGTTGTCCATTACCATATATGGTCTATTGACGCGGCCCACTTTGTTGTTTACCATATTTGGTCGCGTGATGCGCCGCCCACTTTGCCACCCACTTTGCGACCCACTTTGCCGCCCACTTTGACTCCCACTCTTCCGCCCACCTTGAGCATTACCATTTTTCGTCGTTCAACGCGCCGTTCACTTTGCTCATAATCATATCTCTTTGCTTGAACCGACGCCGACTTTGTTCATTGCCATATTTGGTCGAGTGACGCGACGCCAACTTCGCTCATTACCATATCTGGTTGCGAGATGCGCCGCCTACTTTGTTCATTACCATATTTGGTCACGCAACGTGCCGCCCTCTTTGCTCATTACCGTTTTTGGTCGTGTGACACGCCGCCCACTTTGCCGCCCACTTTGCCGACCACTTTGCCGCCCACTTTGCCACCCACTTTGCCGCCCACTTTGCTCATAACCATATTTAGTCAAGTGATGCGCCGCCCACTTTGTTAATTAAGATATTTGGTCGTGTGACGCGCCGCCCACTTTGCTTATTACCATATTCGGTCGCGTGACGTGCCGTCCACTTTGCTCATTACCATATTTGGTCTTATGACGCACCGACCACTTTGTTCATTGCCATATTTGGTTTTGTGACGCGCCGCCCTCTTTGCCGCCCATATTGCCGCCCACTTTGCCACCCACTTAGCCGCCCACTTTGCGTATTAACATATTTGGTCGTTCAACGCGCCATTCCCTTTGCTCATAACCATATCTGGTTGCCTGAGGCGCCGCCCGATTTTGGTCTTTATCACATTTGTTGGTGTGACGCGCCGCCCACTTTATTCAATACCATATTTGGTTGTGTGACGCTCAGCCTTATTCGCTACTTACAATATTTGGTCGCGTGACGCACCCCCCACTTTCCTCATTACCATGTTTGGTCATGTGACGCGCCGCCCACTTTGCTCATTACCATAATTGGTCGCGTGACGCGCCGCCCACTTTGCCGCCCACTTTGCCGCCCACTTTGCCGGCCACTTTGTGCATTACCATATTTGGTTGTGTGACGCGCCGACCATGTTGATCATTACCATATTTGGTCGTGTGACGCGCCGCCCACGTTGTTCATTACCATATTTGGTTGTGTGACGCACCGCCTACTTTGCTCATTATAATATTTGGTCGCGTGACGCGCCGCCCACTTTGCTCATTACCATATTTGTTGGCGTGACGCACCGCCCACTTTGCTAATTACCATATTTGGTCGCGTGACGCGGGACCGACTTTGTTCATTACCTTATTTGGTGGCGTGACGCGCCGCCCACTTTCTTTATCACCATATTTGGTCGCGTGACGTGCCGCCCACTGTGTTCATTGGCATATTTGGTTGTGTCACGCTCCGCCCCCTTTACTCATTTCCATATTTGGTCGCATGACGCCCCACCCTCTTTGTTCATTGCCATATTTCGTCGTATGAAGCTCCGCCCACTTTGCCGCCATCTTTTCTCACGAGCATATTTGGTTGTGTGACTCACCGCCCATGTTGATCATTACCAAATTTGGTCGCGTGACCCGCCGCCCACTTTGCCGCCATCTATTCTCACTACCATATTTGGTCGAGTGACTCGCAGCCCACTTTGTTATTTACCATATTTGGTGGCGTGACACGCCGCCCACTTTGTTTATCACCATATTTGGTCCCGTGACGCACCGCCCACTGTGTTCATTGCCATAATTGGTTGTGTCACGCTCCGCCCCCTTCACTCATTTCCATATTTGGTCGCGTGACTCCCCACCCTCTTTGTTCATTGCCATATTTCGTCGTGTAAAGCTCCGCCCACTTTGCCGCCATCTTTTCTCACGAGCATATTTGGTCGCGTGATGCTCCGCCCACTTTATTCATTGCCATATTTGGTTGTGTGAGCCTCCGCCTATTTTGCTCATTACAATATTTGGTCACGTGACGCGCCGCCCTCTTTGTTCATTACTATATTTGGTTGTGTGACTAGCCGCCCATGTTGATCATTACCAAATTTGGTCGTGTGACGCGCCGCTCACGTTGTTCATTACCATATTTCGTTGTGTCACGCTCCGCCCCCTTTAGTCATTTCCATATTTGGCCATGTGACGCCCCACCCTCTTTGTTCACTGCCATACTTTGTCGTGTGAAGCTCCGCCCACTTTGCCGCCATCTTTTCTCATGACCATATTTGGCCGCGTGACGCGCCGCCCACTTTGTTTGTTACCACATTTGTTTGTGTGACGCTCCGACCACTTTGCTCATTACCATATTTGGTCGCATGACGCCCCACCCTCTTTGTTCATTGCCATATTTTGTCGTGTGAAGCTCCGCCCACTTTGCTCATTACCATATTTGGTCGCGTGATGCGGGACCTACTTTGTTCATCTCCATATATGGTCACGTGACGCGCCGCCCTCTTTGTTCATTACTATATTTGGTTGTTTGACTCGCCGCCCATGTTTATCATTACCAAATTTAGTTGTCTGACGCGCCGCCCACGTTGTTCATTACCATATTTGGTTGTGTGACGCACCGCCTACTTTGCTCATTACAATATTTGGTCGCGTGACGCGCCGCCCACTATGCTCATTACCATATTTGGTCGTGTGACGCGCCACCCACTTTGCGGCCATCTATTCTCACTACCATATTTGTTCGCGTGACTCGACGCCCACTTTGTTCTTTACCATATTTGGTTGCGTGACGCGCCACCCACTTTGTTTATCACAATATTTGGTCGCGTGACGCGCCGCCCACTGTTTTCATTGCCATATTTGGTTATGTGACGCTCCGACCCTTTACTCATTTCCATATTTGGTCGCGTGACGCCCCGCCCTCTTTGTTCATTGCTATATTTCATCGTGTGAAGCTCTGCCCACGAGGCGGCCATGTTTTCTCACGACCATATTTGGTCGCGTGACGCGCCGCCCACTTTGTTCATTACCATATTTGGTTGTGTGACGCTCCGCCTACTTTGCTCATTACAATATATGGTCGCGTGACACGCCGCCCACTTTGCTCAAAACCATTTTTGGTCGCGTGACGCGCCGCCCACTTTGCCGCCATCTATTCTCACAACCATATTTGGTCACATGACTCGCCGTCCACTTTGTTCTTTACCATATTTGGTGGCGAGACGCACCGCCCACTTTGTTTATCACCATATTTGGTCGCGTGACGCGCCGCCCACTTTGTTCATTGCCATATTTGGTTGTGTGACGCTCCGCCCCCATTGCTCATTTCCATATTTGGTCGAGTGACGCCCCACTGTCGTTGTTCATTGCCATATTTGGTAGTGTGAAGCTCCGCCCACTTTGCAGCCATCTTTTCTCAGGACCATATTTGGTCACGTGATGCGGCCCTCACTTTGTTCATTACCATATTTGGTTGTGTGACGCTACGCCTACTTTGCTCATTACAATATTTGGTCACGTAATGCGCCGCCCACTTTGCTCATTACCATATTTGGTCGAGTGACCCCCCGCCCACTTTGTTCATTACCTTATTTGGTCGTGTGACGCGCTGCCCAAGTTCATTACCAAATTTGCTCGTTTGACACGCCGC
This sequence comes from Synchiropus splendidus, assembly GCF_027744825.2. Classification (NCBI taxonomy): domain Eukaryota; kingdom Metazoa; phylum Chordata; class Actinopteri; order Syngnathiformes; family Callionymidae; genus Synchiropus; species Synchiropus splendidus. The sequence goes on along the minus strand of NC_071339.1, from coordinate 25,888,879 downwards.
CCACGTTGTCCATCACCATATTTGGTTGTGTGACGCTCCGGCTACTTTGCTCATTACAATATTTGGTGGCGTGACGCGCCGCCCACTATGCTCATTACCATATTTGGTCGCGTGACGCGCCGCCCACTTTGTTCTTTACCATATTTGGTGGCGTGACGCGCCGCCCACTTTGTTTATCACCATATGTGGTCGCGTGACGCTCCGCCCACTTTGCTCATTACCATATTTGGTTGTGTGACACTCCGCCTACTTCGCTACTTACTGTATTTGGTCGCGTGACGCACCACCCACTTTGCTCATTACCATATTTGGTCGCGTGACGCACCGCCCTCTTTGCTCATTACCATATTTGGTCGCGTGACGCGCCCCACTTTGCCGCCCACTTTGTGCATGACCATATTTGGTTGTTCAATGCGCCGTACACTTTGCTCATCATCTTATCTGGTTGCTTGAGGGGACGCCCACTTTGTTCATTGCCATTTTTGGTCGTGTGACACGCCGCCCACTTTGCTCATTATAATTTTTGATAGAGTGACGCGGCGCCCACTTTGCCCATGACCATATCTGGTTGCGTCATGCGCTGCCGACTTTGTCCATTGCCATATTTGGTCACGCAATGTGCCGCCCACTTTGCTCATTACCATATTTAGTCAAGTGACTCGCTGCCCACTTTGTTCATTAAGATATTTGGTCGCGTGACCCGCCGCCCACATTACTCATTACCATATTTGGTCGCATGACGCACCGCCCACTTTGTTCATTGCCATATTTGGTTGTGTGACGCGCCGCCCACTTTGCCGCCCACTTTGCCGCCCACTTTGCCGCCCACTTTGAGAATTACCACTGCCGACTTTGTTCTTTACCATATTTGGTCACGTGACATGCCGCCCACTTTGTTCATTTCCATATTTGGTCAAGTGACGGCCGCCCACTTTGTTCATTATCATATTTGGTCGCATGACGCGCCGGCCACTTTGGTCATTAATATATTGGGTTGCGTGACGCGGGGCCCACTTTGCTGCACACTTTGCCGCACACTTTGCGCATTACCATATTTGGTCGATCAACGTGACGTTCACTTTGTTCAAAACCATATCTGATTGCGTCAGGTGACGCCCACTTTGTTCTTTGACATATTTGGTCACGGGACGCGCTAACAACTTTGTTCTTTACCGTATTTGGTCAAGTGACGCGCCACCCACTTTGTTCATTGCTATATTTAGTCACGTGACAGCCGCCCACGTTGTTCATTACCATATTTGGTCACGTGACGTGCCGCCCACTTTGTTCATTGCCATATTTAGTCACGTGACAGCCGCCCACGTTGTTCATTACCATATTTGGTCACGTGACGTGCCGCCCACTTTGTTCATAACCATATTTGGTCGCGTGACACGCAGCACACTTTTTTCATTACCATATGTGGTCGCGTGACGCTCCGCCCACTTTGCTCATTACCATATTTGGTTGTGTGACGCTCCGCCTACTTCGCTACTTACTGTATTTGGTTGCGTGACACGCACCCCACTTTGCCGTCCAATTTGTTCATTCCCATATTTGGTCAAGTGACCCGCCACCCACTTTGTTCATTAGCATATTTGGTCGTGCAACGCGCCGCCCACTTTGCCGCCCACTTTGCCGCCCACTTTGTGCATGACCATATTTGGTCGTTCAATGCGCCGTACACTTTGTTCATCATCTTATCTGGTTGCTTGAGGCGACGCCCACTTTGTTCATTGCCACATTTGGTCGTGTGACACGACGCCCACTTTGCTTTTCACCACATTTGGTCACGTGATGTGGCCCCCACTTTGCAGGCCACTTTGCTCATTACCATATTTGGTAATGTGATACGCCGCCCACTTTGCCGCCGACTCTACTCATTTCCATGTTTGGTTGTGTGCCGCGCAGCCCACTTTGCTCATGACCATATCTGGTTGCGTGACGGGACACCCACTTTGCTTATTACTTTATTTGGTCACGTGATGCGGCCCTAACTTTGTGCATTACCATGTTTGGTCGTGCAACGCGCAGCCCACTTTGATCATTACAATATTTGGTCCCATGACGCACTGCGCACTTAGCTAATTACCATATTTGGCGCCCACTATGTTCATTACCATATTTGGTTGTGTGACGCACCGCCTACTTTGCTCATTACAATATTTGGTCGGGTGACGCGCCGCCCACTTTGCTCATAACCATATTTGTTGGCGTGACGCGCCGCCCACTTTGCTCATTACCTTATTTGGTTGCGTGACGCGTGACCCACTTTGTTCATTACCATATTTGGTCGCATGACGCGCCGCCCTCTTTGTTCATTACTATATTTGGGTGTGTGACGCGCCGCCCACTTTGTTCTTTACCATATTTGGTGGCGTGACGCGCCGCCCACTTTGCGAATAACCTTATTTGGTCGTTCAACGCACCGTTCACTTTGCTCATAACCATATCTGGTTGCGTGAGGCGACTCCCACTTTGTTCATTGCCATATTTGATCATGTGACGCGCCGCCGACTTTGTTCTTCATCATATTTGGTCACGTGACACGCCTCCCACTTTGTTCATTACCATATTTGGTCGCGTGACGTGGCGTCCACTTTGTTCATTACCATATTTGGTTGTGTGACGCTCTGCCTAATTTGCTCATTACAATATTTGGTCGCGTGACGCACCGCCCACTTTTCTCATTACCATATTTGGTGGCGTGACGCTCCGCCCACTTTGCTCATTACCATATTTGGTGGCGTGACGCGCGGCCCACTTTGTTCATTACCCTCTTTGGTTGTGTGACGCGCCACCCATGTTATTCATTACCAAATTTGGTCGTGTGACGCGCCGTCCACGTTGTCCATTACCATATTTGGTTGTGTGACGCTCCGCCTACTTTACTCATTACAAAAATTGTTCGCGTGACGCGCCGCCCACTATGCACATTACCATATTTGGTCGCGTGACGCGCCACCCACTTTGCCGCCATCTATTCTCACTACCATGTTTTGGTCGCGTGACGCACTTTGTTCGTTACCATATTTGGTCACATGACGCGTCGCACTCTTTGATCATTACTATATTTGGTTGTGTGACGCGCCGCCCATGTTGTTCATTACCAAATTTTTTCATGTGACGCACGCATGACTTTGTTTATCACCATATTTGGTCGGGTGACGTGCGGCCCACTGTGTTCATTGGCATATTTGGTTGTGTCACGCTCCGCCCCCTTTACTCATTTCCATATTTGGTCGCATGACGCCCCACCCTCTTTGTACATTGCCATATTTCGTCGTGTGAAGCTCCGCCCACTTTGCCGCCATCTTTTCTCACGAGCATATTTGGTTGTATGACTCACCGCCCATGTTGATCATTGCCAAATTTGGTCGCGTGACGCGCGACCCACTTTGTTCATTACCATATTTGGTTGTTTGACGCGCCGCCCATGTTGTTCATTGCCAAATTTGGTCGTGTGATGCGCCGCACACGTTGTTCTTTACCATATTTCGTTGTGTGACGCTCCGCCGTCTTTAGTCATTACAATATTTGGTCGCGCGATGCGCCGCCCACTTTGGTCTATACCATATTTGGTTGAGTGACGCGTCGCCGAAGTTGATCATTACCAAATTTGGTCGTGTGACGCCCCTCCCACTTTGTTCATTACGATATTTGGTTTTGTCACGCTCCGCCCCCTTTACTCATTTCCATATTTGGTCGCGGGATGCCCCACCCTCTTCGTTCATTGCCATATTTCGTCGTGTGAAGCTCCGCCCACTTTGCCGCCATCTTTTCTCACGACCATATTTGGGCGCGTGACGAGCCGCTCACTTTGTTCATTACCATATTTGGTTGAGTGACGCTCCGCCCACTTTGCTCATTACCATATTTGGTCGCGTGACGCGTGGCCCACTTTGTTCATTACCCTATTTGGTTGAGTGACGCGCCGACCATGTTGATCATTACCAAATTTGGTCGTGTGACGCGCCGCCCACGTTGGTCATTACCATATTTGGTTGTGTGATGCACTGCCTACTTTGCTCATTACAATATTTGGTCGCGTGACGCACCGCCCACTTTGCTCATTACAATATTTGTTGGCGTGACGCGGCGCCCACTTTGCTCATTACCATATTTGGTCGCGTGACACGCGACCCACTTTGTTCAATACCATATTTGGTCGCGTGTCGCGCTGCCCACTTTGTTTATCACCATATTCGGTCGCGTGATCTGCCGCCCCCTGTGTTCATTGGCATATTTGGTTGTGTGACGCTCCGCCCCCTGTACTCATTTCCACATTTGGTCGCATGACGCCCCACCCTCTTTGTTCATTGCCATATTTCGTCGTGTGAAGCTCCGCCCACTTTTCCGCCATCTTTTCTGACGAGCATATTTGGTTGTGTGACTCACCGCCCATCTTGATCATTACAATATTTGGGCGCGTGACGCGCCGCTCACTTTGTTCATTACCATATTTGGTTGTGTGACGCTCCGCCCACTTTGCTCATTACCATATTTGGTCGCGTGACGCGTGGCCCACTTTGTTCATTACCCTATTTGGTTGTGTGACGCGCCGCCCACTATGCTCATTACCATATTTGGTCGCGTGACGCGCTGCCCACTTTGCGGCCATCAATTCTCACTACCATATTTGGTCGCGTGACTCGCCGCCCACTTTGTTCTTTACCACATTTGGAGGAGTGACGCCCCACCCTCTTTGTTCATTGCCATATTTCGTCGTGTAAAGCTCCGCCCACTTTGCCGCCATCTTTTCTCACTGCATATTTGGTCGCGTGATGCTCCGCCCTCTTTGTTCATTACTATATTTGGTTGTGAGACTCGCTGCCCATGTTGTTCATTACCAAATTTGGTTGTGTGACGCTCCGCCTACTTAAGTCATTACAATATTTGGTCGCGTGACGCGCCGCCCATTTTGTTCAATACCATATTTGGTTGTGTGACGCGCCGCCCATGTTGATCATTACCAAATTTGGTCGTGTGACGCGCCGCCCACGTTGTTCATTACCATATTTTGTTGTGTCACGCTCCGCCCCCTTTACTCATTTCCATATTTGGCCGTGTGACGCCCCGCCCTCTTTGTTCATTGCCATACTTCGTCGTGTGAAGCTCCACCCACTTTGCCGCCATCTTCTGTCGCGACCATATTTGGCCGCGTGACGCGCCGCCCACTTTGTTCGTTACCACATTTGGTTGTGTGACGCTCTGCCAACTTTGCTCATTACCATATTTGGCCGCGTGACGCTCCGCCCACTTTGTTCATTATCATATTTGTTTGTGTGACGCTCCGACCACTTTGCTCATTACCATATTTGGTCGCGTGATGCGGGACCTACTTTGTTCATCACCATATTTGGTCACGTGACGCGCCGCCCTCTTTGTTCATTACTATATTTGGTTGTTTGACTCGCCGCCCATGTTTATCATTACCAAATTTGGTCGTGTGACGCGCCGCCTACGTTGTTCATTATCATATTTGGTTGTGTGACGCAGCGCCTAATTTGCTCATTACAATATTTGGTCGCGTGACGCGCCGCCCACTATGATCATTACCATATTTGGTCGCGTGACGCGCCACCCACTTTGCGGACATCTATTCTCACTACCATATTTGTTCGCGTGTCTCGCCGCCCACTTTGTTCTTCACCATATTTGGTTGCGTGACGCGCCACCCACTTTGTTTATCACAATATTTGGTCGCGTGACACGCCGCCCACTGTTTTCATTGCCATATTTGGTTATGTGACGCTCCGCCCCCTTTACTCATTTCCATATTTGGTCTGGTGACGCCCCGCCCTCTTTGTTCATTGCCATATTTCATCGTGTGAAGCTCTGCCCACGATGCGGCCATGTTTTCTCACGACCATATTTGGTCGCGTGACGCGCCGCCCACTTTGGTCATTACCATATTTGGTTGTGTGACGCTCCGCCTACTTTGCTCATTACAATATATGGTCGCGTGACACGCCGCCCACTTTGCTCAAAACCATTTTTGGTCGCGTGACGCGCCGCCCACTTTGCCGCCATCTATTCTCACAACCATATTTGGTCACATGACTCGCGGTCCACTTTGTTCTTTACCATATTTGGTGGCGAGACGCACCGCCCACTTTGTTTATCACCATATTTGGTCGCGTGACGCGCCGCCCACTTTGCCGCCATCTATTCTCACAACCATATTTGGTCACATGACTCACCGTCCACTTTGTTCTTTACCATATTTGTTGCCGAGACGCACCGCCCACTTTGTTTATCACCATATTTGGTCGCGTGACGCGCCGCCCACTTTGTTCATTGCCATATTTGGTTGTGTGACGCTCCGCCCCCATTGCTCATTTCCATATTTGGTCGAGTGACGCCCCACCGTCGTTGTTCATTGCCATATTTGGTAGTGTGAAGCTCCGCCCACTTTGCTACCATCTTTTCTCAGGACCATATTTGGTCACGTGATGCGGCCCTCACTTTGTTCATTAACATTTTTGGTTGTGTGACGCTACGCCTACTTTGCTCATTACAATATTTGGTCACGTGATGCGCCGCCCACTTTGCTCATTACCATATTTGGTCGAGTGACCCCCCGCCCTCTTTGTTCATTACCATATTTGGTCGTGTGACGCGCTGCCCAAGTTCATTACCAAATTTGCTCGTTTGACACGCCGCCCAAGTTGTCCATCACCATATTTGGTTGTGTGACGCTCCGGCTACTTTGCTCATTACAATATTTGTTTTGTTGTGTCACGCTCCGCCCCCTTAACTCATTTCCATATTTGGCCGTGTGACGCCCCGCCCTCTTTGTTCATTGCCATAGTTCGTCGTGTGAAGCTCCGCCCACTTTGCCGCCATCTTCTGTCGCGACCATATTTGGCCGCGTGACGCGCCACCCACTTTGTTCGTTACCACATTTGGTTGTGTGAAGCTCTGCCAACTTCGCTCATTACCATATTTGGCCGCGTGACGCGCCGCCCACTTTGTTCATTATCATATTTGTTTGTGTGACGCTCCGACCACTTTGCTCATTACCATATTTGGTCGCGTGATGCTGGACCTACTTTGTTCATCACCATATTTGGTCACGTGACGCGCCGCCCACGTTGTTCATTATCATATTTGGTTGTGTGACGCACCGCCTACTTTGCTCATTACAATATTTGGTCGCGTGACGCGCCGCCCACTATGCTCATTAACATATTTGGTCGCATGACGCGCCACCGACTTTGCGGCCATCTATTCTCACTACCATATATGTTCGCGTGACTCACCGCCCACTTTGTTCTTTACCATATTTGGTTGCGTGACGCGCCACCCACTTTGTTCATTACCATATTTGGTTGTGTGACGCTCCGCCTACTTTGCTCATTACAATATATGGTCGCGTGACATGCCGCCCACTTTGCTCAAAACCATTTTTGGTCGTGTGACGCGCTGCCCAAGTTCATTACCAAATTTGCTCGTTTGACACGCCGCCCACGTTGTCCATCACCATATTTGGTTGTGTGACGCTCCGGCTACTTTGCTCATTACAATATTTGGTCGCGTGACGCGCCGCCCACTATGCTCATTACCATATTTGGTCGCGTGACGCGCCGCCCACTTTCCTCATTACCATATTTGGTGGCGTGACGCGCCGCCCACTTTGTTTATCACCATATGTGGTCGCGTGACGTGCCACCCACTTTTGCTCATTACCATATTTGGTCGCGTGATGCTCCGCCCACTTTGCTCATTACCATATTTGGTCGCGTGACGCGCCGCCCACTTTGCCGCCCACTTTGTGCATGACCATATTTGGTTGTTCAATGCGCCGTACACTTTGCTCATCATCTTATCTGGTTGCTTGAGGGGACGCCCACTTTGTTCATTGCCATTTTTGGTCGTGTGACACGCCGCCCACTTTGCTCATTATAATTTTTGATAGAGTGACGCGGCGCCCACTTTGCCCATGACCATATCTGGTTGCGTCATGCGCTGCCTACTTTGTCCATTGCCATATTTGGTCCGGCAATGTGCCGCCCACTTTGCTCATTACCATATTTAGTCAAGTGACTCGCTGCCCACTTTGTTCATTAAGATATTTGGTCGCGTGACCCGCCGCCCACATTGCTCATTACCATATTTGGTCGCATGACGCACCGCCCACTTTGTTCTTTGCCATATTTGGTCACGTGACATGCCGCCCACTTTGTTCATTTCCATATTTGGTCAAGTGACGGCCGCCCACTTTGTTCATTACCATATTTGGTCGCATGACGCGCCGGCCACTTTGGTCATTAATATATTGGGTTGCGTGACGCGCGGCCCACTTTGCCGCACACTTTGCCGCACACTTTGCGCATTACCATATTTGGTCGATCAACGCGATGTTCACTTTGTTCAAAACCATATCTGATTGCGTCAGGTGACGCCCACTTTGTTCTTTGACATATTTGGTCACGGGACGCGCTAACCACTTTGTTCTTTACTGTATTTGGTCAAGTGACGCGCCACCCACTTTGTTCATTGCCATATTTAGTCACGTGACAGCCGCCCACATTGTTCATTACCATATTTGGTCACGTGACGTGCCGCCCACTTTGTTCATGACCATATTTGGTCGCGTGACACGCAGCACACTTTGTTCATTACCATATTTGGTCGCGTGATGTGACGCCCACTTTTTTCATTACAATATTTGGTTGCGTGACAAGCACCCCACTTTGCCGTCCAATTTGCTCATTCCCATATTTGGTCAAGTGACCCGCCACCCACTTTGTTCATTAGCATATTTGGTCGTGCAACGCGCCGCCCACTTTGCCGCCCACTTTGCCGCCCACTTTGCCGCCCACTTTGTGCATGACCATATTTGGTCGTTCAATGCGCCGTACACTTTGTTCATCATCTTATCTGGTTGCTTGAGGCGACGCCCACTTTGTTCATTGCCATATTTGGTCGTGTGACACGCCGCCCACTTTGCTCATTATAATATGTTATAGCGTGACGCGCCGCCCACTTTGCTCATTACCATATCTGGTTGCATGATGCGCCGCCTATTTTGTTCATTACCATATTTGGTCAGGCAACGTGTCGTCCACTTTGCTCATTACCGTTTTTGGTCACGTGACGCGCCACCCACTTTGCCGCCCACTTTGCCGCCCACTTTGCTAATTACCATATTTAGTCAAGTGACGCGCCGCCCACTTTGTTCATTAAGATATTTGGTCGCGTGACACGCCGCCCACTTTGCTCATTACCATATTTAGTCAAGTGACGCGCCACCCACTTTGTTCAATAAAATATTTGGTGGTGTGACGCGCCGCCCACTTTCCTCATTATCATCTTCGGTCGCCTGACGCACCGCCCACTTTGTTCATTGCCATATTTGGTTGTGTGACGAGCCGCCCACTTTGCCGCCCACTTTGCCGACCACTTTGGCGCCCACTTTGCGCATTACCATATTTGGTCGATCAACGCGCCGTTCCCTTTGCTCTAAACCATATCTGATTGGGTGAGACGCCGCCCGATTTTGATCATCATCATATATGGTCGTGTGACGTGCCGCCCACTTTGTTCATTACCATGTTTGGTTGTGTGACGCTCCGACTACTTCGCTACTTACAATACTTGGTTGCGTAACGCGCCCCCCACTTTCCTCATTACCATATTTGGTCTCGTGACGCCCCGCACACTTTGCTCATTACTATATTTGGTCGCGTGACGCGCCGCCCACTTTGCCGCCCACTTTGCCGCCCACTTTGCCGCCCACTTTGTGTAATACCATATTTGGTGGTTCAACGGGCGGTTCACTTTGCTTATAATCATATCTGGTTGCTTGAGGAGACGCCCACTTTGTTCATTGCCATATTTGGTCGCGTGACACGCCGCCCACTTTGCTCATTATAATATGTTATAGTGTGACGCGCCGCCCACTTTGCTCATTACCATATCTGGTTGCGTGATGCGCCGCCTATTTTGTTCATTACCATATTTGGTCAGGCAACGTGTCGTCCATTTTGCTCATTACCGTTTTTGGTCACGTGACGCGCCACCCACATTGCCGCCCACTTTGCCGCCCACTTTGCTAATTGCCATATTCAGTCAAGTGACGTGCCGCCCACTTTGTTCATTAAGATATTTGGCCGCGTGACACGACGCCCACTTTGCTCATTACCATATTCGGTCACGTGACGTGCCGCCCACTTTGCTCATTACCATATTTGGTCGTATGACGCACCGCCCACTTTGTTCATTGCCATATTTGGTTGTGTGATGCCCCGCCCACTTTGCCGACCACCTGGCCGCCCACTTTGTGCATTACCATATTTGGTCATTCAACGCACCGTTCACTTGGTCATAACCATATCTCGTTGCGTGAGGCGACGCCCACTTTGTTCTTTACCATATTTGGTCACGTGACACGCCGCCCACTTTATTCATTAACATATTTGGTCAAGTGACGGCCGCCCACTTTGTTCATTGTCACATTTGGTCCCGTACCGCACCGCCCACTTTGTTCATTACCATATTTGGTCACGTGACGGCCGCCCACTTTGGTCATTTCCAAATTTGGTCATGTGACACGCGACCCACTTTGCCGCCAACATTGGGCATTACCATATTTGGTCGTTCAACGGACCGTTCACTTTGCTCATAACCAAATCTGATTGCGTGAGGCGATGCCCACTTTGTTCATTGACATATTTGGTCACGTGACGCACAGCCCACTTTGTTCTTTACCATATTTAGTCACGTGACGGCAGCCCGCGTTGTTCATTACCATATTTGGTCGCTTGACTCACCGCCCACTTTGCTCATTACCATAATTGGTGGCGTGATGCGCCGCCCACATTGTTCATTACCATATTTGGCCCCGTGACGCGCCGCCCACTTTGTTCATTGCCATATTTGGTTGTGTGACGCGCCGCCCACTTTGCTCATTACAATATTTGGTCGCATGACGCCCCGCCCACTTTTCTCATTACCATATTTGGTCGTGTGACCTGCCGCCCATGTTGTTCATTACCATATTTGGTCGCATGACGCGCCATCCTCGTTGTTCATTACCATATTTCGTTGTGTGATGCTCCGCCTACTTTGCTCATTACAATATTTGGTCGCGTGACGCGCCGTCCACTTTGCTCATTACCATATTTGGTGGCGTGATGCGCTGCCCATGTTGTTCATGACCATATTTGGTCGTTCAACGCGCCGTTCCCTTTGTTCATAACCATATCTGGTTGCGTGAGGCGCCGCCCGATTTTGATCTTCATCATATTTGTTGGTGTGACGCGCCGCCCCCTTTGTTCATTACCATATTTGGTTGTGTGACGCTCCGCCTAATTCGCTACTTACAATATTTGGTCGTGTGACGGGCCGCCCACTTTCCTCATTACCGTATTTGGTCACGTCACGCGCCGCCCACTTTGCCGCCCACTTTGTGCATTACCATATTTGGTCGTTCAATGCGCCGTTCACTTTGTTCATAATCATATCGAGTTGCTTGAGGCGACGCTCACTTTGTTCATTGCCATATTTGGTGGCGTGACACGGTGCCCACTTTGCCACCCAATTTGCCGCCCACTTTGCCGCCCACTTTGCTCATAACCATATTTAGTCAAATGACGCACGGCCTACTTTGTTCATTAAGATATTTGGTCGCGTGACATGCCGCCCACTTTGCTCATTACCATATTCAGTCGCGTGACGTGCCGCCCACTTTGCTCATTACCATATTTGGTCGCATGACGCACCACCCACTTTGTTCATTGCCATATTTGGTTGTGTGACGCGCCGGCCACTTTGCCGCCCACTTTGCCGCCCACTTTGCCGCGCACTTTGCCGCGCACTTTGCCGCCCACTTTGCCCATTACCATATTTGGTCGTTCAACGCACCGTTCACATGGTCATAACCATATCTGGTTGCGATAGGGGAGGCCCACTTTGTTCACTACCATATTTGGTAACGTGACGGCCGGCCACTTTGGTCATTACCATATTTGCTCAGGTGACGCTCCGTCCACCCGTTTTTTTTTACCGTTTTTGTGCGTGTAACGTGCCAGCCACTTTTCTCATAACCATATATGGTCCCATGACGCGTCGCCCACTTTGTTCATTACCATATTTCGTCGCGTGACGGGCCGCTCACTTTGCTCATTATAATATTTGGTGGCGTCACGCGCCGCCCATTTTGCCGCCCACTTTGCCGCCCACTTTACTCATTACCATATTTGGTCGCATGACGTGCGACCCACCTTGTCGCCTACTTTGTGCATTACCATATTTGGACAAGTGACCCGTCGCCCACTTTATACATTGCCATATTTCGTAGCGTGACGGGCCGCCATCTTTGCTCATTACCATATTTGGTCGCGTAACGCGCCGCCCACTTTGCTCATTACCATATTTGGGCCCGTGACGTGCCGCCCACTTTGTTCAGGAGCATATTTGGTGGCGTGACGCACCGCCCACTTTGCCATAACTTGTCAGGGAAGCTTCAGAACATGACATTTTCACCTCCCACTATAGAAGAAAAGGTCTTTCTAGTAGTAGCACATTAAATCAAAGCTGTCTGAAGTGTTTTCGAAAGTTATCAACATTTTTATGTTTGGCGTTCCGAAACCCACCTTATCTCAGGCTGAAAACCCGTTTTGTGCATTGTGCGATAACTTCTCAGGGAATCTTCAGAACATTAAATTTTCACCTACCACTCTTGCAGAAAGGGTCTTTCTAGAAGTTGTTCATCAAATCTAAGCTGCCTCAAGTGTTTTTCGAAAGTTATCAACATTTTTATGTTTGGTGTTCCGGATCGCACCTTATTGAAAACGCCTTTTCTGCATTGTGCCATAACTTTGCAAGGAATCTTCAGAACATGAAAATTTCGCTCCCCACTATAGTAGAAAGGGTCTTTCTAGTAGTTGCACATCAAATCTAAGCTGTCTGAAGTGTTTTTCGAAAGTTATCAACATTTTTATCTTTGGCGTTCCAGAATAGACCTTACCTCGAGCTGAAAACGCGTTTTCTGCATTGTGCCATAACTTTGCAGGGAAGCTTCACAATATGAAATTTTCAAATCCCACTATAGCAGAAAGGGTCTTTCTAGTAGTTGCACATCAAATCGACGCTGTCTGAAGTGTTTTTCCAAACTTATCAACATTTTTATGTTTGGCGTTCCGGAACGCACCTTATCTCAGGCTGAAAATGCGTTTTCTGCATTGTGCCATAACTTTGCAGAGAAGCTTCAGAAAATGAAATTTTCACCTCCCACTATAGCAGAAAGGGTCTTTCTAGTAGTTGCACATCAAATCTAAGCTGTCTGAAGTGTTTTTCCAAAGTTATCAACATTTTTATGGTTGGCGTTCCGGGAACACACCTTATCTCCGGCTGAAAACGTGTTTTCTGCATTGTGCCCAAACTTTGCAGGGAAGCTTCAGAACATCAAATTTTCACCTCCCACTATAGCTGAAAGTGTCATTCTAGTAGTTGCACATCAAATCTAAGCTATCTGAAGTGTGTATCCAAAGTTATCAACATTTCTATGTTTGGCGTTCCGGAATCGACCTTACCTCAGGCTGAAAACGTCTTTTCTGCATTGTGCCATAACTTGGCAGGGAACCTTCAGAACATGAAATTTTCATATCCCACTATAGCAGCAAGGGTCTTTCTCGTAGTTGCACATCAAAGTGTTTTTCCAAAGTTATCAACATTTTTATGTTTGCCGTTCCGGAACCCACCTTATCTCAGGCTGAAAACGCGTTTTCTGCATTGTGCCATAACTTTGCAGTGAAGCTTCAGAACATCAAATTTTCACCTCCCACTACAGCAGAAAGGGTCTTTCTAGTAGTTGCACATCAAATCTAAGCTGTCTGAAGTGTTTTTCCAAAGTTTTCAACATTTTTATGTTTGGTGTTCCGGAACACACCATATGTCAGGCTGAAAACGTGTTTTCTGCATTGTGTCAAAACTTTGCAGTGAAGCTTCAGAACATCAAATTTTCACCACCCACTATAGCTGAAAGGGTCTTTCTAGTAGTTGCACATCAAATCTAAGCTGTCTGAAGAGTGTTTCCAAAATTATCAACATTTTTATGTTTGGCGTTCCGGAACACACCTTATCTCAGGCTGAAAACGCGTGCGTTATCTTCATTCTGCCATAACTTTGCAGGGAAGTTTCAGAACATGAAATTTTCACCTCCCACTATAGCAGAAAGGGTCTTTCTAGTAGTTGCACATCAAAGTGTTTTTCCAAAGTTATCAACATTTTTATGTTTGGTGTTTCGGAATCGACCTTATCTCAATCTGAAAACTCATTTTCTGCATTGTGCCATAACTTTGCGGGGAAACTTCAGAACATGAAATTTGCACCTCCCACTATAGCAGAAAGGGTCTTTCTCGTAGTTGCACCTCAAATCTAAGCTGTCTGAAGTTTGTTTCCAAAGTTATCAACATTTTTATATTTGGCGTTTGTCGTCGGGTTTAGGTTTTCAAGGTTTTGTGTACAAGGCGATTGGCTATAACATAAGCCGTCCCTAGTTCCGAGCACACTACCTCCCTTTGCCTCTCTGGTAAAGGGTCCCTCAGTGGTCAACTCAGTCAGCCTCTTGTTGCGGACACGGTTCTAAGACTATAATAAGGGTATCAACCTCATCTTATTATATTAGTGAGTAGTGTCGGCGCTTCACTGAGCGGGTTATTTAATTAGCCCGACCTGTTAAGAAACAGGTTCTTGACCTTACAATGCTACACCTCTTACCGTAGTCTCTTTACTTTACTTTGTTTAGGGACTCATGATGGGATCCTCAATCCTTTCCTTTTAAATAACATATTTCCCCGTAACTGTCTAAAACTACCACCTTATCATTGACACAATAATTCAGGATGGAATAATGCTACCTTTTGAGACATTCACTACATGTGCAACAGGAGGAAATCAAACAGTAACTCACCTACAACCCAATTGATGGTAGTACAGGAGCCAGTTGATTTTTTAGCAGTCAGGGATCAACGCCGTTGTGCCTTTTCAGTACATAATTCGTACTCAATTTTATTATGTTTTTGTTACAAAAGTATTTCTTCAAAAAATTGATAAAAGAATAATAAAAACAATAAAATCAATAATGAACAATAAACTCCATAAACTCAAGGGTATTGCCAGACGCTGATACCCAACAATATCAAAAGTACCGCGAGACGCTGGTATTAATACATATACTTAAAAAATCATATAATCAAAATACATACAATAAAAAGAAATAAATCAAAAAATAATAAGAGTATGATAAAAATTAATTAATTCAAATAGTCTGAGAGCAATAGTAAGAGCACCGTCATAAGTTAAGATACAAGACCTTACTGCAAACGGATGAAGCCAAAAAGCAAAAAGGGACCTCTGTGTCACATTTCCGAGCGTTTTTATAGCAACACAGCTGGTTTTGATGACATGCCCATAAATGGATCGCATGTTCCGGCGGTTAATCACATCCAGTTTCATTTGCGTCAGCCGTGCCTAGCGGTTCACCACATCCGGTCAGTACATCCTGTTTCTTCTGCATCAGCACACGTCAGCACACGTCAGCACATCCTGTTTATAAGTTCAATCTAAGTTCAAAGCACACACTTGTTCATGACTTCAAAATTTCACGTTCAAAGGCATGAAAGTTCATTAAAGTTCAAACATCAAAATCAATGATAAAAATCACAAACAATTTCAAATATCACTGAGCAAGTTTTGATTATAATATTTTCGATTTTCCAGTATATACAACAGCGTTCCAGAATCGACCTTATCTCAAGCTGAAAACGGGTTTTCTGCATTGTGCCATAACTTTGCAGGGTAGCTTCAGAACATGAAATTTTCACATCCCACTATAGCAGAAAGGGTCTTTCTAGTAGTTGCACATCAAATCTAAGCTGTCTGAAGTGTTTTTCCAAAGTTATCAACATTTTTATGTTTGGCGTTCCGGAACCCACCTTATCTCAGGCTGAAAACGCGTTTTCTGCTATGTGGCATCACTTTGCAGGGAAACTTGACAACATGAAATTTTCACTAACCACTATATAAGAACGGGTTTTTCTAGTCGTTGCACATCAAATCTAACCTGTTTGAAGCGTGTTTCGAAAGTTATCAACATTTTTATGTTTGGCGTTCCAGAATCGACCTTATCTCAAGCTGAAAACGCGTTTTCTGCATTGTGCCATAACTTTGCAGGGAAGCTTCAGAACATGAAATTTTCACCTGCCACTGTAGCAGAAAGGGTCTTTCTAGTAATTGCAGAACAAATCTAAGCTGTCTGAAGTGTTTTTCCAAAGTTATCAACATTTTTATGTTTGGTGTTCCGGAATCGACCTTATCTCAGGCTGAAAACTCGTTTTACGCATTGTGCCATAACTTTGCAGGGAAGCTTCAGAACATGACATTTTCACCTCCCACTATAACAGAAAGGGTCTTTCTCGTAGATGCACATCAAATCTAAGCTGTCTGAAGTGTTTTTCCAAAGTTTTCAACATTTTTATGTTTAGCGTTCCGGTATCGACCTTATCTCAGCCTGAAAACGCGTTTTTTGCTTTGTGCCATAACTTTGCATGGAAGCATCAGAATATGAAATGTTCACCTCCCATTTTTGCGTAAAGAGTCTGTCTTGTAGTTGCACATCAAAACTAAGCTGTCTGAAGTGTTTTTCCAAAGTTATCAACATTTTTATGTTTGGCGTTCCGGAATTGACCTTATCTCAGGCTGAAAACGCGTTTTACGCATTGTGCAATAACTTTCCAGGGAAGCTTCAGAACATCGAATTTTCACCACCCACTGTAGCAGAAAGGGTCTGTCTAGTGGTTGCACATCAAATCTAAGCTGTCTGAAGTGTTTTTCCAAAGTTATCAACATTTTTATGTTTGGTGTTCCGGAATCGACCTTATCTCAGGCTGAAAACTCGTTTTACGCATTGTGCCATAACTTTGCAGGGAAGCTTCAGAACATCGAATTTTCACCACTCACTATCGCAGAAAGAGTCTTTCTCCTAGTTGCACATCAAATCTAAGCTGTCTGAAGTGTTTTTTCCAAAGTCATCAACATTTTTATGTTTAGCGTTCTGGAACCCACCTTATCTCAGGCTGAATATGCGTTTTCTGCATTGTGCCATAACTTTACAGGGACGCTTCAGAACATGAAATTTTCACATCCCACTATAGCAGAAAGGGTCTTTCTAGTAGTTGCACATCAAATCTAAGCTGTCTGGTGTTTTTCAAAAGTTATCAACATTTTTATGTTTCTCGTTCCTGAACCCACCTTATATCAGGCTGAAAATGCATTTTCTGCATTGTGAAATCACTTTGCAGGGAAGCTTCAGAACATGGAATTTTCACCTCCCACTATAGCAGAAAGGGTCTTTCTCGTAGTTGCACTTCAAATCTAAGCTGTCTGAAGTGTTTTTCGAAAGTTATCAACATTTTTATGTATGGCGTTCCGGAACCCACCTTATCTCTGGCTGAAAACGTGTTTTCTGCATTGTGCCATAACTTTGCAGGGAAGCTTCAGAACATGAAATTTTCACCTCCCACTTTTGCCGAAAGGGTCTTTGTAGTAGTTTCACGTGAAATCTAAGCTGTCTGAAGTGGCTTTCCAAACTTATCAACATTTTTATGTTTGGCGTTCCGGAATCAATCTTATCTCAGGCTGAACACCCGTTTTCTGCATTGTGCCATATCTTTGCAGGGATGCATCAGAACATGACATTTTAAAGTTCCACTATAGCAGAAAAGGTCTTTCTAGTAGTTGCACATCAAATCTAAGCTGCCTGAAGTGTTTTTCCAAAGTTATCAACATTTTAATGTTTGGCGTTCCGAAATCGACCTTATCTCAGGCTGAAAACGCGTTTTACGCATTGTGCCATAACTTTGCATAAAGCTTCAGAACATGAAATTTTCACCTCCCACAATGGCAGAAAGGGTCTTTATAGTAGTTGCAGATCAAATCTAAGCTGTCTGAAATGTTTTTCCAAAGTAATCAACATTTTTATGTTTGCCGTTCTGGATCCCACCTTATCTCAGTCTGAAAATGTGTTTTCTGCATTGTGCCGTAACTTTGCAGGGAAGCCTCAGAACATGAAATTTTCACCTCCCGCTATAGTAGAAAGGGTCTTTCTAGTAGTTGCATATCAAATGTAAGCTGTCTGACGTGTCTTTTTAAAGTTATCAACATTTTTATGTATGGCGTTCCGGAATCGACCTTATCTCAGGCTGAAAACGCGTCTTACGCATGGTGCCATAACTTTGCAGGGATGCTTCAGAACATGAAATTTTCACCTCCCGCTATAGTAGAAAGGGTCTTTCTTGTAGTTGCACATCAAATCTAAGCTGTCTGAAGTGTTTTTCCAAAGTTATCAACATTATTATGTTTGGTGTTACGGAATCAACCTTATCTCAGTCTGAAAATGTGTTTTCTGCATTGTGCCGTAACTTTGCAGGGAAGCCTCAGAACATGAAATTTTCACCTCCCGCTATAGTAGAAAGGGTCTTTCTAGTAGTTGGACATCAAATCTAAGCTGGCTGAAGTGTTTTTCCAAAGTCATCAACATTTTTATGTTTGGCGTTCCGGAACCCACCTTATCTCAGGCTGAAAACGCGTTTTCTGCATTGTGCCAAAACTTTGCTGGGACCCTTCAGAACATGAAATTTTCACCTCCCACTATAGCAGAAAGGGTCTTTCGAGTAGTTTCACGTGAAATCTAAGCTGTCAGAAGTGTTTTATAAAGTTATCAACATTTTTATGTTTGGCATTCTGGAATCCACATTATCTCAGTCTGAAAACGCTTTTTCTGCATTGTGCCATAACCTTGCAGGGATACATCAGAACATGAAATTTTCATTCCCACAATAGCATAAAGGGTCTTTCTTGTAGTTGCACATCAAATCTAAGCTGTCTGAAGTGTTTTTCCAAAGTTATCAACATTTTTATGTTTAGCGTTCCGGAATCGACCTTATGTCAAGCTGAAAACGCGTTTTACGCATTGTGCCATAACTTTCCAGGGAAGCTTCAGAACATCGAATGTTCGCCACCCACTATAGCAGAAAGGGTCTTTCTAATAGTTGCACATCAAATCTAAGCTGTCTGAAGTGTTTTTGCAAAGTCATCAACATTTTTATGTTTGGCGTTACTGAACCCACCTTATATCAGGCTGAAAA
This sequence comes from Synchiropus splendidus, assembly GCF_027744825.2. NCBI lineage: Eukaryota > Metazoa > Chordata > Actinopteri > Syngnathiformes > Callionymidae > Synchiropus > Synchiropus splendidus. The sequence continues at coordinate 25,869,725 of NC_071339.1, read as the reverse complement.
TGGGTTTTACGCATTGTGGCATAACTTTGCAGGGAAGCTTCAGAACATCGAATTTTCACCACCCACTATATCAGAAAGGGTCTTTCTAGTAGTTGCACATCAAATCTAAGCTGTCTGAAGTGTTTTTCCAAAGTTATCAACATTTTTATGTTTGGCGTTCCGGAATAGACCTTATCTCAGGCTGAAAACGGATTTTACGCATTTTGCCATAACTTTGCAGGGAAGCTTCTGAAAATGAAATTTTCACATCGCACAATGGCATCAAGGGTCTTTCGAGTAGTTGCACATCAAATTTAAGCTGTCTGAAGTGTTTTTCCAAAGTTATCAACATTTTTATGTTTAGCGTTCCGGGAACCGACCTTATGTCAGGCTGAAAACGCGTTTTACGCATTGTGCCATAACTTTCCCGGGAAGCTTCAGAACATCGAATGTTCGCCACCCACTATAGCAGAAAGGGTCTTTCTCCTAGTTGCACATCAAATCTAAGCTGTCTGAAGATTTTTTACAAAGTCATCAACATTTTTATGTTTGGCGTTCTGGAACCCACCTTATCTCAGGCTGAAGATACGTTTTCTGCATTGTGCCATAACTTTGCAGGGAAGCTTCAAAACATGAAATTTTCTGCTCCCACTATAGCAGAAAGGGTCTTTCTAGTAGTTGCTCGTCAAATCTAAGCTGTCTGATATGTTTTTGCAAAGTTATCAACATATTTATGTTTGGCGTTCTGGAATCGACCTTATCTCAGGCTGAAAACGCATTTTTCGCATTGTGCCATAACTTTGCATGGAAGCTTCAGAACATGAAATTTGCACCTCCCACTATAGCAGAAAGGGTCTTTCTAGTAGGTGCACATCAAATCTATGCTGTCTGAAGTGTTTTTCCAAAGTTGCCAACATTTTTATGTTTGGCGTTCCGAAACCCACCTTATCTCAGGCTGAGAACGCATTTTTTGCATTGTGCCATGTATTCTAAGGGAAGGTTCAGAACATGAAATTTTCACCTCCCACTATAGCAGAAAGGATCTTTCTAGTAGTTTCACGTGAAATCTAAGCTGTCTGAAGTGTTTTTCCAAAGTTATCAACATTTTTATGTTTAGCGTTCTGGAACCCACCTTATCTCAGGCTGAAAACGTGTTTTCTGCATTGTGCCATAACTGTGCAGGAAACTTCAGAATGTGAAATTTTAACCTCCCACTATTGCAGAAAGGATCTGTCTTCTAGTTGCACATCAAATCTAAGCTGTCTGAAGTGTTTTTCCAAAGTTATTAACATTTTTATGTTTGGCGTTCGGGAATCAACCTTATCACAGCCTGAAAACGCGTTTTCTGCTTTGTGCCATAACTTTGCAGGGAAGCATCAGAATATGAAATTTTCACCTCCCAATATTGCAGAAAGAGTCTGTCTTGTAGTTGAACATCAAAACTAAGCTGTCTGAAGTGTTTTTCCAAAGTTATCAACATTTTTATGTTTGGCGTTCTGGAACCCATCTTATCTCAGTCTGAAAACGTGTTTGTTGCATTGTGTCATAACTTTGCAGGGAAGCCTCAGAACATGAAATTTTCACCTGCCGCTATAGTAGAAAGGGTCTTTCTATTAGTTGCACATCAAATCTAAGCTGTCTGAAGTGTTTTTCCAAAGTTATCAACATTTTTATGTTTGGCGTTCCGGAATCAACCTTATCACAGCTTGAAAACGCGTTTTCTGCTTTGTGCCATTACTTTGCAGGGAAGCATCAGAATATGAAATTTTTACCTCCCAATATTGCAGAAAGAGTCTGTCTTGTAGTTGAACATCAAAACTAAGCTGTCTGAAGTGTTTTTCCAAAGTTATCAACATTTTTATGTTTGGCGTTCTGGAACCCATCTTATCTCAGTCTGAAAACGTCTTTTCTTGATTGTGCCATAACTTTGCAGGGAAGCCTCAGAACATGAAATGTTCACCTCCCACTATAGTAGAAAGGGTCTTTCTCGTAGTTGCACATCAAATCTAAGCTGTCTGAAGTGTTTTTCGAAAGTTATCAACATTTTTATGTTTGGCGTTCCGGAATCGACCTTATCTCAGGCTGAAAACGCGTTTTCTGCATTGTGCCATAACTTTGCAGGGAAGCTTCAGAATATGAAATTTTAACCTCCCACTATTGCAGAAAGGGTCTCTCTTGTAGTTGCACATCAAATCTAAGCTGTCTGAAGTGTTTTTACAAAGTTATCAACATTTTTATGTTTGGCCTTCCAGAATCGACCTTATCTCAGGCTGAAAACGTGTTTTACGCATTGTGCTGTAACTTTGCATAAAGCTTCAGCACATGAAATTTCCACCTTCCACTAAGCTGTCTGAAGTGTATTTCAAAAGTTATCAACTTTTTTATGTTTCCCGTTCCGGAATCGACCTTATGTCAGGCTGAAAACGTGTTTTACGCATTGTGGCATAACTTTGCAGGGAAGCTTCAGAACATCAAATTTTCACCACCCACTATAGCAGAAATGGTCTTTCTCCGAGTTGCACATCAAATCTAAGCTGTCTGAAGTGTTTTTTCCAAAGTCATCAACATTTTTATGTTTAGCGTTCTGGAACCCACCTTATATCAGGCTGAAGATGCGTTTTCTGCATTGTGCCATAACTTTGCAGGGAAGCTTCAGAACATGAAATTTTAACCTCCCACTATTGCAGAAAGGGTCTCTCATGTAGTTGCACATCAAATCTAAGCTGTCTGAAGTGTTTTTACAAAGTTATCAACTTTTTTATGTATGGCGTTCCAGAATCGACCTTATCTCAGGCTGAAAACGTGTTTTACGCATTGTGCTATAACTTTGCATAAAGCGTCAGCACATGACATTTTCACCTCCCACTATAGCAGAAAGGGTCTTTCTAGTAGTTGCAGATCAAATCTAAGCTGACTGAAATATTTTTCCAAAGTTATCAACATTTTTATGTTTGGCTTTCTGGAACCCACCTGATCTCAGTCTGAAAACGTTTTTTTTGCATTGCGCCATAACTTTGCAGGGTAGCCTCAGAACATGGAATTTTCACCTGCCGCTATAGTAGAAAGGGTCTTTCTAGTAGTTGCACATCAAATCTAAGCTGTCTGAAGTGTTTTTCCAATGTTATCAACATTTTTATGTTTGGCGTTCTGGAACCCACCTTATCTCAGTCTGAAAACGTCTTTTCTGGATTGTGCCTTAACTGTGCAGGGAAGCCTCAGAACATGAAATTTTCACCTGCCACAATAGTAGAAAGGGTCTTTCTAGTAGTTGCACATCAAATCTAAGCTGTCTGACGTGTTTTTCCAAAGTTATCAACATTTTTATGTTTCTCGTTCCTGAACCCACCTTATATCAGGCTGAAAATGCGTTTTCTGCATTGTGCCAAAACTTTGCAGTGAAGCTTCAGAACATGAAATTTTCACCTCCCACTATAGCAGACAGGGTCTTTCTCGTAGTTACACTTCAAATCTAAGCTGTCTGAAGTGTTTATCGAAAGTTATCAACATTTTTATGTTTGGCGTTCCGGAATCGACCTTATCTCAGACAGAAAACGTGTTTTCTGCATTGTGCCATAACTTTGCAGGGAAGCTTCAGAACATGAAATTTTCACCTCCCACTATAGCAGAAAGGGTCTTTCTAGTAGTTGCACATCAAATCTAAGCTGCCTGAAGTGTTTTTCCAAAGTTATTAACATTTTTATGTTTGGCGTTCCGGAACCCACCTCATCTCAGGCTGAAAACGCGTTTTCTGCATTGTGCCATAACTTTGCAGGGAAGCTTCAGAACGTGAAATTTTCACCTCCCACGATCGCAGAAAGGGTCTGTCATGTAGTTGCACATCAAATCTAAGCTGTCTGAAGTGCTTTTCCAAAGTTATCAACATTTTTATGTTTGGCGTTCCAGAACCCACCTTATCTCAGGCTCAAAACGCGTTTTCTCCATTGTGGCATAACTTTGCAGGAAAGCTTCAGAACATGAAATTTTCACCTCCCACTATAGCAGAAAGGGTCTGTCTTGTAGTTGCACATCAAATCTAAGCTGTCTGAAGTGTTTTTCCAAAGTTATTAATATTTTTATGTTTGGCGTTCCGGAACCCACCTTATCTCAGGCTGAAAACGCGTTTTCTCCATTGTGGCATAACTTTGCAAGGAAGCTTCAAACATGAAATTTTCACCTCCCACTATAGCAGAAAGGGTCTTTCTAGTAGTTTCACGTGAAATCTAAGCTGTCTGAAGTGTTTTTCCAAAGTTATCAACATTTTTATGTTTGGCGTTCCGGAATCGACCTTATCTCAGGCTGAAAACGCGTTTTCTGCATTGTGCCATAACTTTGCAGGGAATCTTCAGAACATGAAATTTTCACATCCCACTATAGCAGAAAGGGTCTTTCTAGTAGTTGCACATCAAATCTAAGCTGTCTGAAGTGTTTTTCCAAAGTTATCAACATTTTTATGTTTGGCGTTCCGGAATCGACCTTATCTCAGGCTGAAAACGCGTTTTACGCATTGTGCCATAACTTTGCATAAAGCTTCAGCAGATGAAATTTTCACCACCCACTATAGCAAAAAGGGTCTTTCTAGTAGTTGCAGATCAAATCTAAGCTGTCTGAAATGTTTTTCCAAAGTTATCAACAATTTTATGTTTGGCGTTCTGGAACCCACCTTATCTCAGTCTGAAAACATGTTTTTTGCATTGTGCCATAACTTTGCAGGGAAGCCTCAGAACATGAAATTTTCACCTGCCGCTATAGTAGAAAGGGTCTTTATACTAGTTGCACATCAAATCTAAGCTGTCTGAAGTGTTTTTCCAAAGTTATCAACATTTTTATGTTTGGCGTTCCGGAATCAACCTTATCACAGCCTGAAAACGCGTTTTCTGCTTTGTGCCATAACTTTGCAGGGAAGCATCAGAATATGAAATTTTCAACTCCCAATATTGCAGAAAGAGTCTGTCTTGTAGTTGAACATCAAAACTAAGCTGTCTGAAGTGTTTTTCCAAAGTTATCAACATTTTTATGTTTGGCGTTCTGGAACCCACCTTATCTCAGTCTGAAAACGTGTTTTCTGCATTGTGCCATAACTTTGCAGGGAAGCCTCAGAACATGAAATTTTCACCTCCCACTTTAGTAGAAAGGGTCTTTCTAGTAGTTGCACATCAAATCTAAGCTGTCTGAAGTGTTTTTCCAAAGTTGTCAACATTTTTATGTTTGGCGTTCCGGAATCGACCTTATCTCAGGCAGAAAACGCGTTTTACGCATTGTGCCATAACTTTCCAGGGAAGCTTCAGAACATCGAATTTTCACCACCCACTGTAGCAGAAAGGGTCTTTCTAGTAGTTGCACATCAAATCTAAGCTGTCTGAAGTGTTTTTCCAAAGTAATCAACATTTTTATGTTTGGCGTTCCGGAATCGACCTTATCTCAAGCTGAAAACGCGTTTTCAGCATTGTGCCTTAACTTTGCAGGAAACTTCAGAACATGAAATTTTCACCTCCCACTATAGCAGAAAGGGTCTTTCTAGTAGTTGCAGATCGGATCTAAGCTGTCTGAAATGTTTTTCCAAAGTTATCAACATTTTTATGTTTGCCGCTCTGGAACCTACCTTATCTCAGTCTGAAAACGTGTTTTCTGCATTGTGCCATAACTTTGCAGGGAAGCCTCAGAACATGAAATTTTCACCTGCCTCTATAGTAGAAAGGGTCTTTCTAGTAGTTGCACATCAAATCTAAGCTGTCTGAAGTGTCTTTCCAAAGTTATCAACATTTTTATGTTTGGCGTTCCGGAATCAACCTTATCTCAGGCTGAAAACACTTTTTCTGCATTGTGCCATAACTTTGCGGGGATGCATCAGTACATGAAATTTTCACCTCCCACAATAGCATATAGGGTCTTTCTAATAGTTGCACATCAAATCTAAGCTGTCTGAAGTGTTTTTCCAAAGTTATCAACATTTTTATGTTTGGCGTTCCGGAATCGACCTTATCTCAGGCTGAAAACGTGTTTTCTGCATTGTGCCATAACTTTGCATTGAAGCCTCAGAACATGAAATTTTCACATCCCACTATAGCAGAAAGGGTCTTTCTAGTAGTTGCACATTAAAGCTAAGCTGTCTGAAGTGTTTTTCCAAACTTATCAACATTTTTATGTTTGCCGTTCCGGAACCCATCTTATCTCAGGCTGAAAACGCGTTTTCTGCATTGTGCCATACCTTTGCAGGGAAGCTTCAGAACATGAAATTTTCACCTCCCACTATAGCAGAAAGGGTCTTTCTTATAGTTGCACATCAATTGTAAGCGGTCTGAAGTGTATTTCAAAAGTTATCAACTTTTTTATGTTTGACGTTCCTGAATCGACCAGATCACAGGCTGAAAACGCGTTTTACGGATTGTTCCATAACTTTGCCGTGAAGGTTCAGAACATGAAATTTTCACCTCCCACAATGGCAGAAAGGGTCTTTCTAGTAGTTGCAAATCAAATCTAAGCTGTCTGAAGTGTTTTTCCAAAGTTATCAACATTTTTATGTTTGGCGTTCCGGAATCGACTTTATCTCAGGCTGAAAACCTTTTTTTCCGCATTGTGCCATAACTTTGCAAGGAAGCTTCAGAACATGAAAATTTAAATTTCCACTATAGCAGAAAAGGTCTTTCTGGTAGTTGCACATCAAATCTAAGCTGTCTGAAGTGTTTTTCCAAAGTTTTCAACATTTTTATGTTTGGCGTTTGGGAACCCACCTTATCTGAAGCTGAAAACGCGTTTTCTGCATTGTGCCATAACTTTGCAGGCACGCTTCAGAACATGAAATTTTCACATGCCACTATAGCAGAAAGGGTCTTTCTAGTAGTTGCAGATCAAATCTAAGCTGTCTGAAATGTTTTTCCAAAGTTATCAACATTTTTATGTTTGCCGTTCTGGAACCCACCTTATCTCAGGCTGAAAACGCATTTTCTGCATTGTGCCATAACTTTGCATGCACGCTTCAGAACATGAAATTTTCACATGCCACTATAGCAGAAATGGTCTTTCTAGTAGTTGCACATCAAATCTAATCTGTCTGAAGTGTTTTTCCAAAGTTTTCAAAATTTTTGTGTTTGGCGTTCCGGAATCGACCATATCTCAGGCTGAAAACGCGTATTCTGCATTGTGCCATAACTTTGCAGGGAAGCTTCAGAACATGAAATTTTCACCTCCCACTATAGCAGAAATTGTTGTATATACTGGAAGTTCGAAAATATTATAATCAAAACCTGCTAAATAATATTTGGTATTGTTTCTGTTTTTATCATTAATGGACCTGCTAAATAATATTTGATATTGTTTCTGATTTTTTATCATTAATTGTTTAATGTTTCGAACTTTAGTGAACCTGTATGCTTTTGATCGTGCGCGTTTGAACTCACGAACAGCTGTGTGCTTGGATCTGAGAATGACCTTGTAGGCGCGCTCGTTTGAAGTCATGAGAAAGTGGCCATCTTGAACTTAGTTTGAACTTGTGCGCACGTGCTGGCAAAATGGAGTAGATGTACTGACCTAATATGGTAAACCGGGCATCAGTGACGTAAAAAAATGATGCAAGAGCTGACGCAATTGACACTAATATGATCCATCACCAAACATGTATCCTTTTGAGGGAAGGACTTCAAAAGGCCACCTGGAGAAAAACAAGATAAGTTAGCGTGAGAAAACGGACGTCGGTATGTCTTCAAAGCCGTGTGTGGCTATATAAGCGCTCGGAGATGTGACCCTGGGTTCTTGCTCTTTTTGGATCTTCGCCCGCGTCTGTCCGCTGTAAGGTATTATATCTTATCTTGGGACGGTGCTCTTGCTGTTTGCTCTCGGACCATTTGATTTTAACTCATCTTTTATTTCTCTTTTACTATTTTTGAATTAATCCTTTTTATTGCAGTAATTTTGATTATATGATTTTGAAGTATTTTTTGATTATACGGTCTTTGAAGTATTTTTGATTATATGGTTTTTGAAGTATATGTACTAGTACCAGCGTCTGGCGGTACTTTTGATATTGTTGGGTATCAGCGTCTGGCAATACCCTTGAGTTTATGGATTTTATTATTTTTGGTTGACTTTGCTGTTTTTACTATTCTTTTATTAATTTTTTGAAGAAACATTTTTGTGACAAAAAACATAATAAAATTGAGTACGAATTAAGTACTGAAAAGGCACAACGGCGTTGATCCCTGACTACTAAAGAATCAACTGGCTCCTACCTACTACCATCAATTGGGTTATAGGTGAGTTATTGTTTGATTTCCTCCTGTTGCACATTTAATGAGTGTCTCACATGGTAGCATTATTCCATCCTGAATTATTGTGTCAATGATTAGGTGGTAGTTTTAGGCATTTATGGGGAAAATGTTATTTGAAAGGAATGGATTTAGGATCCGATCATGAGTCCCCAAACGAAGTTAAGTAAAGAGACTACGGTAAGAGGTGTAGCATTGTAAGGTCAAGAACCTGTTTCTTAACAGGTCGGGCTAATTAAATAACCCGCTCAGTGAAGCGCCGACACTACTCACTAATATAATAAGGTATAGTTGATATGCTTATTATAGTCTTAGAACCGTGTCCGCAACAAGAGGCTGACTGAGTTGACCAACCGAGGGGCCCTTTACCAGAGAGGCAAAGGGAGGTAGTGTGCTCGGAACTAGGGACGGCTTATGTTATAGCCAATCGCCTTGTACACAAGACCTTGAAAACCTAAACCCGATGACAGAAATGGTCTTTCTAGTATTTGCACGTCAAATCTATGCTGTCTGAAGTGTTTTTCCAAAGTTTTCAAAATTTTTATGTTTGGCGTTCCGGAATCGACCATATCTCAGGCTGAAAACGCGTATTCTGCATTGTGCCATAACTTTGCAGGGAAGCTTCAGAAAATGAAATTTTCACCTCCCACTATAGCAGAAAGGGTCTGTCTTGTAGTTGCACATCAAATCTAAGCAGTCTGAAGTGTTTTTCCAAAGTTATCAACATTTTTATGTTTGGCGTACCGGAATCTATCTTATCTCAGGCTGAAGACGTGTTTTCTGCATTGTGCCATAACTTTGCAGGGAAGCTTCAGAACATGAAATTTTAAATTTGCGCTATAGCAGAAAAGGTCTTTCTAGTAGTTGTACATCAAATCTAAGCTGTCTGAAGTGTTTTTCCAAAGCTATCAACATTTTAATGTTTGGTGTTCTGGAACCCACCTTATCTCAGTCTGTAAATCTGTTTTCTGCATTGTGACGTAACTTAGCAGGGAAGTCTCAGAACATGAAATTTTCACCTGCTGCTATTGTAGAAAGGGTCTTTCTAGTAGTTGTAGATCAAATCCAAGCTGTCTGAAGTAGCTTTCCAACGTTATCAACATTTTTATGTTTGGAGTTCCGGAATCAACCTTATCTCAGGCTGAACACCCGTTTTCTACATTGTGCCATAACTTTGCAGGGATGCATCAGAACATGACATTTTAAACTTCCACTATAGCAGAAAAGGTCTTTCTAGTAGTTGCACATCAAATCTTAGCTGTCTCAAGTGTTTTTCGAAAGTTATAAACACTTTTATGTTTGGCGTTCCGAAACCCACCTTATCTCAGGCTGAAAAGCGTTTTTACGCATTGTGCCATAACTTTTCAGGGAAGCTTCAGAACATGAAATTTTAACCTCCCACCATAGCAGAAAGGGTCTATCTAGTAGGTGCACATCAAATCTAAGCTGTCTGAAGTGTTTATCCAAAGTTATCAACCTTTTTATGTTTGGCGTTCCGGAATCGACCTTATCTCAGGCTGAAAATGCGTTTTATGCATTGTGCCATAACTTTGGAGGGAAGCTTCAAAACATCGAATTTTCACCACCCACTATATCAGATAGGGTCTTTCTAGTAGTTGCTCATCAAATCTAAGCAGTCTGAGGTGTTTTCCCAAAGTTATCAACATTTTTATGTTTGGCGTACCGGAATCGACCTTATCTCAGGCTGAAAACGCGTTTTCTGCATTGTGCCATAACTTTGCAGGGAAGCTTCAGAACATGAAATTTTAAACTTGCGCTATAGCAGAAAAGGTCTTTCTAGTAGTTGTACATCAAATCTAAGCTGTCTGAAGTGTTTTTCCAAAGTTATCAACATTTTAATGTTTGGCGTTCCGGAATTGACCTTATCTCAGGCTGAAAACGCGTTTTACGCATTGTGCCATAAGTTTGCATAAAGCTTCCGAACATGAAATTTTCACCTCCCACTATAGCAGAAAGGGTCTTTCTAGTAGTTGCAGATCAAATCTAAGCTGTCTGAAATGTTTTTCCAAAGTTATCAACATTTTTATGTTTGGCGTTCTGGAACCCACGTTATCTCAGTCTGAAAATGTGTTTTCTGCATTGTGCCGTAACTTTGCAGGGAAGCCTCAGAACATGAAATTTTCACCTCCCGCTATAGTAGAAAGGGTCTTTCTAGTAGTTGCACATCGAATCTAAGCTGTCTGAAGTGTCTTTTCAAAGTTATCAACATTTTTATGTTTGGCGTTCTGGAACCCACCTTATCTCAGGCTGAAGATGCGTTTTCTGCATTGTGCCATAACTTTGCAGGGATGCTTCAGAACATGAAATTTTCACATCCCACTATAGCAGAAAGGGTCTTTCTAGTAGTTGCACATCAAATCTAAGCTGTCTGGTGTTTTTCCAATGTTATCAACATTTTTATGTTTGGCGTTCCGGAATCCACCTTATCTCAGGCTGAAAACGCGTTTTACGCATTGTGCCATAACTTTGCATAAAGCTTGAGAACATGAAATTTTCAACTCCCACTATACCAGAAAGGGTCTGTCTTGTAGTTGCACATCAAATCTAAGCAATCTGAAGTGTTTTTCCAAAGTTTTCAACATTTTTATGTTTGGCGTACCGGAATCTATCTTATGTCAGGCTGAAGACGTGTTTTCTGCATTGTGCCATAACTTTGCAGGGAAGCTTCAGAACATGAAATTTTAAATTTGTGCTATAGCAGAAAAGGTCTTTCTAGTAGTTGTACATCAAATCTAAGCTGTCTGAAGTGTTTTTCCAAAGTTATCAACATTTTTATGTTTGGCGTTCCGGAATCGACATTATCTCAGGCTAAAAAAGCGTTTTCGGAATTGTGCCATAACTTGGCAGGTAAGCTTCAGAACATGAAATTTCAACCTCCCACTATAGCAGAAAGGGTCTTTCTAGTAGTTGCACATCAAATCTAAGCTGTCTGAAATGTTTTTCCAAAGTTATCTACTTTTTTCTGTTTGGCGTTCTGGAACCCACCTTATCTCAGTCTGAAAACGCGTTTTCTGCATTGTGCCATAACTTTGCAGGGAAGCTTCAGAACATGACATTTAAACATCCCACTATAGCAGATAGGGTCTTTCTAGTAGTTGCACATCAAATGTAAGCTGTTTGAAGTGTTTTTCCAAAGTTATCAACATTTTTATGTTTGGCGTTCCGGAATCAACCTTATCTCCGGCTGAAAACGCGTTTTCTGCATTGTGCCATAACTTTGCAGGGAAGCTTCAGAACATGAAATGTTCACCTCCCACTATAGCAGATAGGGTCTCTCTAGTAGTTGCACATCAAATCTAAGCTGTCTGAAGTGTTTTTCCAAAGTTATCAACATTTTTATGTTTCGCGTTCCGGAACCCACCTTTTCTCAGGCTGAAAATGCGTTTTCTGCATTGTGCCATAACTTTGCAGGGAACCTTCAGATCATGAAATGTTCATTTCCCACTATAGCAGAAAGGGTCTTTCTAGTCGTTGCACATCAAATCTAAGCTGTCTGAAGTGTTTTTCCAAAGTTATCAACATTTTTATGTTTGGCGTTCTGGAACCCATCTAATCTCAGGCTGAAAACGCGTTTTCTGCATTGTGCCGTAACTTTGCAGGGAGACTTCAGAACATGAAATTTTCTCCTCCCACTATAGCAGAAAGGGTATTTCTAGTAGTTGCACATCAAATCTAAGTTGTCTGAAGTGTTTTTCCAAAGTTATCAACATTCTTATGTTTGGCGTTCCGGAATCAACCTTATCTCAGACTGAAACCGTGTTTTCTGCATTGTGCCATAACTTTGCAGGGAAACTTCAGAACATGAAATTTTCACCTCCAACTATAGCAGAAAGGGTCTTTCTAGTAGTTGCACATCAAATCTAAGCTGTTTGAAGTGTTTTTCCAAAGTTAAAACCATTTTTATGTTTGGCGTTCCAGAAACAACCTTATCTCAGGCTGAAAACGCGTTTTACGCAATTTGCCATAACTTTGCAGGAAAGCTTCTGAACATGAAATTTTTTACCTCCCACTATAGCTGAAAGGGTCTTTTTAGTAGTTGCACATCAAATCTAAGCTGTCGAAAGTGTTTTTCCAAAGTTATCAACATTTTTATGTTTGGCATAACGGAATCGACCTTATCTCCGGCTGAAAACCCGTCTTCTGCATTATGTCATAACTTTGCAGGGAAGCTTCAGAACATGAAATTTTAACCTCCTCCTATAGCAGAAAAGGTCATTCTAGTAGTTGCACATCAAATCTAAGCTGTCTGAAGTGTTTTTCCAAAGTTATCAACATTTTTATGTTTGGCTTTCTGGAACCCACCTTATCTCAGGCTGAAAACGCGTTTTACGCATTGTGCCATAACTTTGCAGGAAAGCTTCAGAACATGAAATTTTCAACTCCCACTATAGCAGAAAGGGTCTTTCTAGTAGTTTCACATCAAATCTAAGCTGTCTGAAGTGTTTTTCCAAAGTTATCAATATTTTTATGTTTGGCGTTCCGGAATCGACCTTATCTCAGGCTGAAAACGCGTTTCCTGCATTGTGGCATAACTTTGCAGGGATGCTTCAGAACATGAAATTTTCACCTCCCACTGTGTCAGAAAGGGTCTTTCTAGTAGTTGCACATCAAATCTAAGCTGTCTGAAGTGTTTTTCCAAAGTTATCAACATTTTTATGTTTGGGGTTCTGGAACCCACCTAATCTCAGGCTGAAAACGCGTTTTCTGCATTGCGCCATACATTTCAGGGAAGCTTCAGAACATGAAATGTTTGCCTCCCACTATAGCAGACAGGGTCTTTCTAGTAGTTGCACATCAAATCTAAGCTGTCTGAAGTGTTTTTCCAAAGTTATCAACATTTTTATGTTTGGCGTTCGGGAACCCACCTTATCTCAGGCTGAAAACGCGTTTTCTGCATTGTGCCTTAACTTTGCAGGGAAGCTTCAGAACATGAAATGTTCACCTCCCACTATAGCAGAAAGGGTCTTTCTAGTAGTTGCACATCAAATCTAAGCTGTCTGAAGTGTTTTTCCAAAGTTATCAACATGTTTATGTTTGGCGTTCTGGAACCCACCTAATCTCAGGCTGAAAACGCGTTTTCTGCATTGTGCCGTAACTTTGCAGGGAGACTTCAGAACATGAAATTTTCTCCTCCCACTATAGCAGAAAGGGTATTTCTCGTAGTTGCACATCAAATATAAGTTGTCTGAAGTGTTTTTCCAAAGTTATCAACATTCTTATGTTTGGCGTTCCGGAATCAACCTTATCTCAGACTGAAACCGTGTTTTCTGCATTGTGCCATAACTTTGCAGGGAAACTTCAGAACATGAAATTTTCACCTCCAACTATAGCAGAAAGGGTCTTTCTAGTAGTTGCACATCAAATCTAAGCTGTTTGAAGTGTTTTTCCAAAGTTAAAACCATTTTTATGTTTGGCGTTCCAGAAACAACCTTATCCAGGCTGAAAACGCATTTTACGCAATTTGCCATAACTTTGCAGGAAAGCTTCAGAACATGAAATTTTTTACCTCCCACTATAGCAGAAAGGGTCTTTTTAGTAGTTGCACATCAAATCTAAGCTGTCGAAAGTGTTTTTCCAAAGTTATCAACATTTTTATGTTTGGCGTAACGGAATCGACCTTATCTCCGACTGAAAACGCGTCTTCTGCATTATGCCATAAATTTGCAGGGAAGCTTCAGAACATGACATTTTAAACTCCCACTATAGCAGAAAAGGTCATTCTAGTAGTTGCACATCAAATCTAAGCTGTCTTGAAGTGGTTTTCTGAAGTTATCAACATTTTTATGTTTGGCGTTCCGGAACACACCTCATCTCAGCCTGAAAACGCGTTTTACATATTTTGCCATAACTTTGCAGGGAAGCTTCAGAACATGAAATTTTAACATCCCACTATAGCAGAAAGGGTCTTTCTAGTAGTTGCACATCAAATCCAAGCTGTCTGAAGTGTTTTTCCAAAGTTATCAACATTCTTATGTTTGGCGTTCCAGAATCAACCTAATCTCAGGCTGAAAACGCGTTTTCTGCATTGTGCCATAACTTTTCAGGGAAGCTTCAGAACATGAAATGTTCGCCTCCTCCTATAGCAGATAGGGTCTTTCTAGTAGTTGCACATCAAATCTAAGCTGTCTGAAGTGTTTTTCCAAAGTTATCAACATTTTTATGTTTGTCGTTCTGGAATCCACCTTATCTCAGGCTGAAAACGCGTATTCTGCATTGTGCCATAACTTTGCAGGGAAGCTTCAGAACATGAAATTTTCACCTCCCACTATAGCAGAAAGGGTCTTTCTCGTAGTTGCACATCAAATCTAAGCTGTTTGAAGTGTTTTTCCAAAGTTAACACCATTTTTATGTTCGGCGTTCCAGAAACAACCTTATCTCAGGCTGAAAACGCGTCTTAGGCAATTTGCCTTAACTTTGCAGGAAAGCTTCAGAACATGAAATTTTCACCTCCCACTATAGCAGAAAGTGTCTTTCTAGTAGTTGCACATCAAATCTAAGCTGTCTGAAGTGTTTTTCCAAAGTTATCAACATTTTTATGTTTGGCGTTCCGGAATCGACCTTATCTCAGGCTGAAAACGCGTTTCCTGCATTGTGGCATAACTTTGCAGGGAAGCTTCAGAACATGAAATTTTCACCTCCCACTGTAGCAGAAAGGGTCTTTCTAGTAGTTGCACATCAAATCTAAGCTGTCTGAAGTGTTTTTCCAAAGTTATCAACATTTTTATGTTTGGCGTTCTGGAACCCACCTAATCTCAGGCTGAAAACGCGTTTTCTGCATTGTGCCATAACTTTTCAGGGAAGCTTCAGAACATGAAATGTTCGCCTCCCACTATAGCAGATAGGGTCTTTCTAGTAGTTTCACATCAAATCTAAGCAGTCAGAAGTGTTTTTCCAAAGTTATCAATATTTTTATGTTTGGCGTTCCAGAATCAACCTTATCTCAGACTGAAACCGTGTTTTCTGCATTGTGCCATAACTTTGCAGGGAAACTTCAGAACATGAAATTTTCACTTCCAACTATAGCAGAAAGGGTCTTTCTAGTAGTTGCACATCAAATCTATGCTGTTTGAAGTGTTTTTCCAAAGTTAAAACCATTTTTATGTTTGGCGTTCCAGAAACAACCTTATCTCAGGCTGAAAACGCGTTTTACGCAATTTGCCATAACTGTGCAGGAAAGCTTCAGAACATGAAATTTTTTACCTCCCACTATAGCAGAAAGGGTCTTTTTAGTAGTTGCACATCAAATCTAAGCTGTCGAAAGTGTTTTTCCAAAGTTATCAACATTTTTATGTTTGGCGTAACGGAATCGACCTCATCTCCGACTGAAAACGCGTCTTCTGCATTATGCCATAACTTTGCAGGGAAGCTTCAGAACATGAAATTTTAAACTCCCACTATAGCAGAAAAGGTCATTCTAGTAGTTGCACATCAAATCTAAGCTGTCTTGAAGTGGTTTTCTGAAGTTATCAACATTTTTATGTTTGGCGTTCCGGAACACACCTCATCTCAGCCTGAAAACGCGTTTTACATATTTTGCCATAACTTTGCAGGGAAGCTTCAGAACATGAAATTTTAACATCCCACTATAGCAGAAAGGGTCTTTCTAGTAGTTGCACATCAAATCTAAGCTGTCTGAAGTGTTTTTCCAAAGTTATCAACATTCTTATGTTTGGCGTTCCGGAATCAACCTAATCTCAGGCTGAAAACGCGTTTTCTGCATTGTGCCATAACTTTTCAGGGAAGCTTCAGAACATGAAATGTTCGCCTCCTCCTATAGCAGATAGGGTCTTTCTAGTAGTTGCACATCAAATCTAAGCTGTCTGAAGTGTTTTTCCAAAGTTATCAACATTTTTATGTTTGTCGTTCTGGAATCCACCTTATCTCAGGCTGAAAACGCGTTTTCTGCATTGTGCCATAACTTTGCAGGGAAGCTTCAGAACATGAAATTTTCACCTCCCACTATAGCAGAAAGGATCTTTCTAGTAGTTGCACATCAAATCTAAGCTGTTTGAAGTGTTTTTCCAAAGTTAACACCATTTTTATGTTCGGCGTTCCGGAAACAACCTTATCTCAGGCTAAAAACGCGTCTTAGGCAATTTGCCTTAACTTTGCAGGAAAGCTTCAGAACATGAAATTTTCACCTCCCACTATAGCAGAAAGTGTCTTTCTAGTAGTTGCACATCAAATCTAAGCTGTCTGAAGTGTTTTTCCAAAGTTAAAACCATTTTTATGTTTGGCGTTCCAGAAACAACCTTATCTCAGGCTGAAAACGCGTTTTACGCAATTTGCCATAACTGTGCAGGAAAGCTTCAGAACATGAAATTTTTTACCTCCCACTATAGCAGAAAGGGTCTTTTTAGTAGTTGCACATCAAATCTAAGCTGTCGAAAGTGTTTTTCCAAAGTTATCAACATTTTTATGTTTGGCGTAACGGAATCGACCTCATCTCCGACTGAAAACGCGTCTTCTGCATTATGCCATAACTTTGCAGGGAAGCTTCAGAACATGAAATTTTAAACTCCCACTATAGCAGAAAAGGTCATTCTAGTAGTTGCACATCAAATCTAAGCTGTCTTGAAGTGGTTTTCTGAAGTTATCAACATTTTTATGTTTGGCGTTCCGGAACACACCTCATCTCAGCCTGAAAACGCGTTTTACATATTTTGCCATAACTTTGCAGGGAAGCTTCAGAACATGAAATTTTAACATCCCACTATAGCAGAAAGGGTCTTTCTAGTAGTTGCACATCAAATCTAAGCTGTCTGAAGTGTTTTTCCAAAGTTATCAACATTCTTATGTTTGGCGTTCCGGAATCAACCTAATCTCAGGCTGAAAACGCGTTTTCTGCATTGTGCCATAACTTTTCAGGGAAGCTTCAGAACATGAAATGTTCGCCTCCTCCTATAGCAGATAGGGTCTTTCTAGTAGTTGCACATCAAATCTAAGCTGTCTGAAGTGTTTTTCCAAAGTTATCAACATTTTTATGTTTGTCGTTCTGGAATCCACCTTATCTCAGGCTGAAAACGCGTTTTCTGCATTGTGCCATAACTTTGCAGGGAAGCTTCAGAACATGAAATTTTCACCTCCCACTATAGCAGAAAGGATCTTTCTAGTAGTTGCACATCAAATCTAAGCTGTTTGAAGTGTTTTTCCAAAGTTAACACCATTTTTATGTTCGGCGTTCCGGAAACAACCTTATCTCAGGCTAAAAACGCGTCTTAGGCAATTTGCCTTAACTTTGCAGGAAAGCTTCAGAACATGAAATTTTCACCTCCCACTATAGCAGAAAGTGTCTTTCTAGTAGTTGCACATCAAATCTAAGCTGTCTGAAGTGTTTTTCCAAAGTTATCAACATTTTTATGTTTGGCGTTCCGGAATCGACCTTATCTCGGGCTGAAAACGCGTTTCCTGCATTGTGGCATAACTTTGCAGGGAAGCTTCAGAACATGAAATTTTCACCTCCCACTGTAGCAGAAAGGGTCTTTCTAGTAGTTGCACATCAAATCTAAGCTGTCTGAAGTGTTTTTCCAAAGTTATCAACATTTTTATGTTTGGCGTTCTGGAACCCACCTAATCTCAGGCTGAAAACGCGTTTTCTGCATTGTGCCATAACTTTTCAGGGAAGCTTCAGAACATGAAATGTTCGCCTCCCACTATAGCAGAAAGGGTATTTCTCGTAGTAGTACATCAAATCTAAGTTGTCTGAAGTGTTTTTCCAAAGTTATCAACATTCTTATGTTTGGCGTTCCGGAATCAACCTTATCTCAGACTGAAACCGTGTTTTCTGCATTGTGCCATAACTTTGCAGGGAAACTTCAGAACATGAAATTTTCACCTCCAACTATAGCAGAAAGGGTCTTTCTAGTAGTTGCACATCAAATCTAAGCTGTTTGAAGTGTTTTTCCAAAGTTAAAACCATTTTTATGTTTGGCGTTCCAGAAACAACCTTATCTCAGGCTGAAAACGCATTTTACGCAATTTGCCATAACTTTGCAGGAAAGCTTCAGAACATGAAATTTTTTACCTCCCACTATAGCAGAAAGGGTCTTTTTAGTAGTTGCACATCAAATCTAAGCTGTCGAAAGTGTTTTTCCAAAGTTATCAACATTTTTATGTTTGGCGTAACGGAATCGACCTTATCTCCGACTGAAAACGCGTCTTCTGCATTATGCCATAAATTTGCAGGGAAGCTTCAGAACATGAAATTTTAAACTCCCACTATAGCAGAAAAGGTCATGCTAGTAGTTGCACATCAAATCTAAGCTGTCTTGAAGTGGTTTTCTGAAGTTATCAACATTTTTATGTTTGGCGTTCCGGAACACACCTCATCTCAGCCTGAAAACGCGTTTTACATATTTTGCCATAACTTTGCAGGGAAGCTTCAGAACATGAAATTTTAACATCCCACTATAGCAGAAAGGGTCTTTCTAGTAGTTGCACATCAAATCCAAGCTGTCTGAAGTGTTTTTCCAAAGTTATCAACATTCTTATGTTTGGCGTTCCGGAATCAACCTAATCTCAGGCTGAAAACGCGTTTTCTGCATTGTGCCATAACTTTTCAGGGAAGCTTCAGAACATGAAATGTTCGCCTCCTCCTATAGCAGATAGGGTCTTTCTAGTAGTTGCACATCAAATCTAAGCTGTCTGAAGTGTTTTTCCAAAGTTATCAACATTTTTATGTTTGTCGTTCTGGAATCCACCTTATCTCAGGCTGAAAACGCGTTTTCTGCATTGTGCCATAACTTTGCAGGGAAGCTTCAGAACATGAAATTTTCACCTCCCACTATAGCAGAAAGGATCTTTCTAGTAGTTGCACATCAAATCTAAGCTGTTTGAAGTGTTTTTCCAAAGTTAACACCATTTTTATGTTCGGCGTTCCAGAAACAACCTTATCTCAGGCTGAAAACGCGTCTTAGGCAATTTGCCTTAACTTTGCAGGAAAGCTTCAGAACATGAAATTTTCACCTCCCACTATAGCAGAAAGTGTCTTTCTAGTAGTTGCACATCAAATCTAAGCTGTCTGAAGTGTTTTTCCAAAGTTATCAACATTTTTATGTTTGGCGTTCCGGAATCGACCTTATCTCGGGCTGAAAACGCGTTTCCTGCATTGTGGCATAACTTTGCAGGGAAGCTTCAGAACATGAAATTTTCACCTCCCACTGTAGCAGAAAGGGTCTTTCTAGTAGTTGCACATCAAATCTAAGCTGTCTGAAGTGTTTTTCCAAAGTTATCAACATTTTTATGTTTGGCGTTCTGGAACCCACCTAATCTCAGGCTGAAAACGCGTTTTCTGCATTGTGCCATAACTTTGCAGGGAGACTTGAGAACATGAAATTTTCTCCTCCCACTATAGCAGAAAGGGTATTTCTAGTAGTTGCACATCAAATCTAAGTTGTCTGAAGTGTTTTTCCAAAGTTATCAACATTCTTATGTTTGGCGTTCCGGAATCAACCTTATCTCAGACTGAAAACGTGTTTTCTGCATTGTGCCATAACTTTGCAGGGAAGCTTCAGAACATGAAATTTTCACCTCCCACTATAGCAGAAAGGGTCTTTCTAATAGTTGCACATCAAATCTAAGCTGTCTGAAGTGTATTTCCGAAGTTATCAACATTTCTATGTTTGGCGTTCTGGAACCCATCTTATCTCAGGCTGAAAACGCGTTTTCTGCATTGTGCCGTAACTTTGCAGGGAGACTTCAGAACATGACATGTTCTCCTCCCACTATTGCAGAAAAGGTATTTCTAGTAGTTGCACATCAAATCTAAGCTGTCTGAAGTGTTTTTCCAAAGTTATCAACATTTTTATGTATGGCGTTCCGGAATCCACCTTATCTCAGCCTGAAAACGCGTTTTACGTTTTTTGCCATAACTTTGCAGGGAAGCTTCAGAACATTAAATTTTAACATCCCACTATAGCATAAAGGGTATTTCTAGTGGTTGCACTTCAAATCTAAGCTGTCTGAAGTGTTTTTCCAAAGTTATCAATATTTTTATGTTTGGCGTTCTGGAACCCACCTTATCTCAGGCTGAAAACGCGTTTTCTGCATTGTGCCATAACTTTGCAGGGAGACTTCAGAACATGAAATTTTCTCCTCCCACTATAGCAGAAAGGGTATTTCTAGTAGTTGCACATCAAATCTAAGTTGTCTGAAGTGTTTTTCCAAAGTTATCAACATTCTTATGTTTGGCGTTCCGGAATCAACCTTATCTCAGACTGAAAACGTGTTTTCTGCATTGTGCCATAACTTTGCAGGGAAGCTTCAGAACATGTAATTTTCACCTCCCACTATAGCAGAAAGGGTCTTTCTAATAGTTGCACATCAAATCTAAGCTGTCTGAAGTGTTTTTCCAAAGTTATCAACATTTCTATGTTTGGCGTTCTGGAATCCACCTTATCTCAGGCTGAAAACGCGTTTTCTGCATTGTGCCATAACTTTGCAGGGAAGCTTCAGAACATGACATTTTCACCTCCCACTATAGCAGAAAGGATCTTTCTAGTAGTTGCACATCAAATCTAAGCTGTTTGAAGTGTTTTTCCAAAGTTAACACCATTTTTATGTTCGGCGTTCCAGAAACAACCTTATCTCAGGCTGAAAACGCGTCTTAGGCAATTTGCCTTAACTTTGCAGGAAAGCTTCAGAACATGAAATTTTCACCTCCCACTATAGCAGAAAGGGTCTTTCTAGTAGTTGGACATCAAATCTAAGCTGTCTGAAGTGTTTTTCCAAAGTTATCAACATTTTTATGTATGGCGTTCCGGAATCCACCTTATCTCAGCCTGAAAACGCGTTTTACATTTTTTGCCATAACTTTGCAGGGAAGCTTCAGAACATGAAATTTTCTCCTCCCACTATAGCAGAAAGGGTATTTCTAGTAGTTGCACATCAAATCGAAGTTGTCTGAAGTGTTTTTCCAAAGTTATCAACATTCTTATGTTTGGCGTTCCGGAATCAACCTTATCTCAGACTGAAAACGTGTTTTCTGCATTGTGCCATAACTTTGCAGGGAAGCTTCAGAACATGAAATTTTCACCTCCCACTATAGCAGAAAGGGTCTTTCTAATAGTTGCACATCAAATCTAAGCTGTCTGAAGTGTTTTTCCGAAGTTATCAACATTTCTATGTTTGGCGTTCTGGAACCCACCTTATCTCAGGCAGAAAACGCGTTTTCTGCATTGTGCCATAACTTTTCAGGGAAGCTTCAGAACATGAAATTTTAACCTCCCACTATAGCAGAAAGGGTCTTTATCGTAGTTGCACATCAAATCTAAGCTGTCTGAAGTGTTTTTCAAAAGTTATCAACACTTTTATGTTTGGCGTTCCGAAACCCACCTTATCTCAGGCTGAAAAGCGTTTTTGTGCATTGTGCCGTAACTTTGCAGGGAGACTTCAGAACATGAAATTTTTTCCTCCCACTATAGCAGAAAGGGTATTTCTAGTAGTTGCACATCAAATCTAAGTTGTCTGAAGTGTTTTTCCAAAGTTATCAACATTCTTATGTTTGGCGTTCCGGAATCAACCTTATCTCAGACTGAAAACGTGTTTTCTGCATTGTTCCATAACTTTGCAGGGAAACTTCAGAACATGAAATTTGCACCTCCAACTATAGCAGAAATGGTCTTTCTAGTAGTTGCACATCAAATCTAAGCTGTTTGAAGTGTTTTTCCAAAATTAACACCATTTTTATGTTTGGCGTTCCAGAAACATCCTTATCTCAGACTGAAAACGCGTTTTACGCAATTTGCCATGACTTTGCAGGAAAGCTTCAGAACATGACATTTTTTCCTCCCACTATAGCAGAAAGGGTCTTTCTAGTAGTTGCACATCAAATCTAAGCTGTCTGAAGTGTTTTTCCAAAGTTATCAACATTTTTATGTTTGGCGTTCTGGAACCCACCTTATCTCAGGCTGAAAACGCATTTTCTGCATTGTGCCATAACTTTGCAGAGAGACTTCAGAACATGAAATTTTCTCCTCCCACTATAGCAGAAAGGGTATTTCTAGTAGTTGCACATCAAATCTAAGTTGTCTGAAGTGTTTTTCCAAAGTTATCAACATTCTTATGTTTGGCGTTCCGGAATCAACCTTATCTCAGGCTGAAAACGCGTTTTCTACATTGTGCCATAACTTTGCAGGGAAGCTTCAGAACATGAAATTTTCACCTCCCAGTATAGCAGAAAGGGTCTTTCTAGTAGTTGCACATCAAATCTAAGCTGTCAAAAGTGTTTTTCCAAAGTTATCAACATTTTTATGTTTGGCGTAGCGGAATCGACCTTATCTCCGGCTGAAAACGCGTTTTCTGCATTGTGCCATAACTTTGCAGGAAATTTCAGAACATGAAATTTTAACCTCCCACTATAGCAGAAAGGGTCTTTCTAGTAGTTGCACATCAAATCTAAGCTGTTTGAAGTGTTTTCCCAAAGTTAACGCCATTTTTATGTTTGGCGTTCCAGAAACAACCTTATCTCAGGCTGAAAACGCGTTTTACGCAATTTGCCATAACTTTGCAGGGAAACTTCAGAACATGACATTTTAACCTCGCACTATAGCAGAAAGGGTCTTTCTAGTAGTTGCACATCAAATCTAAGCTGTCGAAAGTGTTTTTCCAAAGTTATCAACATTTTTATGTTTGGCGTAACGGAATCGACCTTATCTCCGGCTGAAAACGCGTTTTCTGCATTGTGCCATAACTTTGCAGGAAAGCTTCAGAACATGAAATTTTAACCTCCCACTATAGCAGAAAGGGTCTTTCTAGTAGTTGCACATCAAATCTAAGCTGTTTGAAGTGTTTTTCCAAAGTTAAAACCATTTTTATGTTTGGCGTTCCAGAAACAACCTTATCTCAGGCTGAAAACGCGTTTTCCGCAATTTGCCATAACTCTGCAGGAAAGCTTCAGAACATGAAATTTTTTACCTCCCACTATAGCAGAAAGGGTCTTTTTAGTAGTTGCACATCAAATCTAAGCTGTCTGAAGTGTTTTTCCAAAGTTATCAATATTTTTATGTTTGGCGTTCCGGAATCGACCTTATCTCATGCTGAAAACGCGTTTCCTGCATTGTGGCATAACTTTACAGGGATGCTTCAGAACATGAAATTTTCACCTCCCACTGTAGCAGAAAGGGTCTTTCAAGTCGTTGCACATCAAATCTAAGCTGTCTGAAGTGTTTTTCCAAAGTCATGAACATTTTTATGTTTGGCGTTCCGGAACCCACCTTATCTCAGGCTGAAAACGCGTTTTCTGCATTGTGTCATAACTTTGCAGGGAAGCTTCAGAACACGAAATTTTCACCTCCCACTATAGCAGAAAGGGTCTTTCTTGTCGTTGCACATTAAATCTAAGCTGTCTGAAGTGTTTTTCCAAAGTTATCAACATTTTTACGTTTGCTGCTCCGGAACCCACATTATCTCGGGCTGAAAACGCGTTTTCTGCATTGTGCCATAACTTTGCAGGGAAGCTTCAGAACATGAAATTTTAACCTCCCACTGTAGCAGAAAGGGTCTTTCTAGAGGTTGCACATCAAATCTAAGCTGTCTGAAGTGTTTTTCCAAAGTTATCAACATTTTTAAGTTTGGCGTTCTGGAACCCACTTTATCTCAGGCTGAAAACGCGTTTTCTGCATTGTTCCTTAACTTTGCAGCGAAGCATCAGAACATGAAATTTTCAGCTCCCACTATGACAAACAGGGTTTTTCTTGTAGTTGCACATCAAATCTAAGCTGTCTGAAGTGTTTTTCGAAAGTTATCAACATTTTTATGTTTGGCGTTCCGGAATCGACCTTATCTCAGGCTGAAAACGCGTTTTACGCATTGTCCCATAACTTTCCAGGGAAGCTTCAGAACATGAAATTTTTTCCTCCCACTATGGCAGAAAGGGTCTTTCTAGTAGTTGCACATCAAATCTAAGCTGTCTGAAGTGTTTTTCCAAAGTTATCAACATTTTTACGTTTGGCGTTCCGGAACCCACCATATCTCAGGCTGAAAATGCGTTTTGTGCATTGTGCCATTAATTCTCAGGGAAGATTCAGAAAATGAAATTTTCACCTCCCACTATAGCAGAAAGGGTCTTTCTAGTAGTTGCACATCTAATCTAAGCTGTCTGAAGTGTTTTTCCAAAGTTATCAACATTTTTATGTTTGGCGTTCTGGAATCGACCTTATCTCAGGTTGAAAACGCGTTTTACGCATTGTGCAATAACTTTGCAGGGAAGCTTCAGAAAATGAAATTTTCAACTCCCACTGTAGCAGAAAGGGTCTTTCTAGTCGTTGCACATTAAATCTAAGCTGTCTGAAGTGTTTTTCGAAAGTTATCAACATTTTTATGTTTGGCGTTCCGGAACCCACCTTATCTCAGGCTGAAAACGTTTTTTCTGCAATGTGCCATAACTTTGCAGGGAGGCTTCAGAACATGAAATTTTCACCTCCCACTATAGCAGAAAGGGTCTTTCTAGTTGTTGCACATTAAATCTAAGCTGTCTGAAGTGTTTTTCCAAAGTTATCAACATTTTGACGTTTGCTGCTCCGGAACCCACATTATCTCGGGCTGAAAACGCGTTTTCTGCATTGTGCCATAACTTTGCAGGGAAGCTTCAGAACATGAAATTTTAACCTCCCACTGTAGCAGAAAGGGTCTTTCTAGTAGTTGCACATCAAATCTAAGCTGTCTGAAGTGTTTTTCCAAAGTTATCAACATTTTTAAGTTTGGCGTTCCGGAACCCACCTTATCTCAGGCTGAAAACGCGTTTTGTGCATTGTTCCTTAACTTTGCAGGGAAGCATCAGAACATGAAATTTTCAGCTCCCACTATGACAAACAGGGTCTTTCTAATAGTTGCACATCAAATCTAATCTGTCTGAAGTGTTTTTCGAAAGTTATCAACATTTTTATGTTTGGCGCTTCCGGAACCCACCTTGTCTCAGGCTGAAAACGCGTTTTCTGCATTGTGCCATAACTTTGAAGGAAAGCTTCAGAACATGAAAGTTTCACCTCCCACTGTAGCAGAAAGGCTCTTTTTAGTAGTTACACATCAAATCTAAGCTGTCTGCAGGGTTTTTCCAAAGTTATCAACATTTTTATGTTTGGCGTTCCAGAACCCACCTTATCTCAGGCTGAAAACGCGTTTTCTGCATTGTCCCTTAACTTTGCAGGGAAGCATCAGAACATAAAATTTTCAGCTCCCACTATGACAATCAGGGTCTTTCTAATAGTTGCACATCAAATCTAATCTGTCTGAAGTGTTTTTCGAAAGTTATCAACATTTTTAAGTTTGGCGTTCCGGAACCCTCTTTATCTCAGTCTGAAAACGCGTTTTCTGCATTGTCCCATAACTTTGAAGGAAAGCTTCAGAACATGAAAGTTTCACCTCCCACTATTGCAGAAACGGTCTTTCTAGTAGTTGCACATCAAATATAAGCTGTCTGAAATGTTTTTCCAAAGTTATCAACATTTTTATGTTTGGCGTTCCGGAATCGACCTTATCTCAGGCTGAAGACGCGTTTTACGCTTTGTGCCATAACTTTGCAGGGAAGTTCCAGAAAATGAAATTTTTAACTCCCACTATAGCAGAAAGGGTCTTTCTAGTATTTGCACATCAAATCTAAGCCGTCTGAAGTGTTTTTCCAAAGTTATAAACATTTTTATGTTTGGCGTTCCGGAATCGACCTTATCTCAGGCTGAAAACGCGTTTTCTGCATAGTGCCATAACTTTGCAGGGAAGCTTCAGAACAAGAAATTTTAACCTCCCACTATTGCAGAAAGTGTCTTTCTAGTAGTTGCACATCAAATCTAAGCTGCCTGAAATGTTTTTCCAAAGTTATCAACATTTTTATGTTCGGCGTTCCGGAATCGACCTTATCTCAGGCTGAAGACACGTTTTACGCATTGTCCCATAACTTTCCAGGGAAGCTTCAGAACATGCAATTGTGGCCTCTCACTATAGCAGAAAGGGTCTTTCTAGTAGTTGCACATCAAATCTAAGCTGTCTGAAGTGCTTTTCCAAAGTTATCAACATTTTTACGTTTGCCGCTCCGGAACCCACATTATCTCGGGCTGAAAACGCGTTTTCTGCATTGAGCCATAACTTTGCAGTGAAGCTTCAGAACATGAAATTTTAACCTCCCACTGTAGCAGAAAGGGTCTTTCTAGTAGTTGCACATCAAATCTAAGCTGTCTGAAGTGTTTTTCCAAAGTTATCAACATTTTTAAGTTTGGCGTTCCGGAATCCACTTTATCTCAGGCTGAAAACGCGTTTTCTGCATTGTTCCTTAACTTTGCAGCGAAGCATCAGAACATGAAATTTTCAGCTCCCACTATGACAAACAGGGTTTTTCTTGTAGTTGCACATCAAATCTAAGCTGTCTGAAGTGTTTTTCGAAAGTTATCAACATTTTTATGTTTGGCGTTCCGGAATCGACCTTATCTCAGGCTGAAAACGCGTTTTACGCATTGTCCCATAACTTTCCAGGGAAGCTTCAGAACATGAAATTTTTTCCTCCCACTATGGCAGAAAGGGTCTTTCTAGTAGTTGCACATCAAATCTAAGCTGTCTGAAGTGTTTTTCCAAAGTTATCAACATTTTTACGTTTGGCGTTCCGGAACCCACCATATCTCAGGCTGAAAATGCGTTTTGTGCATTGTGCCATTAATTCTCAGGGAAGATTCAGAAAATGAAATTTTCACCTCCCACTATAGCAGAAAGGGTCTTTCTAGTAGTTGCACATCTAATCTAAGCTGTCTGAAGTGTTTTTCCAAAGTTATCAACATTTTTATGTTTGGCGTTCTGGAATCGACCTTATCTCAGGTTGAAAACGCGTTTTACGCATTGTGCAATAACTTTGCAGGGAAGCTTCAGAAAATGAAATTTTCAACTCCCACTGTAGCAGAAAGGGTCTTTCTAGTCGTTGCACATTAAATCTAAGCTGTCTGAAGTGTTTTTCGAAAGTTATCAACATTTTTATGTTTGGCGTTCCGGAACCCACCTTATCTCAGGCTGAAAACGTTTTTTCTGCAATGTGCCATAACTTTGCAGGGAGGCTTCAGAACATGAAATTTTCACCTCCCACTATAGCAGAAAGGGTCTTTCTAGTTGTTGCACATTAAATCTAAGCTGTCTGAAGTGTTTTTCCAAAGTTATCAACATTTTGACGTTTGCTGCTCCGGAACCCACATTATCTCGGGCTGAAAACGCGTTTTCTGCATTGTGCCATAACTTTGCAGGGAAGCTTCAGAACATGAAATTTTAACCTCCCACTGTAGCAGAAAGGGTCTTTCTAGTAGTTGCACATCAAATCTAAGCTGTCTGAAGTGTTTTTCCAAAGTTATCAACATTTTTAAGTTTGGCGTTCCGGAACCCACCTTATCTCAGGCTGAAAACGCGTTTTCACATCAAATCTAATCTGTCTGAAGTGTTTTTCGAAAGTTATCAACATTTTTAAGTTTGGCGTTCCGGAACCCTCTTTATCTCAGTCTGAAAACGCGTTTTCTGCATTGTCCCATAACTTTGAAGGAAAGCTTCAGAACATGAAAGTTTCACCTCCCACTATTGCAGAAACGGTCTTTCTAGTAGTTGCACATCAAATATAAGCTGTCTGAAATGTTTTTCCAAAGTTATCAACATTTTTATGTTTGGCGTTCCGGAATCGACCTTATCTCAGGCTGAAGACGCGTTTTACGCTTTGTGCCATAACTTTGCAGGGAAGTTCCAGAAAATGAAATTTTTAACTCCCACTATAGCAGAAAGGGTCTTTCTAGTATTTGCACATCAAATCTAAGCCGTCTGAAGTGTTTTTCCAAAGTTATAAACATTTTTATGTTTGGCGTTCCGGAATCGACCTTATCTCAGGCTGAAAACGCGTTTTCTGCATAGTGCCATAACTTTGCAGGGAAGCTTCAGAACAAGAAATTTTAACCTCCCACTATTGCAGAAAGTGTCTTTCTAGTAGTTGCACATCAAATCTAAGCTGCCTGAAATGTTTTTCCAAAGTTATCAACATTTTTATGTTCGGCGTTCCGGAATCGACCTTATCTCAGGCTGAAGACACGTTTTACGCATTGTCCCATAACTTTCCAGGGAAGCTTCAGAACATGCAATTGTGGCCTCTCACTATAGCAGAAAGGGTCTTTCTAGTAGTTGCACATCAAATCTAAGCTGTCTGAAGTGCTTTTCCAAAGTTATCAACATTTTTACGTTTGCCGCTCCGGAACCCACATTATCTCGGGCTGAAAACGCGTTTTCTGCATTGAGCCATAACTTTGCAGTGAAGCTTCAGAACATGAAATTTTAACCTCCCACTGTAGCAGAAAGGGTCTTTCTAGTAGTTGCACATCAAATCTAAGCTGTCTGAAGTGTTTTTCCAAAGTTATCAACATTTTTAAGTTTGGCGTTCCGGAATCCACTTTATCTCAGGCTGAAAACGCGTTTTCTGCATTGTTCCTTAACTTTGCAGGGAAGCGTCAGAACATGAAATTTTCAGCTCCCACCATGACAAACAGGGTCTTTCTAATAGTTGCACATCAAATCTAAGTTGTCTGAAGTGTTTTTCGAAAGTTATCAACATTTTTATGTTTGGCATTCCGGAACCCACCTTATCTCAGGCTGAAAACGCGTTTTCTGCAATGTGCCATAACTTTGCAGGGAAGCTTCAGAACATGAAATTTTCACCTCCCACTATAGCAGAAAGGGTCTTTCTAGTTGTTGCACATTAAATCTATGCTGTCTGAAGTGTTTTTCCAAAGTTATCAACATTTTGACGTTTGCTGCTCCGGAACCCAGATTATCTCGGGCTGAAAACGCGTTTTCTGCATTGTGCCATAACTTTGCAGGGAAGCTTCAGAACATGAAATTTTAACCTCCCACTGTAGCAGAAAGGGTCTTTCTAGTAGTTGCACATCAAATCTAAGCTGTCTGAAGTGTTTTTCCAAAGTTATAAGCATTTTTATGTTTGGCGTTCCGGAATCGACCTTATCTCAGGCTGAAGACGCGTTTTACGCGTTGTCCCATAACTTTCCAGGGAAGCTTCAGAACATGCAATTTTGACCTCCCACTATAGCAGAAAGGGTCTTTCTAGTAGTTGCACATCAAAACTAAGCTGTCTGAAGTGCTTTTCAAAAATTATCAACATTTTTATGTTTGGCGTTCCGGAACACACCTTATCTCAAGCTGAAAACGCGTTTTCTGCATTGTGTCATTACTTTGCAGGGAAGCTTCAGAACATGAAATTTTCACCTCCCACTGTAGCAGAAAGGGTTTTTCTAGTTGTTGCACATTAAATCTAAGCTGTCTGAAGTGTTTTTCCAAAGTTATCAACATTTTTACGTTTGCCGCTCCGGAACCCACATTATCTCGGGCTGAAAACGCGTTTTCTGCATTGAGCCATAACTTTGCAGGGAAGCTTCAGAACATGAAATTTTAACCTCCCACTGTAGCAGAAAGGGTCTTTCTAGTAGTTGCACATCAAATCTAAGCTGTCTGAAGTGTTTTTCCAAAGTTATCAACATTTTTAAGTTTGGCGTTCCGGAACCCACCTTATCTCAGGCTGAAAACGCGTTTTGTGCATTGTTCCTTAACTTTGCAGGGAAGCATCAGAACATGAAATTTTCAGCTCCCACTATGACAAACAGGGTCTTTCTAATAGTTGCACATCAAATCTAATCTGTCTGAAGTGTTTTTCGAAAGTTATCAACATTTTTATGCTTGGCGTTCCGGAACCCACCTTGTCTCAGGCTGAAAACGGGTTTTCTGCATTGTGCCATAACTTTTAAAGAAAGCTTCAGAACATGAAAGTTTCACCTCCCACTATAGCAGAAAGGGTCTTTTTAGTAGTGACACATCAAATCTAAGCTGTCTGAAGGGTTTTTCCAAATTTATCAACATTTTTATGTTTGGCGTTCCGGAACCCACCTTATCTCAGGCTGAAAACGCGTTTTATGCATTGTCCCTTAACTTTGCAGGGAATTATCAGAACATAAAATTTTCAGCTCCCACTATGACAAACAGGGTCTTTCTAATAGTTGCACATCAAATCTAATCTGTCTGAAGTGTTTTTCGAAAGTTATCAACATTTTTAAGTTTGGCGTTCCGGAACCCTCTTTATCTCAGTCTGAAAACGCGTTTTCTGCATTGTCCCATAACTTTGAAGGAAAGCTTCAGAACATGAAAGTTTCACCTCCCACTATTGCAGAAAGGGTCTTTCTAGTAGTTGCACATCAAATATAAGCTGTCTGAAATGTTTTTCCAAAGTTATCAACATTTTTATGTTTGGCGTTCCGGAATCGACCTTATCTCAGGCTGAAGACGCGTTTTTCGCTTTGTGCCATAACTTTGCAGGGAAGTTCCAGAAAATGAAATTTTTACCTCCCACTATAGCAGAAAGGGTCTTTCTAGTAGTTGCACATCAAATCTAAGCTGTCTGAAGTGTTTTTCCAAAGTTATCAACATTTTTATGTTTGGCGTTCTGGAATCGACCTTATCTCAGGCTGAAAACGCGTTTTACGCATTGTGCAATAACTTTGCCGGGATGCTTCAGAAAATGAAATTTTCACCTCCCACGATAGCAGATAGGGTCTTTCTAGTATTTGCACATCAAATCTAAGCCGTCTGAAGTGTTTTTCCAAAGTTATCAACATTTTTAAGTTTGGCGTTCCGGAACCCACCTTATCTCAGGCTGAAAACGCGTTTTGTGCATTGTTCCTTAACTTTGCAGGGAAGCATCAGAACATGAAATTTTCAGCTCCCACTATGACAAACAGGGTCTTTCTAGTAGTTGCACATCAAATCTAAGCTGTCTGAAGTGTTTTTCCAAAGTTATCAACATTTTTACGTTTGGCGTTCCGGAACCCACCTTATCTCAGGCTGAAAACGCGTTTTCTGCATTGTGCCATAACTTTGCAGGGAAGCTTCAGAACATGAAATTTTCACTTCCCACTATAGCAGAAAGGGTCTTTCTAGTCGTTGCACATTAAATCTAAGCTGTCTGAAGTGTTTTTCCAAAGTTATCCACATTTTTACGTTTGCTGCTCCGGAACCCACATTATCTCGGGTTGAAAACGCGTTTTCTGCATTGTGCCATAACTTTGCAGGGAAGCTTCAGAACATTAAATTTTAACCTCCCACTGTGGCAGAAAGGGTCTTTCTAGTAGTTGCACATCAAATCTAAGCTGTCTGAAGTGTTTTTCCAAAGTCATAAACATTTTTATGTTTGGCGTTCCGGAACCCACCTTATCTCAGGCTGAAAACGCGTTTTCTGCATTGTGCCATAACTTTGCAGGGAAGCTTCTGAACATGACATTTTCACCTCCCACTATAGCAGAACGGGTCATTCTAGTCGTTGCACATTAAATCTAAGCTGTCTGAAGTGTTTTTCCAAAGTTATCAACATTTTTACGTTTGCTGCTCCGGAACCCACATTATCTCGGGCTGAAAACGTGTTTTCTGCATTGTGCCATAACTTTGCAGGGAAGCTTCAGAACATGAAATTTTAACCTCCCACTGTAGCAGAAAGGGTCTTTCTAGTAGTTGCACATCAAATCTAAGTTGTCTGAAGTGTTTTTCGAAAGTTATCAACATTTTTATGTTTGGCGTTCCGGAACCCACCTTATCTCAGGCTGAAAACGCGTTTTCTGCAATGTGCCATAACTTTGCAGGGAAGCTTCAGAACATGAAATTTTCACCTCCCACTATAGCAGAAAGGGTCTTTCTAGTTGTTGCACATTAAATCTATGCTGTCTGAAGTGTTTTTCCAAAGTTATCAACATTTTGACGTTTGCTGCTCCGGAACCCACATTATCTCGGGCTGAAAACGCGTTTTCTGCATTGTGCCATAACTTTGCAGGGAAGCTTCAGAACATGAAATTTTAACCTCCCACTGTAGCAGAAAGGGTCTTTCTAATAGTTGCACATCAAATCTAAGCTGTCTGAAGCGTTTTTCCAAAGTTATCAACATTTTTAAGTTTGGCGTTCCGGAACCCACCTTGTCTCAGGCTGAAAACGCGTTTTCTGCATTGTGCCATAACTTTGAAGGAAAGCTTCAGAACATGAAAGTTTCACCTCCCACTATAGCAGAAAGGGTCTTTCTAGTAGTTGCACAACAAATTTAAGCTGTCTGAAGTGCTTTTCTAAAATTATCAACATTTTTATGTTTGGCGTTCCGGAACACACCTTATCTCAAGCTGAAAACGCGTTTTCTGCATTGTGCCATTACTTTGCAGGGAAGCTTCAGAACATGAAATTTTCACCTCCCACTATAGCAGAAAGGGTTTTTCTAGTTGCACATTAAATCTAAGCTGTCTGAAGTGTTTTTCCAAAGTTATCAACATTTTTACGTTTGGCGTTCCGGAACCCACCTTATCTCAGGCTGCAAACGCGTTTTCTGCATTGTGCCATAACTTTGCAGGGAAGCTTCAGAACATTAAATTTTAACCTCCCACTGTGGCAGAAAGGGTCTTTCTAGTAGTTGCACATCAAATCTAAGCTGTCTGAAGTGTTTTTCCAAAGTTATCAACATTTTTAAGTTTGGCGTTCCGGAATCCACTTCATCTCAGGCTGAAAACGCGTTTTCTGCATTGTTCCTTAACTTTGCAGGGAAGCATCAGAACATGAAATTTTCAGCTCCCACCATGACAAACAGGGTCTTTCTAATAGTTGCACATCAAATCTAAGTTGTCTGAAGTGTTTTTCGAAAGTTATCAACATTTTTATGTTTGGCGTTCCGGAACCCACCTTATCTCCGGCTGAAAACGGGTTTTGTGCATTGTTCCTTAACTTTGCAGGGAAGCATCAGAACATGAAATTTTCAGCTCCCACTATGACAAACAGGGTCTTTCTTATAGTTGCACATCAAATCTAATCTGTCTGAAGTGTTTTTCGAAAGTTATCAACATTTTTATGTTTGGCGTTTCGGAACCCACCTTGTCTCAGGCTGAAAACGCGTTTTCTGCATTGTGCCATAACTTTGAAGGAAAGCTTCAGAACATGAAAGTTTCACCTCCCACTATAGCAGAAAGAGTTTTTCTTGTAGTTGCACATCAAATCTAAGCTGTCTGAAGTGTTTTTCGAAAGTTATCAACACTTTTATGTTTGGCGTTCCGGAATCGACCTTATCTCAGGCTGAAAACGCGTTTTACGCATTGTCCCATCACTTTCCAGGGAAGCTTCAGAACATGAAATTTTTACCTCCCACTATGGCAGAAAGGGTCTTTCTAGTAGTTGCATATCAAATCTAAGCTGTCTGAAGTGTTTTTCCAAAGTTATCAACATTTTTACGTTTGGCGTTCCGGAACCCACCTTATCTCAGGCTGAAAACGCGTTTTCTGCATTGTGCCATAACTTTGCAGGGAAGCTTCAGAACATGAAATTTTCACTTCCCACTATAGCAGAAAGGGTCTTTCTAGTCGTTGCACATTAAATCTAAGCTGTCTGAAGTGTTTTTCCAAAGTTATCCACATTTTTACGTTTGCTGCTCCGGAACCCACATTATCTCGGGTTGAAAACGCGTTTTCTGCATTGTGCCATAACTTTGCAGGGAAGCTTCAGAACATTAAATTTTAACCTCCCACTGTGGCAGAAAGGGTCTTTCTAGTAGTTGCACATCAAATCTAAGCTGTCTGAAGTGTTTTTCCAAAGTTATCAACATTTTTACGTTTGCTGCTCCGGAACCCACATTATCTCGGGCTGAAAACGTGTTTTCTGCATTGTGCCATAACTTTGCAGGGAAGCTTCAGAACATGAAATTTTAACCTCCCACTGTAGCAGAAAGGGTCTTTCTAGTAGTTGCACATCAAATCTAAGCTGTCTGAAGTGTTTTTCCAAAGTTATCAACATTTTTAAGTTTGGCGTTCCGGAATCCACTTTATCTCAGGCTGAAAACGCATTTTCTGCATTGTTCCTTAACTTTGCAGGGAAGCATCAGAACATGAAATTTTCAGCTCCCACCATGACAAACAGGGTCTTTCTAATAGTTGCACATCAAATCTAAGTTGTCTGAAGTGTTTTTCGAAAGTTATCAACATTTTTATGTTTGGCGTTCCGGAACCCACCTTATCTCAGGCTGAAAACGCGTTTTCTGCAATGTGCCATAACTTTGCAGGGAAGCTTCAGAACATGAAATTTTCACCTCCCACTATAGCAGAAAGGGTCTTTCTAGTTGTTGCACATTAAATCTATGCTGTCTGAAGTGTTTTTCCAAAGTTATCAACATTTTGACGTTTGCTGCTCCGGAACCCACATTATCTCGGGCTGAAAACGCGTTTTCTGCATTGTGCCATAACTTTGCAGGGAAGCTTCAGAACATGAAAGTTTCACCTCCCACTATAGCAGAAAGGGTCTTTCTAGTAGTTGCACAACAAATTTAAGCTGTCTGAAGTGCTTTTCTAAAATTATCAACATTTTTATGTTTGGCGTTCCGGAACACACCTTATCTCAAGCTGAAAACGCGTTTTCTGCATTGTGCCATTACTTTGCAGGGAAGCTTCAGAACATGAAATTTTCACCTCCCACTATAGCAGAAAGGGTTTTTCTAGTTGCACATTAAATCTAAGCTGTCTGAAGTGTTTTTCCAAAGTTATCAACATTTTTACGTTTGGCGTTCCGGAACCCACCTTATCTCAGGCTGCAAACGCGTTTTCTGCATTGTGCCATAACTTTGCAGGGAAGCTTCAGAACATTAAATTTTAACCTCCCACTGTGGCAGAAAGGGTCTTTCTAGTAGTTGCACATCAAATCTAAGCTGTCTGAAGTGTTTTTCCAAAGTTATCAACATTTTTAAGTTTGGCGTTCCGGAATCCACTTCATCTCAGGCTGAAAACGCGTTTTCTGCATTGTTCCTTAACTTTGCAGGGAAGCATCAGAACATGAAATTTTCAGCTCCCACCATGACAAACAGGGTCTTTCTAATAGTTGCACATCAAATCTAAGTTGTCTGAAGTGTTTTTCGAAAGTTATCAACATTTTTATGTTTGGCGTTCCGGAACCCACCTTATCTCCGGCTGAAAACGGGTTTTGTGCATTGTTCCTTAACTTTGCAGGGAAGCATCAGAACATGAAATTTTCAGCTCCCACTATGACAAACAGGGTCTTTCTTATAGTTGCACATCAAATCTAATCTGTCTGAAGTGTTTTTCGAAAGTTATCAACATTTTTATGTTTGGCGTTTCGGAACCCACCTTGTCTCAGGCTGAAAACGCGTTTTCTGCATTGTGCCATAACTTTGAAGGAAAGCTTCAGAACATGAAAGTTTCACCTCCCACTATAGCAGAAAGGGTCTTTTTAGTAGTTACACATCAAATCTAAGCTGTCTGAAGGGTTTTTCCAAAGTTATCAACATTTTTATGTTTGGCGTTCCGGAACCCACCTTATCTCAGGCTGAAAACGCGTTTTCTGCATTGTCCCTTAACTTTGCAGGGAAGCATCAGAACATAAAATTTTCAGCTCCCACTGTGACAAACAGGGTCTTTCTAATAGTTGCACATCAAATCTAATCTGTCTGAAGTGTTTTTCGAAAGTTATCAACATTTTTAAGTTAGGCGTTCCGGAACCCTCTTTATCTCAGGCTGAAAACGCGTTTTCTGCATTGTCCCATAACTTTGAAGGAAAGCTTCAGAACATGAAAGTTTCACCTCCCACTATAGCAGAAAGGGTCTTTCTAGTAGTTGCACATCAAATATAAGCTGTCTGAAATGTTTTTCCAAAGTTATCAACATTTTTATGTTTGGCGTTCCGGAATCGACCTTATCTCAGGCTGAAGACGCGTTTTACGCATTGTGCCATAACTTTGCAGGTAAGTTCCAGAAAATGAAATTTTCACCTCCCACGATAGCAGAAAGGGTTTTTCTAGTAGTTGCACATCAAATCTAAGCTGTCTGAAGTGTTTTTCGAAAGTTATCAACATTTTTAAGTTTGGCGTTCCGGAACCCACCTTATCTAAGGCTGAAAACGCGTTTTCTGCATTGTGCCATAACTTTGCAGGGAAGCTTCAGAACATGAAATTTTCACCTCCCACTATAGCAGAAAGGGTCTTTCTTGTAGTTGCACATCAAATCTAAGCTGTCTGAAGTGTTTTTCGAAAGTTATCAACATTTTTATGTTTGGCGTTCCGGAATCGACCTTATCTCAGGCTGAAGACGCGTTTTACGCATTGTGCCATAACTTTGCAGGGAAGTTCCAGAAAATGAAATTTTCACCTCCCACTATAGCAGAAAGGGTTTTTCTAGTTGTTGCACATTAAATCTAAGCTGTCTGAAGTGTTTTTCCAAAGTTATCAACATTTTTACGTTTGCCGCTCCGGAACCCACATTATCTCGGGCTGAAAACGCATTTTCTGCATTGAGCCATAACTTTGCAGGGAAGCTTCAGAACATGAAATTTTAACCTCCCACTGTAGCAGAAAGGGTCTTTCTAGTAGTTGCACATCAAATCTAAGCTGTCTGAAGTGTTTTTCCAAAGTTATCAACATTTTTAAGTTTGGCGTTCCGGAACCCACCTTATCTCAGGCTGAAAACGCGTTTTCTGCGTTGTCCCTTAACTTTGCAGGGAATTATCAGAACATAAAATTTTCAGCTCCCACTATGACAAACAGGGTCTTTCTAATAGTTGCACATCAAATCTAATCTGTCTGAAGTGTTTTTCGAAAGTTAGTAACATTTTTAAGCTTGGCGTTCCGGAACCCACCTTATCTCAGGCTGAAAATGCGTTTTCTGCATTGTCCCATAACTTTGAAGGAAAGCTTCAGAACATGAAATTTTAACCTCCCACTATAGCAGAAAGGGTCTTTCGAGTAGTTGCATATCAAATCTAAGCTGTCGAAAGTGTTTTTCCAAAGTTATCAACATTTTTATGTTTGGCGTTTCGGAATCGACCTTATTTCCGGCTCAAAACGCGTTTTCTGCATTGTGCCATAAATTTGCAGGGAATCTTCAGAACATGAAATTTTCACCTCCCACTATAGCAGAAAGGGTCTTTCTAGTAGTTGCACATCAAATCTAAGTTGTCTGAAGTGTTTTTCCAAAGTTATCAACATTCTTATGTTTGGCGTTCCGGAACCCACCTTATCTCAGCCTGAAAACGCGTTTCACATATTTTGCCATAACTTTGCAGGGAAGCTTCAGAACATGAAATTTTAACATCCCACTATAGCAGAAGGGGTCTTTCTAGTAGTTGCACATCAAATCTAAGCTGTCTGAAGTGTTTTTCCAAAGTTATCAACATTCTTATGTTTGGTGTTCCGGAATCGACCTTATCTCAGGCTGAAAACGCGTTTTACGCATTGTGCCATAACTTTGCAGGAAAGCTTCAGAACATGAAATTTTCAACTCCCACTATAGCAGAAAGGGTCTTTCTAGCAGTTGCACATCAAATCTAAGCTGTCTGAAGTGTTTTTCCAAAGTTATCAATATTTTTATGTTTGGCGTTCCGGAATCGACCTTAACTCAGGCTGAAAACGCGTTTCCTGCATTGTGGCCTAACTTTGCAGGGAAGCTTCAGAACATGAAATTTTCACCTCCCACTATAGCAGAAAGGGTCTTTCTAGTAGTTGCACATCAAATCTAAGCTGTCTGAAGTGTTTTTCCAAAGTTATCAACATTCTTATGTTTGGCGTTCCGGAACCCATCTTATCACAGGCTGAAAAGGCGTTTTACGCATTGTGCCATAACTTTGCAGGAAAGCTTCAGAACATGAAAATTTCAACTCCCACGATAGCAGAAAGGGTCTTTCTAGTAGTTGCACATCAAATCAAAGCTGTCTGAAGTGTTTTTCCAAAGTTATCAATATTTTTATGTTTTGCGTTCCGGAATCGACCTTATCTCAGGCTGAAAACGCGTTTTCTGCATTGTGGCATAACTTTGCAGGGAAGCTTCAGAACATGAAATGTTCGCCTCCCACTATAGCAGAAAGGGTCTTTCTAGTAGTTGCACATCAAATCTAAGCTGTCTGAAGTGTTTTTCCAAAGTTATCAACATTTTTATGTTTGGCGTTCCGGAACCCACCTTATCTCAAGCTGAAAACGCGTTTTCTGCATTGTGCCATAACTTTGCAGGGAATCATCAGAACATGAAATTTTCACCTCCCACTACAGCAGAAAGGGTCTTTCTAGTAGTTGCACATCAAATCTAAGCTGTCTGAAGTGTTTTTCCAAAGTTATCAGCATTTTTATGTTTGGCGTTCCGGAACCCACCTTATCTCAGGCTGAACACGCGTTTTCTGCATTGTGCCATAACTTTGCAGGGAAGCTTCAGAACATGAAATGTTCACCTCCCAGTATAGCAGAAAGGGTCTTTCTAGTAGTTGCACATCAAATCTAAGCTGTCTGAAGTGTTTTTCCAAAGTTATCAACATTCTTATGTTTGGTGTTCCGGAATCGACCTTATCTCAGGCTGAAAACGCGTTTTACGCATTGTGCCATAACTTTGCAGGAAAGCTTCAGAACATGAAATTTTCAACTCCCACTATAGCAGAAAGGGTCTTTCTAGCAGTTGCACATCAAATCTAAGCTGTCTGAAGTGTTTTTCCAAAGTTATCAATATTTTTATGTTTGGCGTTCCGGAATCGAACTTAACTCAGGCTGAAAACGCGTTTCCTGCATTGTGGCCTAACTTTGCAGGGAAGCTTCAGAACATGAAATTTTCACCTCCCACTATAGCAGAAAGGGTCTTTCTAATAGTTGCACATCAAATCTAAGCTGTCTGAAGTGTTTTTCCAAAGTTATCAACATTCTTATGTTTGGCGTTCCGGAACCCATCTTATCACAGGCTGAAAAGGCGTTTTACGCATTGTGCCATAACTTTGCAGGAAAGCTTCAGAACATGAAATTTTCAACTCCCACGATAGCAGAAAGGGTCTTTCTAGTAGTTGCACATCAAATCAAAGCTGTCTGAAGTGTTTTTCCAAAGTTATCAATATTTTTATGTTTTGCGTTCCGGAATCGACCTTATCTCAGGCTGAAAACGCGTTTTCTGCATTGTGGCATAACTTTGCAGGGAAGCTTCAGAACATGAAATGTTCGCCTCCCACTATAGCAGAAAGGGTCTTTCTAGTAGTTGCACATCAAATCTAAGCTGTCTGAAGTGTTTTTCCAAAGTTATCAACATTTTTATGTTTGGCGTTCCGGAACCCACCTTATCTCAAGCTGAAAACGCGTTTTCTGCATTGTGCCATAACTTTGCAGGGAATCATCAGAACATGAAATTTTCACCTCCCACTACAGCAGAAAGGGTCTTTCTAGTAGTTGCACATCAAATCTAAGCTGTCTGAAGTGTTTTTCCAAAGTTATCAGCATTTTTATGTTTGGCGTTCCGGAACCTGTTGTGGAATAATTTGACCTGTGTCATTAGAGTTACAAGGATGACTTGTTTCTCAGTACCAATGGAATGTTTAACAGATATCTACCCACTCTGTATTCCAAATACGCCAGAGATGGCTACCTTGGGGTGGAGACAGGAATGTATGTTTTGTCTGGAGCTGCCAGAAGCTCTTGTGATTCAGACAGAAGGCCAAGTGTGAATATGCATGTTTGTGACGACGTATCTGGTCCAAGGAGCGCCCTTGATCCAGCCCCTACTTAATGTGTCTGTACTTTGAACAATTTGATACTGAGCGATGTCAAGCGAAGAGATGATGTTACGCTGATGTGGAATAAAACAAAGCTTGTATCCCACTACTTCTGTGGTTTCTTCCGCTCCCAACTCGACGCCCTGAGAAGTGTGTACCCCGCTGGCCGGACCACATAATTGGCGCCCAAACGTTCGCACCGAGGATTGAGGAACGTCTGACTCGATCCCCGCAGCACAAGGCGCCCTGAGGTAAGATACCGTTTTCTTCCT
Organism: Synchiropus splendidus; assembly: GCF_027744825.2. Classification (NCBI taxonomy): domain Eukaryota; kingdom Metazoa; phylum Chordata; class Actinopteri; order Syngnathiformes; family Callionymidae; genus Synchiropus; species Synchiropus splendidus. The sequence goes on along the minus strand of NC_071339.1, from coordinate 25,829,662 downwards.
CAATGTGCTGCTGGGTGAGAGCTGGATGCAGAATTGACCTCACGGTGAAAGAACCAGAGAGTGGGGAGACGGAAATCCACAGAAGTAGTGCCAAACCGATGTGTACACAAAAAAAAACATCAACAAAAAGGCTATTTGATACTGAGAAGCACTTGCATACCGAGAAGTGCTTGTGTGTTCTGTGAAAGCGCTGTAAATTGAGATGCGCTTGTGAGTTGCAACAAGTTTTAGAAACGTGTATTGTTTGTTTACTGCGCAGGCCTTGATGCCCGAGGTTGGTTTTTCCGGTGAATAACGACGCAGGAGTGTGACTATTTGGATAAGGGACGAAATGAGCCCGTGGCCTCCAGTTTTTGATAAAAACTGGTCACCCACTCGTTGCCATGACCGATGCTCTCAGGGGCTAGCTGATTAACGTTTAAGGCTTCCATACCGACAAGCTAGGCGTGGCCTATAATGTATATACGAAAATATTTTATATTTTCTAGTTTCCTTTAGAGATCTTCACTCTTCCACGTCAAGATCTCTAAAAGAATACCACGGATGAGAATCTGGTGGAGACAACCTGTGACAAGTTGTGGAAAAATACAAACGTCCAGTCATTGTGAAACCAGGTCGTGAGATCCTGAATAAACGACAGCACACTCACTAGGGGCTCATAATCAATGATGCTATTATTACTATGAACAAATGCTGCATATAAAGAGCAGGACAGAGACCTCCACTTAAAATAAGGACAGACGTGTGTGTATGTGTGTGTAGTCATGACGTGTGTGACAGTGTGTGTACCGGTGTGAAGTTTAAAACGTTTATCTACCTCAACTACGTAGAACTCTCATGCCACAGAACGGAGAGAGCTGTGTGTGTATGTATATGTGTATGGCCATGATGTGTGGATGATATTGTTATTGATATTATTGACATTGGGTGTTGTGGATTGAAGTGTCGAAGTTTACCTTTTAGACTATACTTGTACTGTATGCAATTTTCATGACAAAGAACAGAGCAATGTGTGTGTGTGTGTGTGTGTGTGAAGGCGCGCTGACGTGCAACGGGATGAGAAATACAGAATCAACAGAGTAGAAGGTTTGAACAGATAACAGGTTTCAAACAGGAGTTAAAAAAAAAAAAAAAAAAGGGGGGAGGAAAAGGAAGGAAAGGAACTTAAGTGATATAAAACGGGCTCGAAGCACTGGGACTCTCTTTCTCGTTTTCTATCCAGAAACCATAAGCAGTTGAAACATATTGGTGTCTTGATGCATAGTACAAAAAAGTCAAAAGTTGAGTTTGCTCAAGGTTGAAAGTAAGATCAGACGCTACTAGATTTGTGCAGTTGTTGCAGACATCTGGAGGGAACGCACTGCCTCCGCTATGTACCACCCCCACATGAGCCGGCTGCTTGTACAACTAGGCCTGACTTCCAAGCAGTTGGAATCTGGAAGTTGAGATTGTGTGTGTGCACTGTCCTCTTTCCATAAACACTGCTCGTTTCCCAATACAGAGGTGGAACAAACAGGAGGTGATCGCAAAGTCACTCATCCACCGTAAAAGATATACAAATAATTGTGACTGCACATAGGTGGTGTGCGAGGGAGATAGAGGAGTCGCTGTTGAGGACTCAACCCCCCCCACTCCGGTCGCTGTGTGTGTGCAGCTTCGTCAACACCCTGACCTTCAGCGCACTCAGACCCATACCCAGTAAGAAAAACACACATTTACGACACAACATTAAGCTGAAGAATAACACAATCAATACTGCAGGTGATAACCCAAGATCAAAATGAGCGTCACACCAGTTGTCATTGTGAGTGCCAAATACCCTGAGCAGGCAAAAGAAATCCAAAAACTGTCAACTAAATGGGAAAAAAGAACAAGAAAGCTGAACCAAAGCTGGCCAAAAGAAGGCACATTCGACCCACATATGTGTGAAATCATGGAGGTGAGGATCGAAGACTACAAAGCAAAGGATCACAGCAAGAAACGTGAGGAAAAGAGAAAATATGAACACAACATTATAAACATGTTCAAAATGGAAGGACAACGCTACAGAAGAAATATCAGAGAAGGATTGATGGAACAAAAAAAGATGCAAGCAACATCTGTTAAGAGCAACAACAACAACAAAGGCTGCCCAGACACCCCTGGATTATATCCATCACTCGTGGGAACAGTGAAGATTAATGGAGACTTCAAATACGATGACACAGATGATGAAGACGCATGTGATGACAAAACTGGAATATCGGCATCCAAACACAGAGATACCCCGAATCAATTTCCACCGGAAGAGGGCAGAGTGCTGAGTCCTGAACACCAGCCCATCCCAAAGCACTGCAGTACCCAGAGGAAAACAGATGGGGAAGTTAAATCATCAATCCTGGACTGCTACGCCGAACGAAATGAAACACTGAGAGGGAAGATCGGTGGCGAGTCATACTGGGCTCAGCTAGACCATGTGGGTGTCGACCCTGAACGCAGAACAAACCGAACAATAATCGAAGAAATCGAGATGGAGTTGGATGAGAAACATGACAAGTTGGGTGAAACAAAGACAAGACAGCAGGGGGCGAGCGGAGCTGGAAGGGTTGACCTGAGATACCGACCAAACATCAAGCCGCCGGACAGATACACAGACCCTGGTCAGTTTCCTATTCTGATCAAGGGCAACAAAGGTCACTATATCCCGTGGCAAACGCTCGACCTTGCAGGACTGATTGCCCGACTGCCAGACATCCACGAAGGAGCTGGAAAATGGATCAGGAAGTTTGAGGAGGAGACCGTTGGCAAGATGTTGGCCCTTGGCGACATCAAGGCTGTGTTGGCTAAGAGTTTGGGTGCAAGCGCGATGGAGAACCTCCTACGTCACAGTGGAAATGTCTGGATGTTAGACATGATGGCCGACGGGACCGAGTTCAATCCGTACCGGCCAATGCTGTGGAGAGTGTTGAGAGGTGAATTCCCATCCAAGATTGACCCAAAGGCACTGAAAGGAGAACCACTTGGAGAGAACGAGAACCCAGCTGCGTACATAAGCAGGCAACTGAAGAGATGGAAACAAGAGACAGAGGAGGAAGCCGAAAACAGTCCTCTGCTATCAACTCTGTTCCGCACCTACGTCATCGAAGCCCTGCCACAACAAGTACAGAGCAAGCTGGAAGACGTCGTGGGGTTGACATCCATGCCTCACAGAGAATTCCGCGACCACGTTGTACACGCCATCGAGAGACACCGGAGAGATGAGCAAAGACAAGATGAACAAGAGAGGGCTCAACAAAGAAAGCTCACTCAACTGCAGCTCACAGATCTCCAGAGCAGATTGAAGACAAAGATTCAAGCCGCCGTGATGGACCAAGGTGCCACCATGGGGTCAACACCACCGCCACAGCCACCAACACCAGCAACACAGCCAACAGCGCCACCCATCCATCAGCCACCGGTTGCCAATGCCTATCAACAACAGCCGTTCGGGCGACGACCCACACAAATGAGACAGTCTCAATTTCGAACTTGGGGAAGAGGCATGACAAGGCCATCAAAAATGCAAGGCCCCCCAGGACTATGTTGGAGCTGTGGTGAACCTGGTCACCTAGCCCGCAACTGCCAAATGACCGGCCCCGGAATGCCAGTGGCACAGACGCAGCCCATACAACAAAGAGGACCAGCAAACCCCTGGGCAGGTGCAAATTATGGATATTAGCGGGGCCCAGAGAATCCTACCGGGGAGGGCCAGCTTTCAGGCCAAAGAGGAGAAGCTGGCAGAGAACCAATCATTCAAGTGAAATTGGAAGACAGGCAAGTTCCAATGTTAATCGATACTGGAGCCACTTACACCTGCGTGAGTCCAAAGTATGCCACCCACCTCCCCATGAAAATCCCCATCCAAGAAAATGCAGACGAAAATGAAAAGGTTTTGTGGAAACAAAGAGGAGCTACTGTGGACAATAAGGGTCTCTGGCGATCACATGAAGGCCTGCTCGTAGCTCCAGCTGCACTTTTGACCATCTTGATTTCTGAGGTGCACAGTGCAGATCACTGTGCAAGGGGGGAAGTGGTGAAGAAAATCAGACAGCAGGGATATTGGTCCCCATTTTTGCAGACAACAACAGATGAAGTGCTGAATCAATGTGAGATTTGCGCAGAAAACAATGTACGAAAAAACATCAAGACACCAATAGGTCATATTCCAGTCCCAGAAGGTCCATTTAAACATCTTGTGATCGATTACGTTGACATGATAAAAACGGTTCAAGGGAAACGCTACATGTTGGTGGTAGTTGATCGGTTTAGCCGCTGGGTTGAAGCAGCACCATCCAAAGACTTGAGTGCTGAAACAGTAATCAAATTCCTGACCAGAGAAATCATTCCTCGATTTGGCATTCCGTCAGAAATAAGCTCAGACAACGGTGCTGCATTTGTACAAAAGGTTGTGAAGGGCATCGTGCAGCAACTTCGAATCAAACAACGATTGGGTGCCGTTTATCACCCCCAGAGTCAGGGAATGGTTGAGAGGATAAATGGAACTCTGAAAGCGAAACTGAACAAGATCTGTGCAAGCACGAAGCTAAACTGGGTTGATGCGTTACCATTAGCACTGATGAGTTATCGCATGCAAACTCATCGAAGCACACATTTGACACCACATGAGATGTTGACGGGACGGCCGATGCCAGCACCACATTTGAGAGGACCCTACAAGGGGCCTCCACTTGAGCAACTACAATCTGAACTTAGAAGTTATATGAAGCAATTAACTTCTATCCATAAGACTATCTATCTGCAGGAGAGAAAACGGGAGCTTGAGGCCGATCGTGAGGTCGGGCATTTGGTGGTTCCCGGCGACCAGGTGTATATCAAGGTCTTCCGAAGGAAGTGGCACCAGCCGAGACGTGAAGGTCCATACACCGTGGTCCGAGCAACACCAACAGCTGTCCAAGTCGAAGGCAGCGCCACTTGGTACCATCTGAGCCATTGCACAAAGGCACAAGGCCATCACAACCAAACAGGAAAGAAAACAGGGCAGTGAAGTCAATGATTTAGATAGTCAAAATGTTGATGACAAGGCTTGCTGTCATAATAAGTTGTCTGGTTTGGTTGTCACCAGGAGACGAGCTCGCGCAGCGACGGACGGGAACCGCGAGACCGGAGCAGCCGACCAAAGTCCAGACCGTGACACCCAAAGTTCCAGCTAAAAAACTCCAGCAGAACAGCGACTCAGCTAAGTACGATGCGATCACCCGTTGTGTGAAACATGCCCAGAAACACAAACCGTTAAGCAATGGATAAACTTGGAGATTTAAAAAATGAGACAAAAGAGCATGCAGGAGCTAAAAGTTGGGCCTGGGATTGGTTAGATGGACATCTAGGAAAATGGGGAGCATTTTTTGCAGAAGTGGGGACGACTGCTGCATTCATACTAATTGTCATTTTTCTTCTGGCATGTTGCATCGTACCCATGATGAGGAAACTGTGTCTGCGAATGATCGAGAAGCAGTTAGCAGTCACGACGGGACTTTGGAACGCACAGATGCTGAACATGATGCCTGCTGAACAACTGGCTCTCGTGGTGACTGAGAGACCACATCTGTACCCATCACCTGATTAATTGGAGGACTCTCATCATACTCCAGACGTGACTGAAGAAGGAGGTGTTGTTATGATTACATTACAAATGTGTTTAAATCATGATCTTATGTTTCTTTGCTGGTATAATTAATTGCTTGATTACTGTTTAAAAAAAAAAAAAAAAAAAAAAAAAAAAAAAAAAAGGGGGGAAGTCTCACCTATGACAAGAAGCAACAAAAGCGAAAATAGACTTCCAGAAAAAAAGATAATACCATTTAGGTAGTAACATTTTTATTGTTTGGTGTTCATTATGTTTCATTGTCCTGTAATATGATTGCATAACCATGTGTTCTAATTCATCATATTGTTTATGTTCACACATTGTTTTTGGTTAATTTTGTGTTCAATCCATGTGTTCGGGTTTTACAAATTCAAAATGATTTCAAGAAAGTTCAAATTAGTTCAGCATGCATCATGTCAGCAAGTAAGAGTACAATTCGGGAAAACTTTTGACGCTTCCGGAAGCGAACTGACTAACACTTTCCTGCGACGGGTACTAACAATGCGCGCGGTTGAGATTTTTTATTTAACCAGACAGCAGTAAACCTATTGAACTAACTTCAGCTATATTAATCATGTAGTTAACATTTTTTACATTCTTACATCCAGTATATTGTCACTGCGCTGTTACAGTACTAAATAATCTTCAGGAAAATAAAATGGGATAGCTTGCTAAATTCGGTGTGTGGGTCTGAGACCCACAAAGGGGGGATATGTTGTGGAATAATTTGACCTGTGTCATTACAGTTACAAGGATGACTTGTTTCTCAGTACCAATGGAATGTTTAACAGATATCTACCCACTCTGTATTCCAAATACGCCAGAGATGGCTACCTTGGGGTGGAGACAGGAATGTATGTTTTGTCTGGAGCTGCCAGAAGCTCTTGTGATTCAGACAGAAGGCCAAGTGTGAATATGCATGTTTGTGACGACGTATCTGGTCCAAGGAGCGCCCTTGATCCAGCCCCTACTTAATGTGTCTGTACTTTGAACAATTTGATACTGAGCGATGTCAAGCGAAGAGATGATGTTACGCTGATGTGGAATAAAACAAAGCTTGTATCCCACTACTTCTGTGGTTTCTTCCGCTCCCAACTCGACGCCCTGAGAAGTGTGTACCCCGCTGGCCGGACCACAAACCCACCTTATCTCAGGCTGAACACGCGTTTTCTGCATTGTGCCATAACTTTGCAGGGAAGCTTCAGAACATGAAATGTTCACCTCCCAGTATAGCAGAAAGGGTCTTTCTAGTAGTTGCACAACAAATCTAAGCTGTCTGATGTGTTTTTCCAAAGTTATCAACATTCTTATGTTTGGCGTTCCGGAATCAACCTTATCTTAGGCTGAAAACGCGTTTTACGCATTGTTCCTTAACTTTGCAGGGAAGCTTCAGAACATGAAATGTTCACCTCCCACTATAGCAGAAAGGGTCTTTCTAGTAGTTGCACATCAAATCTAAGCTGTCTGAATTGTTATTCCAAAGTTATCAACATTTTTATGTTTGGCGTTCCGGAATCGACCTTATCTCGGGCTGAAAACGCGTTTTCTGCATTGTGCCATAACTTTGCAGGGAAGCTTCAGGACATGAAATTTTCACGTCCCACTGTAGCAGAAAGGGTCTTTCTAGTAGTTGCACATCAAATCTAAGCTGTCTGAAGTGTTTTTCCAAAGTTATCACCATTCTTATGTTTGGCGTTCCGGAATCGACCTTATCTCAGGCTGAAAACGCGTTGTCTGCATTGTGCCATAACTTTGCATGCAAGCTTCCGTACATGAAATTTTCACCTCCCACTGTAGCAGAAAGGGTGTTTCTAGTAGTTGCACATCAAATCTAAGCTGTCCGAAGTGTTTTTCCATAGTTATCAACATTTTTATGTTTGGCGTTCTGGAACCCAAATAATCTCAGGCTGAAAACGCGTTTTCTGCATTGTGCCATAACTTTTCAGGGAAGCTTCAGAACATGAAATGTTCGCCTCCCACTATAGCAGAAAGGGTCTTTCTTGTAGTTGCACATCAAATCTAAGCTGTCTGAAGTGTTTTTCCAAAGTTATCAACATTTTTATGTTTGGCGTTCTGGAACCCACCTTATCTCAGACTGAAAACGCGTTTTCTGCATTGTGCCATAACTTTGCAGGGAGACTTCAGAACATGAAATTTTCTCCTCCCACTATAGCAGAAAGGGTATTTCTAGTAGTTGCACATCAAATCTAAGTTGTCTGAAGTGTTTTTCCAAAGTTATCAACATTCTTATGTTTGGCGTTCCAGAAACAACCTTATCTCAGGCTGAAAACGCGTTTTACGCAATTTGCCATAACTTTGCAGGAAAGCTTCAGAACATGAAATTTTCACCTCCCACTGTAGCAGAAAAGGTCTTTCTAGTAGTTGAACTTCAAATCTAAGCTGTCTGAAGTGTTTTTCCAAAGTTATCAACATTTTTATGTTTGGCGTTCCGGAATCAACCTTATCTCAGACAGAAAACGCGTTTTCTGCATTGTGCCATAAGTTTTCTGTGAAGATTCAGAACATGAAATTTTCACCTCCCACTATAGCAGAAAGATTCTTTCTAGTAGTTGCACATCAAATCTATGCTGTCTGAAGTGTTTTTCAAAAGTTATCAACATTTTTATGTTTGGCGTTACGGAACCCACCTTATCTCAGGCTGAAAACAGGTTTTCTGCATTGTGCCATAACTTTGCATGGAAGCTTCCGAACATGAAATTTTCACCTCCCACTATAGCAAAAAGATTCTTTCTAGTAGTTGCACATCAAATCTATGCTGTCTGAAGTGTTTTTCAAAAGTTATCAACATTTTTATGTTTGGCGTTCTGGAACCCACCTTATCTCAGACTGAAAACGCGTTTTCTGCATTGTGCCATAACTTTGCAGGGAGACTTCAGAACATGAAATTTTCTCCTCCCACTATAGCAGAAAGGGTATTTCTAGTTGTTGCACAACAAATCTCAGCTGTCTGATATGTTATTCCAAAGTTATCAACATTCTTATGTTTGGCGTTCCGGAATCAAACTTATCTTAGGCTGAAAACGCGTTTTACGCATTGTGCAATAACTTTGCAGGGAAGCTTCAGAACATGAAATTTTCACCTCCCACTATAGCAGAAAGGGTCTTTCTAGTAGTTGCACATCAAATCTAAGCTGTATGAAGTTTTTTTCCAAAGTTATCAACATTTTTATGTTTGGCGTTCCGGAATCAACCTTATCTCAGGCTGAAAACGCGTTTTCTGCATTGTGCCATAACTTTGCAAGGAAGTTTCAGAACATGAAATTTTCACCTCCCACTATAGCAGAAAGGGTCTTTCTAGTCGTTGCACATCAAATCTAAGCTGTCTGAAGTGCTTTTCCAAAGTTATCAACATTTTTATGTTTGGCGTTCCGGAACCCACCTCATCTCAGGCTGAAAACGCATTTTCTGCTTTGTCCCATAACTTTGCTGGGAATCTTTAGAACATGAAATTTTAACCTCCCACAATAGCATAAAGGGTCTTTCTTGTAGTTGCACATCAAATCTAAGCTGTCTGAAGTGTTTTTCCAAAGTTATCAACATTTTTATGTTTGGCGTTCCGGAACCCACCTTTTTTCAGGCTGAAAACGCGTTTTCTGCATTGTGCCGTAACTTTGCAGGGAAGCTTCAGAACATGAAATTTTCACCTCCCACAAAAGCAGAAAGGGTCTTTCTAGTAGTTGCACATAAAATCTAAGCTGTCTGAAATGTTTTTTCCAAAGTTATCAACATTTTTATGTTTGGCGTTCCGGAACCCACCTTGTCTCAGGCTGAAAACGCGTTTTCTGCATTGTGCCATAACTTTGAAGGAAAGCTTCAGAACATGAAAGTTTCACCTCCCACTATAGCAGAAAGGGTCTTTTTAGTAGTTACACATCAAATCTAATCTGTCTGAAGTGTTTTTCGAAAGTTATCAACATTTTTAATTTTGGCGTTCCGGAACCCACCTTATCTCAGGCTGAAAATGCGTTTTCTGCATTGTCCCATAACTTTGAAGGAAAGCTTCAGAACATGAAAGTTTCACCTCCCACTATAGCAGAAAGGGTCTTTCTAGTAGTTGCACATCAAATATAAGCTGTCTGAAATGTTTTTCCAAAGTTATCAACATTTTTACGTTTGGCGTTCCGGAATCAATCTTATCTCAGGCTGAAGACGCGTTTTACGCATTGTGCCATAACTTTGCAGGGAAGTTCCAGAAAATGAAATTTTCGCCTCCCACTATAGCAGAATGGGTTTTTCTAGGAGTTGCCCATCAAATCTAAGCTGTCTGAAGTGTTTTTCGAAAGTTAACAACATTTTTAAGTTTGGCGTTCCGGAATCGACCTTATCTCAGGCTGAAAACGCGTTTTACGCATTGTCCCATAACTTTCCAGGGAAGCTTCAGAACATGAAATTTTTACCTCCCACTATAGCAGAAAGGGTCTTTCTAGTAGTTGCACATCAAATCTAAGCTGTCTGAAGTGGTTTTCCAAAGTTATCAACATTTTTATGTTTGGCGTTCCGGAACCCACCTTTTTTCAGGCTGAAAACGGGTTTTCTGCATTGTGCCATAACTTTGCAGGGAAGCTTCAGAACATGAAATTTTCACCTCCCACAAAAGCAGAAAGGGTCTTTCTAGTAGTTGCACATCAAATCTAAGCTGTCTGAAATGTTTTTTCCAAAGTTATCAACATTTTTATGATTGGCGTTCCAGAACCCACCTTATCTCAGGCTGAAAACGTGGTTTCTGCATTGTTCCTTAACTTTGCAGGGAAGCTTCAGAACATGAAATTTTCAACTCCCACTATAACAGACAGGGTCTTTCTAGTAGTTGCACATCAAATCTAAGTTGTCTGAAGTGTTTTTCGAAAGCTATCAACATTTTTTAGGTTGGCGTTCCGGAAACGACCTTATCTGGGGCTGAAAACGCGTTTTCTGCATTATGCCATAACTTTGCAGGGAAGCTTCAGAACATGAAATTTTAACCTCCCACTATAGCAGAAAGGGTCTTTCAAGTCGTTGCACATCAAATCTAAGCTGTCTGAAGTGTTTTTCCAAAGTCAAAAACATTTTTATGTTTGGCGTTCCGGAACCCACCTTATCTCAGGCTGAAAACGCGTTTTGTGCATTGTGCCATTAATTCTCAGGGAATATTCAGAAAATGAAATTTTCACCTCCCACTATAGCAGAAAGGGTCTTTCTAGTAGTTGCACATCAAATCTAAGCTGTCTGAAGTGTTTTTCCAAAGTCATAATCATTTTTATGTTTGGCGTTCCGGAACCCACCTTATCTCAGGCTGAAAACGCGTTTTCTGCATTGTGCCATAACTTTGCAGGGAAGCTTCAGAACATGAAATTTTCACCTCCCACTATAGCAGAAAGGGTCTTTCTAGTCGTTGCACATTAAATCTAAGCTGTCTGAAGTGTTTTTCCAAAGTTATCAACATTTTTACGTTTGCTGCTCCGGAACCCACATTATCTCGGGCTGAAAACGTGTTTTCTGCATTGTGCCATAACTTTGCAGGGAAGCTTCAGAACATGAAATTTTAACATCCCACTGTAGCAGAAAGGGTCTTTCTAGTAGTTGCACATCAAATCTAAGCTGTCTGAAGTGTTTTTCCAAAGTTATCAACATTTTTAAGTTTGGCGTTCCGGAACCCACCTTATCTCAGGCTGAAAACGCGTTTTGTGCATTGTTCCTTAACTTTGCAGGGAAGCATCAGAACATTAAATTTTCAGCTCCCACTATGACAAACAGGGTCTTTCTAATAGTTGCACATCAAATCTAATCTGTCTGAAGTGTTTTTCGAAAGTTATCAACATTTTTAAGTTTGGCGTTCCGGAACCCTCTTTATCTCAGGCTGAAAACGCGTTTTCTGCATTGTCCCATAACTTTGAAGGAAAGCTTCAGAACATGAAAGTTTCACCTCCCACTATAGCAGAAAGGGTCTTTCTAGTAGTTGCACATCAAATATAAGCTGTCTGAAATGTTTTTCCAAAGTTATCAACATTTTTATGTTTGGCGTTCCGGAATCGACCTTATCTCAGGCTGAAGACGCGTTTTACGCATTGTGCCATAACTTTGCAGGGAAGTTCCAGAAAATGAAATTTTCACCTCCCACTATAGCAGAAAGGGTTTTTCTAGTAGTTGCACATCAAATCTAAGCTGTCTGAAGTGTTTTTCTAAAGTTATCAACATTTTTAAGTTTGGCGTTCTGGAATTGACCTTATCTCAGGCTGAAAACGCGTTTTACGCATTGTGCAATAACTTTGCCGGGAAGCTTCAGAAAATGAAATTTTCACCTCCCACGATAGCAGATGGGGTCTTTCTAGTATTTGCACATCAAATCTAAGCCGACTGAAGTGTTTTTCCAAAGTTATAAACATTTTTATGTTTGGCGTTCCGGAATCGACCTTATGTCAGGCTGAAAACGCGTTTTGTGCATTGTTCCATAACTTTGCAGGGAAGCTTCAGAACACGAAATTTTAACCTCCCACTGTAGCAGAAAGGGTTTTTCTAGTAGTTGCACATCAAATCTAAGCTGTCTGAAGTGTTTTTCGAAAGTTATCAACATTTTTATATTTGGCTTCCCGGAATCGACCTTATGTCAGGTTGAAAAATTGTTTTCTGCATTGTCCCATAACTTTCCAGGGAAGCTTCAGAACATGCAATTTTGACCTCCCACTATAGCAGAAAGGGTCTTTCTAGTAGTTGCACATCAAATCTAAGCTGTCTGAAGTGCTTTTCAAAAATTATCAACATTTTTATGTTTGGCGTTCCGGAACACACCTTATCTCAAGCTGAAAACGCGTTTTCTGCATTGTGCCATTACTTTGCAGGGAAGCTTCAGAACATGAAATTTTCACCTCCCACTATAGCAGAAAGGGTTTTTCTAGTTGTTGCACATTAAATCTAAGCTGTCTGAAGTGTTTTTCCAAAGTTATCAACATTTTTACGTTTGCCGCTCCGGAACCCACATTATCTCGCGCTGAAAACGCGTTTTCTGCATTGAGCCATAACTTTGCAGGGAAGCTTCAGAACATGAAATTTTAACCTCCCACTGTAGCAGAAAGGGTCTTTCTAGTAGTTGCACATCAAATCTAATCTGTCTGAAGTGTTTTTCGAAAGTTATCAACATTTTTATGTTTGGCGTTCTGGAACCCACCTTGTCTCAGGCTGAAAACGCGTTTTCTGCATTGTGCCATAACTTTTAAGGAAAGCTTCAGAACATGAAAGTTTCACCTCCCACTATAGCAGAAAGGGTCTTTTTAGTAGTTGCACATCAAATCTAATCTGTCTGAAGTGTTTTTCGAAAGTTATCAACATTTTTAAGTTTGGCGTTCCGGAACCCTCTTTGTCTCAGTCTGAAAACGCGTTTTCTGCATTGTGCCATAACTTTGCAGGGAAGCTTCAGAACATGAAATTTTCACCTCCCACTATAGCAGAAAGGGTCTTTCTAGTAGTTGCACATCAAATCTAAGCTGTCTGAAGTGTTTTTCCAAAGTTATCAACATTTTTAAGTTTGGCGTTCCGGAATCCACTTAATCTCAGGCTGAAAACGCGTTTTCTGCATTGTTCCTTAACTTTGCAGGGAAGCATCAGAACATGAAATTTTCAGCTCCCACCATGACAAACAGGGTCTTTCTAATAGTTGCACTTCAAATCTAAGCTGTCTGAAGTGTTTTTCCAAAGTTATCAACATTTGTACGTTTGCTGCTCCGGAACCCACATTATCTAAGGCTGAAAACGCGTTTTCTGCATTGTGCCATAACTTTGCAGGGAAGCTTCAGAACATGAAATTTTCACCTCCCACTATAGCAGAAAGGGTCTTTCTTGTAGTTGCACATCAAATCTAAGCTGTCTGAAGTGTTTTTCGAAAGTTATCAACATTTTTATGTTTGGCGTTCCGGAATCGACCTTATCTCAGGCTGAAAACGCGTTTTACGCATTGTCCCATAACTTTCCAGGGAAGCTTCAGAACATTAAATTTTTACCTCCCACTATAGCAGAAAGGGTCTTTTTAGTAGTTGCACATCCAATCTAAGCTGTCTGAAGTGTTTTTCCAAAGTTATCAACATTTTTATGTTTGGCGTTCTGGAATCGACCTTATCTCAGGCTGAAAACGCTTTTTACGCATTGTGCAATAACTTTGCCGGGAAGCTTCAGAAAATGAAATTTTCACCTCCCACGATAGCAGATAGGGTCTTTCTAGTATTTGCACATCAAATCTAAGCCGTCAGAAGTGTTTTTCCAAAGTTATAAACATTTTTATGTTTGGCGTTCTGGAATTGACCTTATCTCAGGCTGAAAACGCGTTTTCTGCATTGTGCCATAACTTTGCAGGGAAGCTTCAGAACAAGAAATTTTAACCTCCCACTATTGCAGAAAGTGTCTTTCTAGTAGTTGCACATCAAATCTAAGCTGTCTGAAGTGTTTTTCCAAAGTTATCAACATTTTTATGTTCGGTGTTCCGGAATCGACCTTATCTCAGGCTGAAGACGCGTTTTACGCATTGTGCCATAACTTTGCAGGGAAGTTCCAGAAAATGAAATTTTCACCTCCCACTATAGCAGAAAGGGTTTTTCTAGTAGTTGCACATCAAATCTAAGCTGTCTGAAGTGTTTTTTGAAAGTTATCAACATTATTATGTTTGGCGTCCCGGAATCGACCTTATGTCAGGTTGAAAAATTGTTTTCTGCATTGTCCCATAACTTTCCAGGGAAGCTTCAGAACATGCAATTTTGACCTCCCACTATAGCAGAAAGGGTCTTTCTAGTAGTTGCACATCAAATCTAAGCTGTCTGAAGTGCTTTTCAAAAATTATCAACATTTTTATGTGTGGCGTTCCGGAACACACCTTATCTCAAGCTGAAAACGCGTTTTCTGCATTGTGCCATTACTTTGCAGGGAAGCTTCAGAACATGAAATTTTCACCTCCCACTATAGCAGAAAGGGTTTTTCTAGTTGTTGCACATTAAATCTAAGCTGTCTGAAGTGTTTTTCCAAAGTTATCAACATTTTTACGTTTGCCGCTCCGGAACCCACATTATCTCGGGCTGATAACGCGTTTTCTGCATTGAGCCATAACTTTGCAGGGAAGCTTCAGAACATGAAATTTTAACCTCCCACTGTAGCAGAAAGGGTCTTTCTAGTAGTTGCACATCAAATCTAAGCTGTCTGAAGTGTTTTTCCAAAGTTATCAACATTTTTAAGTTTGGCGTTCCGGAACCCACCTTATCTCAGGCTGAAAACGCGTTTTCTGCATTGTGCCATAACTTTTAAGGAAAGCTTCAGAACATGAAAGTTTCACCTCCCACTCTAGCAGAAAGGGTCTTTTTAGCAGTTACACATCAAATCTAAGCTGTCTGAAGTGTTTTTCCAAAGTTATGAACATTTTTATGTTTGGCGTTCCGGAACCCACCTTATCTCAGGCTGAAAATGCGTTTTCTGCATTGTCCCATAACTTTGAAGGGAAGCTTCAGAACATGAAAGTTTCACCTCCCACTACAGCAGAAAGGGTCTTTCTAGTAGTTGCACATCAAATATAAGCTGTCTGAAATGTTTTTCCAAAGTTATCAACATTTTTATGTTTGGCGTTCCGGAATCGACCTTATTTATCTCAGGCTGAAGACGCGTTTTACGCATTGTGCCATAATTTTGCAGGGAAGTTCCAGAAAATGAAATTTTCACCTCCCACTATCGCAGAAAGGGTTTTTCTAGTAGTTGGACATCAAATCTAATCTGTCTGAAGTGTTTTTTGAAAGTTATCAACATTTTTATGTTTGGCGTTCCGGAACCCACCTTGTCTCAGGCTGAAAACGCGTTTTCTGCATTGTGCCATAACTTTGAAGGAAAGCTTCAGAACATGAAAGTTTCACCTCCCACTATAGCAGAAAGGGTCTTTTTAGTAGTTACACATCAAATCTAATCTGTCTGAAGTGTTTTTCGAAAGTTATCAACATTTTTAATTTTGGCGTTCCGGAACCCACCTTATCTCAGGCTGAAAATGCGTTTTCTGCATTGTCCCATAACTTTGAAGGAAAGCTTCAGAACATGAAAGTTTCACCTCCCACTATAGCAGAAAGGGTCTTTCTAGTAGTTGCACATCAAATATAAGCTGTCTGAAATGTTTTTCCAAAGTTATCAACATTTTTACGTTTGGCGTTCCGGAATCAATCTTATCTCAGGCTGAAGACGCGTTTTACGCATTGTGCCATAACTTTGCAGGGAAGTTCCAGAAAATGAAATTTTCGCCTCCCACTATAGCAGAATGGGTTTTTCTAGGAGTTGCCCATCAAATCTAAGCTGTCTGAAGTGTTTTTCGAAAGTTAACAACATTTTTAAGTTTGGCGTTCCGGAATCGACCTTATCTCAGGCTGAAAACGCGTTTTACGCATTGTCCCATAACTTTCCAGGGAAGCTTCAGAACATGAAATTTTTACCTCCCACTATAGCAGAAAGGGTCTTTCTAGTAGTTGCACATCAAATCTAAGCTGTCTGAAGTGGTTTTCCAAAGTTATCAACATTTTTATGTTTGGCGTTCCGGAACCCACCTTTTTTCAGGCTGAAAACGGGTTTTCTGCATTGTGCCATAACTTTGCAGGGAAGCTTCAGAACATGAAATTTTCACCTCCCACAAAAACAGAAAGGGTCTTTCTAGTAGTTGCACATCAAATCTAAGCTGTCTGAAATGTTTTTTCCAAAGTTATCAACATTTTTATGATTGGCGTTCCAGAACCCACCTTATCTCAGGCTGAAAACGTGGTTTCTGCATTGTTCCTTAACTTTGCAGGGAAGCTTCAGAACATGAAATTTTCAACTCCCACTATAACAGACAGGGTCTTTCTAGTAGTTGCACATCAAATCTAAGTTGTCTGAAGTGTTTTTCGAAAGCTATCAACATTTTTTAGGTTGGCGTTCCGGAAACGACCTTATCTGGGGCTGAAAACGCGTTTTCTGCATTATGCCATAACTTTGCAGGGAAGCTTCAGAACATGAAATTTTAACCTCCCACTATAGCACAAAGGGTCTTTCAAGTCGTTGCACATCAAATCTAAGCTGTCTGAAGTGTTTTTCCAAAGTCAAAAACATTTTTATGTTTGGCGTTCCGGAACCCACCTTATCTCAGGCTGAAAACGCGTTTTGTGCATTGTGCCATTAATTCTCAGGGAATATTCAGAAAATGAAATTTTCACCTCCCACTATAGCAGAAAGGGTCTTTCTAGTAGTTGCACATCAAATCTAAGCTGTCTGAAGTGTTTTTCCAAAGTCATAATCATTTTTATGTTTGGCGTTCCGGAACCCACCTTATCTCAGGCTGAAAACGCGTTTTCTGCATTGTGCCATAACTTTGCAGGGAAGCTTCAGAACATGAAATTTTCACCTCCCACTATAGCAGAAAGGGTCTTTCTAGTCGTTGCACATTAAATCTAAGCTGTCTGAAGTGTTTTTCCAAAGTTATCAACATTTTTACGTTTGCTGCTCCGGAACCCACATTATCTCGGGCTGAAAACGTGTTTTCTGCATTGTGCCATAACTTTGCAGGGAAGCTTCAGAACATGAAATTTTAACCTCCCACTGTAGCAGAAAGGGTCTTTCTAGTAGTTGCACATCAAATCTAAGCTGTCTGAAGTGTTTTTCCAAAGTTATCAACATTTTTAAGTTTGGCGTTCCGGAACCCACCTTATCTCAGGCTGAAAACGCGTTTTGTGCATTGTTCCTTAACTTTGCAGGGAAGCATCAGAACATTAAATTTTCAGCTCCCACTATGACAAACAGGGTCTTTCTAATAGTTGCACATCAAATCTAATCTGTCTGAAGTGTTTTTCGAAAGTTATCAACATTTTTAAGTTTGGCGTTCCGGAACCCTCTTTATCTCAGGCTGAAAACGCGTTTTCTGCATTGTCCCATAACTTTGAAGGAAAGCTTCAGAACATGAAAGTTTCACCTCCCACTATAGCAGAAAGGGTCTTTCTAGTAGTTGCACATCAAATATAAGCTGTCTGAAATGTTTTTCCAAAGTTATCAACATTTTTATGTTTGGCGTTCCGGAATCGACCTTATCTCAGGCTGAAGACGCGTTTTACGCATTGTGCCATAACTTTGCAGGGAAGTTCCAGAAAATGAAATTTTCACCTCCCACTATAGCAGAAAGGGTTTTTCTACTAGTTGCACATCAAATCTAAGCTGTCTGAAGTGTTTTTCTAAAGTTATCAACATTTTTAAGTTTGGCGTTCTGGAATTGACCTTATCTCAGGCTGAAAACGCGTTTTACGCATTGTGCAATAACTTTGCCGGGAAGCTTCAGAAAATGAAATTTTCACCTCCCACGATAGCAGATGGGGTCTTTCTAGTATTTGCACATCAAATCTAAGCCGACTGAAGTGTTTTTCCAAAGTTATAAACATTTTTATGTTTGGCGTTCCGGAATCGACCTTATGTCAGGCTGAAAACGCGTTTTGTGCATTGTTCCATAACTTTGCAGGGAAGCTTCAGAACACGAAATTTTAACCTCCCACTGTAGCAGAAAGGGTTTTTCTAGTAGTTGCACATCAAATCTAAGCTGTCTGAAGTGTTTTTCGAAAGTTATCAACATTTTTATATTTGGCTTCCCGGAATCGACCTTATGTCAGGTTGAAAAATTGTTTTCTGCATTGTCCCATAACTTTCCAGGGAAGCTTCAGAACATGCAATTTTGACCTCCCACTATAGCAGAAAGGGTCTTTCTAGTAGTTGCACATCAAATCTAAGCTGTCTGAAGTGCTTTTCAAAAATTATCAACATTTTTATGTTTGGCGTTCCGGAACACACCTTATCTCAAGCTGAAAACGCGTTTTCTGCATTGTGCCATTACTTTGCAGGGAAGCTTCAGAACATGAAATTTTCACCTCCCACTATAGCAGAAAGGGTTTTTCTAGTTGTTGCACATTAAATCTAAGCTGTCTGAAGTGTTTTTCCAAAGTTATCAACATTTTTACGTTTGCCGCTCCGGAACCCACATTATCTCGCGCTGAAAACGCGTTTTCTGCATTGAGCCATAACTTTGCAGGGAAGCTTCAGAACATGAAATTTTAACCTCCCACTGTAGCAGAAAGGGTCTTTCTAGTAGTTGCACATCAAATCTAATCTGTCTGAAGTGTTTTTCGAAAGTTATCAACATTTTTATGTTTGGCGTTCTGGAACCCACCTTGTCTCAGGCTGAAAACGCGTTTTCTGCATTGTGCCATAACTTTTAAGGAAAGCTTCAGAACATGAAAGTTTCACCTCCCACTATAGCAGAAAGGGTCTTTTTAGTAGTTGCACATCAAATCTAATCTGTCTGAAGTGTTTTTCGAAAGTTATCAACATTTTTAAGTTTGGCGTTCCGGAACCCTCTTTGTCTCAGTCTGAAAACGCGTTTTCTGCATTGTGCCATAACTTTGCAGGGAAGCTTCAGAACATGAAATTTTCACCTCCCACTATAGCAGAAAGGGTCTTTCTAGTAGTTGCACATCAAATCTAAGCTGTCTGAAGTGTTTTTCCAAAGTTATCAACATTTTTAAGTTTGGCGTTCCGGAATCCACTTAATCTCAGGCTGAAAACGCGTTTTCTGCATTGTTCCTTAACTTTGCAGGGAAGCATCAGAACATGAAATTTTCAGCTCCCACCATGACAAACAGGGTCTTTCTAATAGTTGCACATCAAATCTAAGCTGTCTGAAGTGTTTTTCCAAAGTTATCAACATTTGTACGTTTGCTGCTCCGGAACCCACATTATCTAAGGCTGAAAACGCGTTTTCTGCATTGTGCCATAACTTTGCAGGGAAGCTTCAGAACATGAAATTTTCACCTCCCACTATAGCAGAAAGGGTCTTTCTTGTAGTTGCACATCAAATCTAAGCTGTCTGAAGTGTTTTTCGAAAGTTATCAACATTTTTATGTTTGGCGTTCCGGAATCGACCTTATCTCAGGCTGAAAACGCGTTTTACGCATTGTCCCATAACTTTCCAGGGAAGCTTCAGAACATTAAATTTTTACCTCCCACTATAGCAGAAAGGGTCTTTTTAGTAGTTGCACATCCAATCTAAGCTGTCTGAAGTGTTTTTCCAAAGTTATCAACATTTTTATGTTTGGCGTTCTGGAATCGACCTTATCTCAGGCTGAAAACGCTTTTCACGCATTGTGCAATAACTTTGCCGGGAAGCTTCAGAAAATGAAATTTTCACCTCCCACGATAGCAGATAGGGTCTTTCTAGTATTTGCACATCAAATCTAAGCCGTCAGAAGTGTTTTTCCAAAGTTATAAACATTTTTATGTTTGGCGTTCTGGAATTGACCTTATCTCAGGCTGAAAACGCGTTTTCTGCATTGTGCCATAACTTTGCAGGGAAGCTTCAGAACAAGAAATTTTAACCTCCCACTATTGCAGAAAGTGTCTTTCTAGTAGTTGCACATCAAATCTAAGCTGTCTGAAGTGTTTTTCCAAAGTTATCAACATTTTTATGTTCGGTGTTCCGGAATCGACCTTATCTCAGGCTGAAGACGCGTTTTACGCATTGTGCCATAACTTTGCAGGGAAGTTCCAGAAAATGAAATTTTCACCTCCCACTATAGCAGAAAGGGTTTTTCTAGTAGTTGCACATCAAATCTAAGCTGTCTGAAGTGTTTTTTGAAAGTTATCAACATTATTATGTTTGGCGTCCC
Source organism: Synchiropus splendidus (assembly GCF_027744825.2). Lineage (NCBI taxonomy): Eukaryota > Metazoa > Chordata > Actinopteri > Syngnathiformes > Callionymidae > Synchiropus > Synchiropus splendidus. The sequence continues at coordinate 25,809,361 of NC_071339.1, read as the reverse complement.
GGAATCGACCTTATGTCAGGTTGAAAAATTGTTTTCTGCATTGTCCCATAACTTTCCAGGGAAGCTTCAGAACATGCAATTTTGACCTCCCACTATAGCAGAAAGGGTCTTTCTAGTAGTTGCACATCAAATCTAAGCTGTCTGAAGTGCTTTTCAAAAATTATCAACATTTTTATGTGTGGCGTTCCGGAACACACCTTATCTCAAGCTGAAAACGCGTTTTCTGCATTGTGCCATTACTTTGCAGGGAAGCTTCAGAACATGAAATTTTCACCTCCCACTATAGCAGAAAGGGTTTTTCTAGTTGTTGCACATTAAATCTAAGCTGTCTGAAGTGTTTTTCCAAAGTTATCAACATTTTTACGTTTGCCGCTCCGGAACCCACATTATCTCGGGCTGATAACGCGTTTTCTGCATTGAGCCATAACTTTGCAGGGAAGCTTCAGAACATGAAATTTTAACCTCCCACTGTAGCAGAAAGGGTCTTTCTAGTAGTTGCACATCAAATCTAAGCTGTCTGAAGTGTTTTTCCAAAGTTATCAACATTTTTAAGTTTGGCGTTCCGGAACCCACCTTATCTCAGGCTGAAAACGCGTTTTGTGCATTGTTCCTTAACTTTGCAGGGAAGCATCAGAACATGAAATTTTCAGCTCCCACTATGACAAACAGGGTCTTTCTAATAGTTGCACATCAAATCTAATCTGTCTGAAGTGTTTTTCGAAAGTTATCAACATTTTTATGTTTGGCGTTCCGGAACCCACCTTGTCTCAGGCTGAAAACGCGTTTTCTGCATTGTGCCATAACTTTTAAGGAAAGCTTCAGAACATGAAAGTTTCACCTCCCACTCTAGCAGAAAGGGTCTTTTTAGCAGTTACACATCAAATCTAAGCTGTCTGAAGTGTTTTTCCAAAGTTATGAACATTTTTATGTTTGGCGTTCCGGAACCCACCTTATCTCAGGCTGAAAATGCGTTTTCTGCATTGTCCCATAACTTTGAAGGGAAGCTTCAGAACATGAAAGTTTCACCTCCCACTACAGCAGAAAGGGTCTTTCTAGTAGTTGCACATCAAATATAAGCTGTCTGAAATGTTTTTCCAAAGTTATCAACATTTTTATGTTTGGCGTTCCGGAATCGACCTTATTTATCTCAGGCTGAAGACGCGTTTTACGCATTGTGCCATAATTTTGCAGGGAAGTTCCAGAAAATGAAATTTTCACCTCCCACTATCGCAGAAAGGGTTTTTCTAGTAGTTGGACATCAAATCTAAGCTGTCTGAAGTGTTTTTTGAAAGTTATCAACATTTTTAAGTTTGGCGTTCCGGAACCCACCTTATCTAAGGCTGAAAACGCGTTTTCTGCATTGTGCCATAACTTTGCAGGGAAGCTTCAGGACATGAAATTTTCACCTCCCACTATAGCAGAAAGGGTCTTTCTTGTAGTTGCACATCAAATCTAAGCTGTCTGAAGTGTTTTTCGAAAGTTATCAACATTTTTATGTTTGGCGTTCCGGAATCGACCTTATCTCAGGCTGAAAACGCGTTTTACGCATTGTCACATAACTTTCCAGGGAAGCTTCAGAACATGAAATTATGACCTCCCACTATGGCAGAAAGGGTCTTTCTATTAGTTGCACATCAAATCTAAGCTGTCTGAAGTGTTTTTTGAAAGTTATCAACATTTTTACGTTTGGCGTTCCGGAACCCACCTTATCTCAGGCTGAAAACGCGTTTTGTGCATGTGCCATTAATTCTCAGGGAAGATTCAGAAAATGAAATTTTCACCTCCCACTATAGCAGAAAGGGTCTTTCTAGTAGTTGCACATTAAATCTAAGCTGTCAGAAGTGTTGTTCCAAAGTAATAAACATTTTTACGTTTGGCGTTTTGGAAACCACCTTATTTCAGGCTGAAAACGCGTTTTCTGCATTGTGCCATAACTTCTCAGGGAATTATCAGAACATGAAATGTTCACCTCCCACTATAGCAGAAAGGGTCTTTCTAGTATTTGCACATCAAATCTAAGCTGTCTGAAGTGTTTTTCGAAAGTTATCAACATTTTTATGTTTGGCGTTCCGGAAGCCACCTTACCTCAGGCTGAAACGCGTTTTCTGCATTGTTCCATAACTTTGCAGGGAAGCTTCAGAACATGAAATTGTCAGTTCCCACAATAGCAGAAAGGGTCTTTCTAGTAGTTGGACATCAAATCTAAGCTCTCTGAAATGTTTTTTCCAAAGTTATGAACATTTTTATGTTTGGCGTTCCGGAACCCACCTTATCTCAGGCTGAAAAGGGGTTTTCTGCATTGTGCCATAACTTTGCAGGGAAGCTTCAGAACATGAAATTTTCAGCTCCCACTATAGCAGAAAGGGTCTTTGTAGTAGTTGCACATCAAATCTAAGCTGTCTGATATGTTTTTTCCAAAGTTATCAACATTTTTATGTTTGGCGTTCCGGAACTCAGCTTATCTCAGGCTGAAAACGCGTTTTCTGCATTGTCCCATAACTTTGCAGGGAAGCTTCAGAACATGAAATTTTCACTTCCCACAATAGCAGAAAGGGTCTTTCTAGTAGTTGCACATCAAATCTTAGCTGTATGAAGTTTTTTTCCAAAGCTTTCAACATTTTTATGTTTGGCGTTCCTGAACCCACCTTATCTCTGGCTGAAAACGCGTTTTCTGCTTTATGCCATAACTTTGCAGGGAAGCTTCAGAACATGAAATTTTAACCACCCACTGTAGCAGAAAGGCTCTTTCTAGTAGTTGCACATCAAATCTAAGCTGTCTGAAGTGTTTTTCCAAAGTTATCAACATTTTTATGTTTGGCGTTCCGGAACCCACCTTATCTCAGGCTGAAAACGCGTTTTCTGCATTGTTCCTTAACTTTGCAGGGAAGCATCAGAACATAAAATTTTCTGCTCCCACTATGACAAACAGGGTCTTTCTAATAGTTGCACATCAAATCTAATCTGTCTGAAGTGTTTTTCGAAAGTTATTAACATTTTTATGTTTGGCATTCCGGAACCCACCTTATCTCAGGCTGAAAACGCGTTTTCTGCATTGTGCCATAACTTTGCAGGGAAGCTTCGGAACATGAAATTTTCACCTCCCACTATAGCAGAAAGGGTCTTTCTAGTAGTTGCACATCAAATCTAAGCTGTCTGAAGTGTTTTTTCCAAAGTTATCAACATTTTTATGTTTGGCGTTCCGGAACCCACCTTATCTCAGGCTGAAAACGCGTGTTCTGCATTGTGCCATAACTTTGCAGGGAAGCTTCAGAACATGAAATTTTCTGCTCCCACTATAGCAGAAAGGGTCTTTGTAGTAGTTGCACATCAAATCTAAGCTGTCTGAAGTGTTTTTCCAAAGTTATCAACATTTTTATGTTTGGCGTTCCGGAACCCTCCTTATCTCAGGCTGAAAACGCGTTTTCTGCATTGTTCCTTAACTTTGCAGGGAAGCATCAGAACATAAAATTTTCAGCTCCCACTATGACAAACAGGGTCTTTCTAATAGTTGCACATCAAATCTAATCTGTCTGAAGTGTTTTTCGAAAGTTATTAACATTTTTATGTTTGGCATTCCGGAACCCACCTTATGTCAGGCTGAAAATGCGTTTTCTGCATTGTCCCATAACTTTGAAGGAAAGCTTCATAAAATGAAAGTTTCACCTCCCACTATAGCAGAAAGGGTCTTTCTAGTAGTTGCACATCAAATATAAGCTGTCCGAAGTGTTTTTCCAAAGTTATCAACATTTTTATGTTTGGCGTTCCGGAACCCACCTTATCTCAGGCTGAAAACGCGTTTTCTGCATTGTGCCATAACTTTGCAGGGAAGCTTCAGAACATGAAATTTTCAGCTCCCACTATAGCAGAAAGGGTCTTTGTAGTAGTTGCACATCAAATCTAAGCTGTCTGATATGTTTTTTCCAAAGTTATCAACATTTTTATGTTTGGCGTTCCGGAACTCAGCTTATCTCAGGCTGAAAACGCGTTTTCTGCATTGTCCCATAACTTTGCAGGGAAGCTTCAGAACATGAAATTTTCACTTCCCACAATAGCAGAAAGGGTCTTTCTAGTAGTTGCACATCAAATCTTAGCTGTATGAAGTTTTTTTCCAAAGCTTTCAACATTTTTATGTTTGGCGTTCCTGAACCCACCTTATCTCTGGCTGAAAACGCGTTTTCTGCTTTATGCCATAACTTTGCAGGGAAGCTTCAGAACATGAAATTTTAACCACCCACTGTAGCAGAAAGGCTCTTTCTAGTAGTTGCACATCAAATCTAAGCTGTCTGAAGTGTTTTTCCAAAGTTATCAACATTTTTATGTTTGGCGTTCCGGAACCCACCTTATCTCAGGCTGAAAACGCGTTTTCTGCATTGTTCCTTAACTTTGCAGGGAAGCATCAGAACATAAAATTTTCTGCTCCCACTATGACAAACAGGGTCTTTCTAATAGTTGCACATCAAATCTAATCTGTCTGAAGTGTTTTTCGAAAGTTATTAACATTTTTATGTTTGGCATTCCGGAACCCACCTTATCTCAGGCTGAAAACGCGTTTTCTGCATTGTGCCATAACTTTGCAGGGAAGCTTCGGAACATGAAATTTTCACCTCCCACTATAGCAGAAAGGGTCTTTCTAGTAGTTGCACATCAAATCTAAGCTGTCTGAAGTGTTTTTTCCAAAGTTATCAACATTTTTATGTTTGGCGTTCCGGAACCCACCTTATCTCAGGCTAAAAACGCGTGTTCTGCATTGTGCCATAACTTTGCAGGGAAGCTTCAGAACATGAAATTTTCTGCTCCCACTATAGCAGAAAGGGTCTTTGTAGTAGTTGCACATCAAATCTAAGCTGTCTGAAGTGTTTTTCCAAAGTTATCAACATTTTTATGTTTGGCGTTCCGGAACCCTCCTTATCTCAGGCTGAAAACGCGTTTTCTGCATTGTTCCTTAACTTTGCAGGGAAGCATCAGAACATAAAATTTTCAGCTCCCACTATGACAAACAGGGTCTTTCTAATAGTTGCACATCAAATCTAATCTGTCTGAAGTGTTTTTCGAAAGTTATCAACATTTTTATGTTTGGCGTTCCGGAACCCACCTTATCTCAGGCTGAAAACGCGTTTTCTGCATTGTGCCATAACTTTGCAGGGAAGCTTCAGAACATGAAATTTTCACTTCCCACAATAGCAGAAAGGGTCTTTCTAGTGGTTGCACATCAAATCTAAGCTGTCTGAAATGTTTCCAAAGTTATCAACATTTTTATGTTTGGCGTTCCGGAACCCACCTTATCTCAGGCTGAAAACGCGTTTTCTGCATTGTGACATAACTTTGCAGGGAAGCTTCAGAACATGAAATTTTAACCTCCCACTGTAGCAGAAAGGGTCTTTCTAGTAGTTGCACATCAAATCTAAGCTGTCTGAAGTGTTTTTCGAAAGTTATCAACATTTTTATGTTTGGCGTTCCGGAATCGACCTTATCTCAGGCTGAAGACGCGTTTAACGCATTGTGCCATAACTTTGCAGGGAAGTTCCAGAAAATGAAAATTTCACCTCCCACTATAGCAGAAAGGGTTTTTCTAGTAGTTGCACATCAAATCTAAGCTGTCTGAAGTGTTTTTCGAAAGCTATCAACATTTTTATGTTTGGCGTTCCGGAACCCACCTTATCCCAGGCTGAAAACGCGTTTTCTGCATTGTGCCATAACTTTGCAGGGAAGCTTCAGAACATGAAAAATTTCACCTCCCACTATAGCAGAAAGGGTCTTTCTAGTAGTTGCACATCAAATCTAAGCTGTCTGAAGTGTTTTTCGAAAGTTATCAACATTTTTATGTTTGGCGTTCCGCAACCCACTTTATCTCAGGCTGAAAACGCGTTTTCTGCATTTTGCCATAACTTTGCAGGGAAGCCTCAGAACATGAAATTTTCAAATCCCACTATGACAGACAGGGTCTTTGTAGTAGTTGCACATCAAATCGAAGCTGTCTGATGTGTTTTTCCAAAGTTATCAACATTTTTATGTTTGGCGTTCCGGAACCCACCTTATCTCAGGCTGAAAACACGTTTTCTGCATTGTGCCATAACTTTGAAGGAAAGCTTCAAAAATGAAATTTTCACCTCCCGCTATAGCAGAAACGGTCTTTCTCGTAGTTGCACCTCAAATCTAAGCTCTCTGAAGTGTTTTTCCAAAGTTATCAACATTTTTATTTTTGGCGTTCCGGAAAACATCTTATCTCAGGCTGAAAACGCGTTTTCTGTATTCTGCCATAACTTTGCAGGGAAGCTTCAGAACATCAAATTTTCACCTCCCACTAAAGCAGAAAGGGTCTTTCTAGTAGTTGCACATCAAATCTAAACTGTCTGAAATGTTTTTTCCAAAGTTATCAACAATTTTATGTTTGGCGTTCCGGAACCCACCTTATCTCAGACTGAATACGCGATTGCTGCATTATGCCATAACTTTGAAGGAAAGCTTCAGAACACGAAAGTTTCACCTACCACTATAGCAGAAATTGTCTCTCTAGTGGTTGCACATCAAATATAAGCTGTCTGAAGTGTTTTTCCAAAGTTAGCAACATTTTAATGTTTGGCGTTCCGGAATCGACCTTTTCTCAGCCTGAAAACGCGTTTTACGCATTGTGCCATTACTTCTCAGGGAAGCTTCAGAACATGAAATGTTCACCTCCCACTATAGCAGAAAGGGTCTTTCTAGTAGTTGCACATCAAATCTAAGCTGTCTGAAATGTTTTCCGAAAGTTATCAACATTTTTATGTTTGGCGTTCCGGAATCGACCTTATCTCAGGCTGAAAACACGTTTTACGCATTGTGCCATAACTTTGCAGGGAACCTTTAGAACATGAAATTTTCACCTCCCACTATAGCAGAAAGGGTCTTTCTTGTAGTTGCACATCAAATCTAAGCTGTCTGAAGTGTTGTTCCAAAGTTATCAACATTTTTACGTTTGGCGTTTCGGAAACCACCTTATCTCAGGCTGAAAACGCGTTTTCTGCATTGTGCCATAACTTCTCAGGGAAGCTTCAGAACATGAAATGTTCACCTCCCACTATAGCAGAAAGGGTCTTTCTAGAAGTCGCACATCAAATCTAAGCTGTCTGAAGTGTTTTTCCAAAGTTATCAACATTTTTATGTTTGGCGTTACAGAATCGACCTTATTTCAGGATGAAAAATTGTTTTCTGCATTGTGCCATAACTTTCCAGGGAAGCTTCAGAACATGAAATTTTGACCTAACACTATAGCAGAAAGGTTCTTTCTAGTAGTTGCACATCAAATCTAAGCTGTCTGAAGTGTTTTTCGAAAGTTATCAACATTTTTATGTTTGGCTTTCCAGAATCGACCTTATCTCAGGCTGAAAACACGTTGTCTGCATTGTGCCATAACTTTGAATGGAAGCTTCCGAACATGAAATTTTTACCTCCCACTATAGCAGAAAGGGTCTTTCTAGTAGTTGCACATCAAATCTAAGCTGTCTGAAGTGTTTTTCCAAAGTGATCAACATTTTTACGTTTGGCGTTTCGGAACCCACCTTATCACAGGCTGAAAACGTGTTTTCTGCATTGTGCCATAACTTCTCAGGGAAGCTTCAGAACATGAAATGTTCACCTCCCACTATAGCAGAAAGGGTCTTTCTAGAAGTTGCACATCAAATCTAAGCTGTCTGAAGTGTTTTTCCAAAGTGATCAACATTTTTACGTTTGGCCTTTCGGAACCCACCTTATCACAGGCTGAAAACGCGTTTTCTGCATTGTGCCATAACTTCTCAGGGAAGCTTCAGAACATGATATGTTCACCTCCCACAAAAGCAGAAAGGGTCTTTCTAGTAGTTGCACATCAAATCTAAGCTGTCTGATGTGTTTTTTTTAAGTTAATAACATTTTTATGTTTGGCGTTCCGAAATCGACATTATCTCAGGCTGAAAACACGTTTTACGCATTGTGCCATAACTTTGCAGGGAACCTTTAGAACATGAAATTTTCACCTCCCACTATAGCAGAAAGGGTCTTTCTGGTAGTTGCACATCAAATCTAAGCTGTCTGAAGTGTTGTTCCAAAGTTATCAACATTTTTACGTTTGGCGTTTCGGAAACCACCTTATCTCAGGCTGAAAACGCGTTTTGTGCATTGTGCCATAACTTCTCAGGGAAGCTTCAGAACATGAAATGTTCACCTCCCACTATAGCAGAAAGGGTCTTTCTAGAAGTTGCACATCAAATCTAAGCTGTCTGAAGTGTTTTTCCAAAGTTATCAACATTTTTATGTTTTGGCGTTACAGAATCGACCTTTTTTCAGGATGAAAAATTGTTTTCTGCATTGTCCCATAACTTTCCAGGGAAGCTTCAGAACATGAAATTTTGACCTAACACGATAGCAGAAAAGGTCTTTCTAGTAGTTGCACATCAAATCTAAGCTGTCTGAAGTGTTTTTCGAAAGTTATCAACATTTTTATGTTTGGCGTTCCAGAATCGACCTTATCTCAGGCTGAAAACGCGTTGTCTGCATTGTGCCATAACTTTGAATGGAAGCTTCCGAACATGAAATTTTTACCTCCCACCATAGCAGAAAGGGTATTTCTAGTAGTTGCACATCAAATCTAAGCTGTCTGAAGTGTTTTTCCAAAGTGATCAACATTTTTACGTTTGGCGTTTCGGAACCCACCCTATCACAGGCTGAAAACGCGTTTTCTGCATTGTGCCATAACTTCTCAGGGAAGCTTCAGAACATGAAATGTTCACCTCCCACTATAGCAGAAAGGGTCTTTCTAGTAGTTGCACATCAAATCTAAGCTGTCTGAAGTGTTGTTCCAAAGTTATCAACATTTTTACGCTTGGCGTTCCGGAACCCACCTTATCTCAGGCTGAAAAGCGTTTTCTGCATTGTGCCATAACTTCTCAAGGAAGCTTCAGAACATGAAATGTTCACCTCCCACTAGAGCAGAAAGTGTCTTTCTAGTAGTTGCACATCAAATCTAAGCTGTGTGAAGTGTTTTTCCAAAGTGATCAACATTTTTACGTTTGGTGTTTCGGAACCCACCTTATCTCAGGCTGAAAACGCGTTTTCTGCATTGTGCCATAACTTCTCAGGGAAGCTTCAGAACATGAAATGTTCACCTCCCACTATAGCAGAAAGTGTCTTTCTAGTAGTTGCACATCAAATCTAAGCTGTCTGAAGTGTTTTTCCAAAGTTATCAGCATTTTTATGTTTGACGTTCCGGAATCGACCTTATCTCAGGCTGAAAACGCTTTTTACGCATTGTGCCATAACATCTCAGGGAAGCTTCAGAACATGAAATGTTCACCTCCCACTATAGCAGAAAGGGTCTTTCTAGTAGTTGCACATCAAATTTAAGCTGTCTGAAGTGTTTTTCCAAAGTTATCAACATTTTTATGTTTGGCGTTCCGGAACCCACCTTATCTCAGGCTGAAAACGCGTTTTCTGCATTGTGCCATATCTTTGCAGGGAAGCTTCAGAACATGAAATTTTAACCTCCGACTATAGCTGAAAGGCTCCTTCTAGTAGTTGCACATCAAATCTAAGCTGTCTGAAGTGTTTTTACAAAGTTATCAACATTTTTATGTTTGGCCTTCCGGAACCCACCTTATCTCAGGCTGAAAACGCGTTTTCTGCATTGTGCCATATCCTTGCAGGGAAGCTTCAGAACATGAAATTTTAACCTCCCACTATAGCAGAAAGGGTCCTTCTAGTAGTTGCACATCAAATCTAAGCTGTCTGAAGTGTTTTTCCAAAGTTATCAACATTTTTATGTTTGGCGTTCCGGAATCGACCTTATCACAGGCTGAAAACGCTTTTTACGCTTTTTGCCATAACTTTGCAGGGAACCTTTAGAACATGAAATTTTCACCTCCCACTATAACAGAAAGGGTCTTTCTAGTAGTTGCACATCAAATCTAAGCTGTCTGAAGTGTTTTTCGAAAGTTATCAACATTTTTATGTTTGGCGTTCCAGAATCGACCTTATCTCAGGCTGAAAACGCGTTGTCTGCATTGTGCCATAACTTTGCATTGAAGTTTCAGAAAATGAAATGTTCACCTCCCACTATAGCAGAAAGGGTCTTTCTAGTAGTTGCACATCAGATCTAAGCTGTCCGAAGTGTTTTTCGAAAGTTATCAACATTTTTATGTTCGGCGTTCCGGAATCGACCTTATCTCAGGATGAAAAATCGTTTTCTGCATTGTGCCATAACTTCTCAGGGAAGCTTCAGAACATGAAATGTTCACCTCCCAGTATAGCAGAAAGGGTCTTTCTAGTAGTTGCACATCAAATCGAAGCTGTCTGAAGTGTTTTTCCAAAGTTATCAACATTTTTATGTATGGCGTTCCGGAATCGACCTTATCTCAGGCTGAAAACGCGTTTTACGCATTGTGCCATAAATTTGCAGGGAAGCTTCAGAACATGAAATGTTCACCTCCCACTGTAGCAGAAAGGGTCTTTCTCGTAGTTGCACATCAAATCTAAGCTGTCTGAAGTGTTTTTCCAAAGTTATCAACATTTTTTTGTTTGGCGTTCCGGAATCGACCTTATCTCAGGCTAAAAACGGTTTTTACGCTTTGTGCCATAACTTTGCAGGGAAGCTTCAGAAAATTAAAATTTTCACCTCCCACCATAGCAGAAAGGGTTTTTCTAGTAGTTGCACATCAAATCTAAGCTGTTTGAAGTGTTTTTCCAAAGTTATCAACATTTTTATGTTTGGCGTTCCGGAATCAACCTTATCTCCGGCTGAAAACGCATTTTCTGCATTGTGCCATAACTTTGCAGGGAAGCTTCAGAACATGAAATTTTAACCTCCTACTATAGCAGAAAGGGTCCTTCTAGTGGTTGCACATCAAATCTAAGCTGTCTGAAGTGTTTTTCCAAAGTTATCAACATTTTTATGTTTGGCGTTCCGGAATCGACCTTGTCTCGGGCTGAAAACGGTTTTTACGCTTTGTGCCATAACTTTGCAGGGAAGCTTCAGAAAATGAAATTTTCACCTCCCACTATAGCAGACAGGGTCTTTCTTGTAGTTGCACATCAAATCTAAGCTGTCTGAAGTGTTTTTCGAAAGTTATCAAAATTTTTATGTTTGGTGTTCCGGAATCGACCTTATCTCAGGATGAAAAATCGTTTTTTGCATTGTCCCATAACTTTCCAAGGAAGCTTCAGAACATGAAATTTCGACCTCGAACTATAGCAGAAAGGGTCTTTCTAGTAGTTGCACATCAAATCTAAGCTGTCTGAAGTGTTTTTCCAAAGTTATCAACATTTTTATGTTTGGCGTTCCAGAATCGACCTCATCTCAGGCTGAAAACGCGATTTACGCATTGTGCCATAACTTTGGAGGGAACCTTTAGAACATGAAATTTTCACCTCCCACTGTAACAGAAAGGGTCTTTCTAGTACTTGCACCTCAAATCTAAGCTGTCTGAATTGTTGTTCCAAAGTGATCAACATTTTTACGTTTGGCGTTTCGGAACCCACCTTATCTCAGGCTTAAAACGCGTTTTCTGCATTGTGCCATAACTTCTCAGGGAAGCTTCAGAAAATGAAATGTTCACTTCCCACTATAGCAGAAAGGGTCTTTCTAGTACTTGCACATCAAATCTAAGCTGTCTGAAGTGTTGTTCCAAAGTGATCAATATTTTTACGTTTGGCGTTTCGGTACCCACCTTATCTCAGGCTGAAAACGCGTTTTCTGCATTGTCCCATAATTCTCAGGGAAGCTTCAGAACATGAAATGTTCACCTCCCACTATAGCAGAAAGGGTCTTTCTAGTAGTTGCACATCAAATCTAAGCTGTCTGAAGTGTTTTTCGAAAGTTATCAACATTTTTATGTTTGGCGTTCCAGAATCGACCTCATCTCAGGCTGAAAACGCGATTTACGCATTGTGCCATAACTTTGCAGGGAACCTTTAGAACATGAAATTTTCACCTCCCTCTGTAACAGAAAGGGTCTTTCTAGTAGTTGCACATCAAATCTAAGCTGTCTGAAGTGTTGTTCCAAAGTGATCAATATTTTTACGTTTGGCGTTTCGGAACCCGCCTTATCTCAGGCTGAAAACGCGTTTTCTGCATTGTGCCATAATTCTCAGGGAAGCTTCAGAACATGAAATGTTCACCTCCCACTATAGCAGAAAGGGTCTTTCTAGTAGTTGCACATCAAATCTAAGCTGTCTGAAGTGTTTTTCGAAAGTTATCAACATTTTTATGTTTGGCGTTCCAGAACCGACCTTATCTCAGGCTGAAAACGCGTTGTCTGCATTGTGCCACAACTTTGCATGGAAGCTTCCGAACATGAAAGTTTTACCTCCCACTATAGCAGAAAGGGTCTTTCTAGCAGTTGCACATCAAATCTAAGCCGTCTGAAGTGTTGTTCCAAAGTGATAAACTTTTTTACGTTTGGCGTTTCGGAACCCACCTTATCTCAGGCTGAAAACGCGTTTTACGTATTGTGCCACAACTTCTCAGGGAAGCTTCAGAACATGAAATGTTCACCTCCCACTATAGCAGAAAGGGTCTTTCTAGTAGTTGCACATCAAATCTAAGCTGTCTGAAGTGTTTTTCCATAGTTATCAACATTTTTATGTTTGGCGTTCCGGAATCGACCTTATCTCAGGCTGAAAACGCGTTTAACGCATTGTGCCATAACTTTTCAGGGAAGCTTCAGAAAATGAAATGTTCACCTCCCTCTATTGCAGAAAGGGTCTTTCTAGTCGTTGCACATCAAATCTAAGCTGTCTGAAGTGTTTTTCCAAAGTTATCAACATTTTTATGATTGGCGTTCCGGAACCCACCTTATCTCAGGCTGAAAAGCGTTTTCTGCATTGTGCCATAACTTCTCAGGGAAGCTTCAGAACATGAAATGTTCACCTCCCACTATAGCAGAAAGGGTCTTTCTAGTCGTTGAACATCAAATCTAAGCTGTCTGAAGTGTTTTTCCATAGATATCAACATTTTTAAGTTTGGGGTTCCTAAATCGACCTTATCTCAGGCTGAAAACGCGTTTTCTGCATTGTGCCATAACTTCTCAGGGAAGCTTCAGAACATGAAATGTTCACCTCCCACTATAGCAGAAAGGGTCTTTCTAGAAGTTGCACATCAAATCTAAGCTGTCTGAAGTGTTTTTCCAAAGTTATCAACATTTTTATGTTTGGAGTTACAGAATCGAACTAATCTCAGGATGAAAAATTGTTTTCTGCATTGTACCATAACTTTCCAGGGAAGCTTCAGAACATGAAATTTTGACCTAACACTATAGCAGAAAGGGTCTTTATAGTAGTTGCACATCAAATCTAAGCTGTCTGAAGTGTTTTTCCAAAGTTATCAACATTTTTATGATTGGCGTTCCGGAACCGACCTTATCTCAGGCTGAAAAGCGTTTTCTGCATTGTGCCTTAACTTCTCAGGGAAGCTTCAGAACATGAAATGTTCACCTCCCACTATAGCAGAAAGGGTCTTTCTAGTCGTTGAACATCAAATCTAAGCTGTCTGAAGTGTTTTTCCATAGATATCAACATTTTTATGTTTGGGGTTCCTAAATCGACCTTATCTCAGGCTGAAAACGCGTTGTCTGCATTGTGCCATAACTTCTCAGGGAAGCTTCAGAACATGAAATGTTCACCTCCCACTATAGCAGAAAGGGTCTTTCTAGAAGTTGCACATCAAATCTAAGCTGTCTGAAGTGTTTTTCCAAAGTTATCAACATTTTTATGTTTGGAGTTACAGAATCGACCTAATCTCAGGATGAAAAATTGTTTTCTGCATTGTCCCATAACTTTCCAGGGAAGCTTCAGAACATGAAATTTTGACCTAACACTATAGCAGAAAGGGTCTTTCTAGTAGTTGCACATCAAATCTAAGCTGTCTGAAGTGTTTTTCCAAAGTTATCAACATTTTTATGTTTGGCATTCCGGAATCGGCCTTATCTCAGGCTGAAAACGCGTTTTTTGCATTGTGCCATAACTTTGCAGGGAAGCTTCAGAACATGAAATTTTCACCTCCCACTATAGCAGAAAGGGTCTTTCTAGTAGTTGCACATCAAATCTATGCGGTCTGAAGTGTTTTTCCAAAGTTATCAAAATTTTTATGTTTGCCGTTCCGGAATCGACCTTATCTCAGGCTGAAAACGCGTTTTCTGCATTGTGCCATAAATTTGGAGGGAAGCTTCAGAACATGAAAATTTCACCTCCCACTATAGCAGAAAGGGTCTTTCGAGTAGTTGCACATCAAATCTAAGCTGTCTGACGTGTTTTTCCAAAGTTATCAACATTTTTATGTTTGGCGTTCCGGAATCGACCTCATCTCAGGCTGAAAACGCGTTTTCTCCATTGTGCCATTACTTTGCAGAGAAGCTTAAGAACATGAAATTTTCACATCCCACTACAACAGTAAGGGTGTTTCTAGCAGTTGCACATCAAATCTAAGCTGTCTGAAGTGTTTTTCGAAAGTTATCAACATTTTTATGTTTGGCGTTCCGGAATCGACCTTATCTCTGGCTGAAAACGCGTTTTCTGCATTGTGCCATAATTTTGCATGGATGCTTCCGAACATGAAATTTTCACGTCCCACTATCGCAGAAAGGGTCTTTCTAGTAGTTGCACATCAAATATAAGCTGTCTGAAGTGTTTTTCCAAAGTTATCAACATTTTTATGTTTGGCGTTCCGGAACCAACCTTATCTCAGGCTGAAAACACGTTTTCTGCATCGTGCCATAACTTTGCAGGGAAGCTTCAGAACATGAAATGTTCACCTCCCACTATAGCAGAAAGGGTCTTTCTAGTAGTTGCACATCAAATATAAGCTGTCTGAAGTGTTTTTCCATAGTTATCAACATTTTTATGTTTGGCGTGCCGGAATCGACCTTATCTCAGGCTGAAAAGGCGTTTAACGCATTGTGCCATAACTTTTCAGGGAAGCTTCAGAAAATGAAATGTTCACCTCCCACTATAGTAGAAAGGGTCTTTCTAGTCGTTGCACATCAAATCTAAGCTGTCTGAAGTGTTTTTCCATAGATATCAACATTTTTATGTTTGGTGTTCCTAAATCGACCTTATCTCAGGCTGAAAACGCGTTTTCTGCATTGTGCCATAACTTCTCAGGGAAGCTTCAGAACATGAAATGTTCACCTCCCACTATAGCACAAAGGGTCTTTCTAGAAGTTCCACATCAAATCTAAGCTGTCTGAAGTGTTTTTCCAAAGTTATCAACATTTTTATGTTTGGCGTTACAGAATCGACCTTATCTCAGGATGAAAAATTGTTTTCTGCATTGTTCCATAACTTTCCAGGGAAGCTTCAGAACATGAAATTTTGACCTAACACTATAGCAGAAAGGGTCTTTCTAGTAGTTGCACATGAAATCTAAGCTGTCTGAAGTGTTTTTTCGAAAGTTATCAACATTTTTATGTTTGGCGTTCCAGAATCGACCTTGTCTCAGGCTGAAAACGCGTTGTCTGCATTGTGCCATAACTTTGCATGGAAGCTTCCGAACATGAAATTTTTACCTCCCACTATAGCAGAAAGGGTCTTTATAGTAGTTGCACATCAAATCTAAGATGTCTGAAGTGTTGTTCCAAAGTTATCAACATTTTTACGCTTGGCGTTCCGGAACCCACCTTATCTCAGGATGAAAAATCGTTTTCTGCAATTTCCCATAACTTTCCAGGGAAGCTTCAGAACATGAAATTTTGACCTCCCACTATAGCAGAAAGGGTCTTTCTAGTAGTTGCACATCAAATCTAAGCTGTCTGAAGTGTTTTTCGAAAGTTATCAACATTTTTATGTTTGGCTTTCCAGAATCGACCTTATCTCATGCTGAAAACGAATTGTCTGCATTGTGCCATAACTTTGCAGGGAAGCTTCAGAAAATGAAATTTTGGCCTCCTACTATAGCAGAAAGGGTCTTTTTAGTAGTTGCACATCAAATCTAAGCTGGCTGAAGTGTTTTTCCAAAGTTATCAACATTTTTATGTTTGGCGTTCCGGAATCGACCTTATCTCAGGCTGAAAACGCGTTTTTTGCATTGTGCCATAACTTTGCATGGATGCTTCCGAATATGAAATTTTCATGTCCCAGTATCGCAGAAAGGGTCTTTCTAGTAGTTGCACATCAAATCTAAGCTGTCTGAAGTATTTTTCCAAAGTTATCAACATTTTTATGTTTGGCATTCCGGAATCGACCTTATCTCAGGCTGAAAACGCGTTTTCTGCATTGTGCCATAACTTTGCATAGATGCTTCCGAACATGAAATTTTCATGTCCCACTATCGCAGAAACGGTCTTTCTAGTAGTTGCACATCAAATCTAAGCTGTCTGAAGTATTTTTCCAAAGTTATCAACATTTTTATGTTTGGCATTCCGGAATCGACCTTATCTCAGGCTGAAAAAGCGTTTTCTGCATTGTGCCATAACTTTGCATGGATGCTTCCGAACATGAAATTTTCATGTCCCACTATCGCAGAAACGGTCTTTCTAGTAGTTGCACATCAAATCTAAGCTGTCTGAAGTGTTTTTCCAAAGTTATCAACATTTTTATGTTTGGCATTCCGGAATCGACCTTATTTCAGGCTGAAAACGCGTTTTCTGCATTGTGCCATAACTTTGCAGGGAAGCTTCAGAACATGAAATTTTCACCTCCCACTATAGCAGAAAGGGTCTTTCTAGTAGTTGCACATCAAATCTGTGCGGTCAGAAGTGATTTTCCAAAGTTATCAACATTTTTATGTTTGGCGTTCCGGAATCGACCTTATCTCAGGCTGAAAACGCGTTTTCAGCATTGTGCCATAAATTTGGAGGGAAGCTTCAGAACATGAAAATTTCACCTCCCACTATAGCAGAAAGGGTGTTTCTAGCAGTTGCACATCAAATCTAAGCTGTCTGACGTGTTTTTCCAAAGTTATCAACATTTTTATGTTCGGCGTTCCGGAATCGACCTCATCTCAGGCTGAAAACGCGTTTTCTGCATTGTGCCATTACTTTGCAGAGAAGCTTCAGAACATGAAATTTTCACCTCCCACTACAACAGAAAGGGTGTTTCTTGCAGTTGCACATCAAATCTAAGCTGTCTGAAGTGTTTTTCAAAAGTTATCAACGTTTTTATGTTTGGCGTTCCGGAATCGACCTTAACTCAGGCTGAAAACGCGTTTTACGCATTGTGACATAACTTTACAGGGAAGCTTCAGAACATGAAATGTTCACCTCCCACTGTAGCAGAAAGGGTCTTTCTAGTAGTTGCACATCAAATCGAAGCTGTCTGAAGTGTTTTTCCAAAGTTATCAACATTTTTATGTTTGGCGTTCCGGAACCCACCTCATCTCAGGCTGAAAACGCGTTTTCTGCATTGTGCCATAACTTTGCATGGATGCTTCCGAACATGAAATTTTGGCCTCCTACTATAGCAGAAAGGGTCTTTTTAGTAGTTTCACATCAAATCTAAGCTGTCTGAAGTGTTTTTCGAAAGTTATCAACATTTTTATGTTTGGCGTTCCGGAATCGACCTTATCTCAGGCTGAAAACGCGTTTTTTGCATTGTGCCATAACTTTGCATGGATGCTTCCGAACATGAAATTTTCATGTCCCACTATCGCAGAAAGGGTCTTTCTAGTAGTTGCACATCAAATCTAAGCTGTCTGAAGTGTTTTTCCAAAGTTATCAACATTTTTATGTTTGGCATTCCGGAATCGGCCTTATCTCATGCTGAAAACGCGTTTTTTGCATTGTGCCATAACTTTGCAGGGAAGCTTCAGAACATGAAATTTTCACCTCCCACTATAGCAGAAAGGGTCTTTCTAGTAGTTGCACATCAAATCTATGCGGTCTGAAGTGTTTTTCCAAAGTTATCAAAATTTTTATGTTTGCCGTTCCGGAATCGACCTTATCTCAGGCTGAAAACGCGTTTTCTGCATTGTGCCATAAATTTGGAGGGAAGCTTCAGAACATGAAAATTTCACCTCCCACTATAGCAGAAAGGGTCTTTCGAGTAGTTGCACATCAAATCTAAGCTGTCTGAAGTGTTTTTCGAAAGTTATCAACATTTTTATGTTTGGCGTTCCGGAATCGACCTTATCTCTGGCTGAAAACGCGTTTTCTGCATTGTGCCATAATTTTGCATGGATGCTTCCGAACATGAAATTTTCACGTCCCACTATCGCAGAAAGGGTCTTTCTAGTAGTTGCACATCAAATCTAAGCTGTCTGAAGTGTTTTTCCAAAGTTATCAACATTTTTATGTTTGGCGTTCCGGAACCAACCTTATCTCAGGCTGAAAACACGTTTTCTGCATCGTGCCATAACTTTGCAGGGAAGCTTCAGAACATGAAATGTTCACCTCCCACTATAGCAGAAAGGGTCTTTCTAGGAGTTGCACATCAAATCTAAGCTGTCTGAAGTGTTTTTCCATAGATATCAACATTTTTATGTTTGGTGTTCCTAAATCGACCTTATCTCAGGCTGAAAACGCGTTTTCTGCATTGTGCCATAACTTCTCAGGGAAGCTTCAGAACATGAAATGTTCACCTCCCACTATAGCACAAAGGGTCTTTCTAGAAGTTCCACATCAAATCTAAGCTGTCTGAAGTGTTTTTCCAAAGTTATCAACATTTTTATGTTTGGCGTTACAGAATCGACCTTATCTCAGGATGAAAAATTGTTTTCTGCATTGTTCCATAACTTTCCAGGGAAGCTTCAGAACATGAAATTTTGACCTAACACTATAGCAGAAAGGGTCTTTCTAGTAGTTGCACATGAAATCTAAGCTGTCTGAAGTGTTTTTTCGAAAGTTATCAACATTTTTATGTTTGGCGTTCCAGAATCGACCTTGTCTCAGGCTGAAAACGCGTTGTCTGCATTGTGCCATAACTTTGCATGGAAGCTTCCGAACATGAAATTTTTACCTCCCACTATAGCAGAAAGGGTCTTTATAGTAGTTGCACATCAAATCTAAGATGTCTGAAGTGTTGTTCCAAAGTTATCAACATTTTTACGCTTGGCGTTCCGGAACCCACCTTATCTCAGGATGAAAAATCGTTTTCTGCAATTTCCCATAACTTTCCAGAGAAGCTTCAGAACATGAAATTTTGACCTCCCACTATAGCAGAAAGGGTCTTTCTAGTAGTTGCACATCAAATCTAAGCTGTCTGAAGTGTTTTTCGAAAGTTATCAACATTTTTATGTTTGGCTTTCCAGAATCGACCTTATCTCATGCTGAAAACGAATTGTCTGCATTGTGCCATAACTTTGCAGGGAAGCTTCAGAAAATGAAATTTTGGCCTCCTACTATAGCAGAAAGGGTCTTTTTAGTAGTTGCACATCAAATCTAAGCTGGCTGAAGTGTTTTTCGAAAGTTATCAACATTTTTATGTTTGGCGTTCCGGAATCGACCTTATCTCAGGCTGAAAATGCGTTTTTTGCATTGTGCCATAACTTTGCATGGATGCTTCCGAATATGAAATTTTCATGTCCCAGTATCGCAGAAAGGGTCTTTCTAGTAGTTGCACATCAAATCTAAGCTGTCTGAAGTATTTTTCCAAAGTTATCAACATTTTTATGTTTGGCATTCCGGAATCGACCTTATCTCAGGCTGAAAACGCGTTTTCTGCATTGTGCCATAACTTTGCATAGATGCTTCCGAACATGAAATTTTCATGTCCCACTATCGCAGAAACGGTCTTTCTAGTAGTTGCACATCAAATCTAAGCTGTCTGAAGTATTTTTCCAAAGTTATCAACATTTTTATGTTTGGCATTCCGGAATCGACCTTATCTCAGGCTGAAAACGCGTTTTCTGCATTGTGCCATAACTTTGCATGGATGCTTCCGAACATGAAATTTTCATGTCCCACTATCGCAGAAACGGTCTTTCTAGTAGTTGCACATCAAATCTAAGCTGTCTGAAGTGTTTTTCCAAAGTTATCAACATTTTTATGTTTGGCATTCCGGAATCGACCTTATTTCAGGCTGAAAACGCGTTTTCTGCATTGTGCCATAACTTTGCAGGGAAGCTTCAGAACATGAAATTTTCACCTCCCACTATAGCAGAAAGGGTCTTTCTAGTAGTTGCACATCAAATCTGTGCGGTCAGAAGTGATTTTCCAAAGTTATCAACATTTTTATGTTTGGCGTTCCGGAATCGACCTTATCTCAGGCTGAAAACGCGTTTTTTGCATTGTGCCATAACTTTGCATGGATGCTTCCGAATATGAAATTTTCATGTCCCAGTATCGCAGAAAGGGTCTTTCTAGTAGTTGCACATCAAATCTAAGCTGTCTGAAGTATTTTTCCAAAGTTATCAACATTTTTATGTTTGGCATTCCGGAATCGACCTTATCTCAGGCTGAAAACGCGTTTTCTGCATTGTGCCATAACTTTGCATAGATGCTTCCGAACATGAAATTTTCATGTCCCACTATCGCAGAAACGGTCTTTCTAGTAGTTGCACATCAAATCTAAGCTGTCTGAAGTATTTTTCCAAAGTTATCAACATTTTTATGTTTGGCATTCCGGAATCGACCTTATCTCAGGCTGAAAACGCGTTTTCTGCATTGTGCCATAACTTTGCATGGATGCTTCCGAACATGAAATTTTCATGTCCCACTATCGCAGAAACGGTCTTTCTAGTAGTTGCACATCAAATCTAAGCTGTCTGAAGTGTTTTTCCAAAGTTATCAACATTTTTATGTTTGGCATTCCGGAATCGACCTTATTTCAGGCTGAAAACGCGTTTTCTGCATTGTGCCATAACTTTGCAGGGAAGCTTCAGAACATGAAATTTTCACCTCCCACTATAGCAGAAAGGGTCTTTCTAGTAGTTGCACATCAAATCTGTGCGGTCAGAAGTGATTTTCCAAAGTTATCAACATTTTTATGTTTGGCGTTCCGGAATCGACCTTATCTCAGGCTGAAAACGCGTTTTCAGCATTGTGCCATAAATTTGGAGGGAAGCTTCAGAACATGAAAATTTCACCTCCCACTATAGCAGAAAGGGTGTTTCTAGCAGTTGCACATCAAATCTAAGCTGTCTGACGTGTTTTTCCAAAGTTATCAACATTTTTATGTTCGGCGTTCCGGAATCGACCTCATCTCAGGCTGAAAACGCGTTTTCTGCATTGTGCCATTACTTTGCAGAGAAGCTTCAGAACATGAAATTTTCACCTCCCACTACAACAGAAAGGGTGTTTCTTGCAGTTGCACATCAAATCTAAGCTGTCTGAAGTGTTTTTCAAAAGTTATCAACGTTTTTATGTTTGGCGTTCCGGAATCGACCTTAACTCAGGCTGAAAACGCGTTTTACGCATTGTGACATAACTTTACAGGGAAGCTTCAGAACATGAAATGTTCACCTCCCACTGTAGCAGAAAGGGTCTTTCTAGTAGTTGCACATCAAATCGAAGCTGTCTGAAGTGTTTTTCCAAAGTTATCAACATTTTTATGTTTGGCGTTCCGGAACCCACCTCATCTCAGGCTGAAAACGCGTTTTCTGCATTGTGCCATAACTTTGCATGGATGCTTCCGAACATGAAATTTTGGCCTCCTACTATAGCAGAAAGGGTCTTTTTAGTAGTTTCACATCAAATCTAAGCTGTCTGAAGTGTTTTTCGAAAGTTATCAACATTTTTATGTTTGGCGTTCCGGAATCGACCTTATCTCAGGCTGAAAACGCGTTTTTTGCATTGTGCCATAACTTTGCATGGATGCTTCCGAACATGAAATTTTCATGTCCCACTATCGCAGAAAGGGTCTTTCTAGTAGTTGCACATCAAATCTAAGCTGTCTGAAGTGTTTTTCCAAAGTTATCAACATTTTTATGTTTGGCATTCCGGAATCGGCCTTATCTCATGCTGAAAACGCGTTTTTTGCATTGTGCCATAACTTTGCAGGGAAGCTTCAGAACATGAAATTTTCACCTCCCACTATAGCAGAAAGGGTCTTTCTAGTAGTTGCACATCAAATCTATGCGGTCTGAAGTGTTTTTCCAAAGTTATCAAAATTTTTATGTTTGCCGTTCCGGAATCGACCTTATCTCAGGCTGAAAACGCGTTTTCTGCATTGTGCCATAAATTTGGAGGGAAGCTTCAGAACATGAAAATTTCACCTCCCACTATAGCAGAAAGGGTCTTTCGAGTAGTTGCACATCAAATCTAAGCTGTCTGAAGTGTTTTTCGAAAGTTATCAACATTTTTATGTTTGGCGTTCCGGAATCGACCTTATCTCTGGCTGAAAACGCGTTTTCTGCATTGTGCCATAATTTTGCATGGATGCTTCCGAACATGAAATTTTCACGTCCCACTATCGCAGAAAGGGTCTTTCTAGTAGTTGCACATCAAATCTAAGCTGTCTGAAGTGTTTTTCCAAAGTTATCAACATTTTTATGTTTGGCGTTCCGGAACCAACCTTATCTCAGGCTGAAAACACGTTTTCTGCATCGTGCCATAACTTTGCAGGGAAGCTTCAGAACATGAAATGTTCACCTCCCACTATAGCAGAAAGGGTCTTTCTAGGAGTTGGACATCAAATCTAAGCTGTCTGAAGTGTTTTTCCATAGATATCAACATTTTTATGTTTGGTGTTCCTAAATCGACCTTATCTCAGGCTGAAAACGCGTTTTCTGCATTGTGCCATAACTTCTCAGGGAAGCTTCAGAACATGAAATGTTCACCTCCCACTATAGCACAAAGGGTCTTTCTAGAAGTTCCACATCAAATCTAAGCTGTCTGAAGTGTTTTTTCGAAAGTTATCAACATTTTTATGTTTGGCGTTCCAGAATCGACCTTGTCTCAGGCTGAAAACGCGTTGTCTGCATTGTGCCATAACTTTGCATGGAAGCTTCCGAACATGAAATTTTTACCTCCCACTATAGCAGAAAGGGTCTTTATAGTAGTTGCACATCAAATCTAAGATGTCTGAAGTGTTGTTCCAAAGTTATCAACATTTTTACGCTTGGCGTTCCGGAACCCACCTTATCTCAGGATGAAAAATCGTTTTCTGCAATTTCCCATAACTTTCCAGAGAAGCTTCAGAACATGAAATTTTGACCTCCCACTATAGCAGAAAGGGTCTTTCTAGTAGTTGCACATCAAATCTAAGCTGTCTGAAGTGTTTTTCGAAAGTTATCAACATTTTTATGTTTGGCTTTCCAGAATCGACCTTATCTCATGCTGAAAACGAATTGTCTGCATTGTGCCATAACTTTGCAGGGAAGCTTCAGAAAATGAAATTTTGGCCTCCTACTATAGCAGAAAGGGTCTTTTTAGTAGTTGCACATCAAATCTAAGCTGGCTGAAGTGTTTTTCGAAAGTTATCAACATTTTTATGTTTGGCGTTCCGGAATCGACCTTATCTCAGGCTGAAAATGCGTTTTTTGCATTGTGCCATAACTTTGCATGGATGCTTCCGAATATGAAATTTTCATGTCCCAGTATCGCAGAAAGGGTCTTTCTAGTAGTTGCACATCAAATCTAAGCTGTCTGAAGTATTTTTCCAAAGTTATCAACATTTTTATGTTTGGCATTCCGGAATCGACCTTATCTCAGGCTGAAAACGCGTTTTCTGCATTGTGCCATAACTTTGCATAGATGCTTCCGAACATGAAATTTTCATGTCCCACTATCGCAGAAACGGTCTTTCTAGTAGTTGCACATCAAATCTAAGCTGTCTGAAGTATTTTTCCAAAGTTATCAACATTTTTATGTTTGGCATTCCGGAATCGACCTTATCTCAGGCTGAAAACGCGTTTTCTGCATTGTGCCATAACTTTGCATGGATGCTTCCGAACATGAAATTTTCATGTCCCACTATCGCAGAAACGGTCTTTCTAGTAGTTGCACATCAAATCTAAGCTGTCTGAAGTGTTTTTCCAAAGTTATCAACATTTTTATGTTTGGCATTCCGGAATCGACCTTATTTCAGGCTGAAAACGCGTTTTCTGCATTGTGCCATAACTTTGCAGGGAAGCTTCAGAACATGAAATTTTCACCTCCCACTA
This sequence comes from Synchiropus splendidus, assembly GCF_027744825.2. NCBI lineage: Eukaryota > Metazoa > Chordata > Actinopteri > Syngnathiformes > Callionymidae > Synchiropus > Synchiropus splendidus. The sequence goes on along the minus strand of NC_071339.1, from coordinate 25,785,384 downwards.
TAGCAGAAAGGGTCTTTCTAGTAGTTGCACATCAAATCTGTGCGGTCAGAAGTGATTTTCCAAAGTTATCAACATTTTTATGTTTGGCGTTCCGGAATCGACCTTATCTCAGGCTGAAAACGCGTTTTTTGCATTGTGCCATAACTTTGCATGGATGCTTCCGAATATGAAATTTTCATGTCCCAGTATCGCAGAAAGGGTCTTTCTAGTAGTTGCACATCAAATCTAAGCTGTCTGAAGTATTTTTCCAAAGTTATCAACATTTTTATGTTTGGCATTCCGGAATCGACCTTATCTCAGGCTGAAAACGCGTTTTCTGCATTGTGCCATAACTTTGCATAGATGCTTCCGAACATGAAATTTTCATGTCCCACTATCGCAGAAACGGTCTTTCTAGTAGTTGCACATCAAATCTAAGCTGTCTGAAGTATTTTTCCAAAGTTATCAACATTTTTATGTTTGGCATTCCGGAATCGACCTTATCTCAGGCTGAAAACGCGTTTTCTGCATTGTGCCATAACTTTGCATGGATGCTTCCGAACATGAAATTTTCATGTCCCACTATCGCAGAAACGGTCTTTCTAGTAGTTGCACATCAAATCTAAGCTGTCTGAAGTGTTTTTCCAAAGTTATCAACATTTTTATGTTTGGCATTCCGGAATCGACCTTATTTCAGGCTGAAAACGCGTTTTCTGCATTGTGCCATAACTTTGCAGGGAAGCTTCAGAACATGAAATTTTCACCTCCCACTATAGCAGAAAGGGTCTTTCTAGTAGTTGCACATCAAATCTGTGCGGTCAGAAGTGATTTTCCAAAGTTATCAACATTTTTATGTTTGGCGTTCCGGAATCGACCTTATCTCAGGCTGAAAACGCGTTTTCAGCATTGTGCCATAAATTTGGAGGGAAGCTTCAGAACATGAAAATTTCACCTCCCACTATAGCAGAAAGGGTGTTTCTAGCAGTTGCACATCAAATCTAAGCTGTCTGACGTGTTTTTCCAAAGTTATCAACATTTTTATGTTCGGCGTTCCGGAATCGACCTCATCTCAGGCTGAAAACGCGTTTTCTGCATTGTGCCATTACTTTGCAGAGAAGCTTCAGAACATGAAATTTTCACCTCCCACTACAACAGAAAGGGTGTTTCTTGCAGTTGCACATCAAATCTAAGCTGTCTGAAGTGTTTTTCAAAAGTTATCAACGTTTTTATGTTTGGCGTTCCGGAATCGACCTTAACTCAGGCTGAAAACGCGTTTTACGCATTGTGACATAACTTTACAGGGAAGCTTCAGAACATGAAATGTTCACCTCCCACTGTAGCAGAAAGGGTCTTTCTAGTAGTTGCACATCAAATCGAAGCTGTCTGAAGTGTTTTTCCAAAGTTATCAACATTTTTATGTTTGGCGTTCCGGAACCCACCTCATCTCAGGCTGAAAACGCGTTTTCTGCTTTGTACCATAACTTTGCATGGATGCTTCCGAACATGAAATTTTGGCCTCCTACTATAGCAGAAAGGGTCTTTTTAGTAGTTTCACATCAAATCTAAGCTGTCTGAAGTGTTTTTCGAAAGTTATCAACATTTTTATGTTTGGCGTTCCGGAATCGACCTTATCTCAGGCTGAAAACGCGTTTTTTGCATTGTGCCATAACTTTGCATGGATGCTTCCGAACATGAAATTTTCATGTCCCACTATCGCAGAAAGGGTCTTTCTAGTAGTTGCACATCAAATCTAAGCTGTCTGAAGTGTTTTTCCAAAGTTATCAACATTTTTATGTTTGGCATTCCGGAATCGGCCTTATCTCAGGCTGAAAACGCGTTTTTTGCATTGTGCCATAACTTTGCAGGGAAGCTTCAGAACATGAAATTTTCACCTCCCACTATAGCAGAAAGGGTCTTTCGAGTAGTTGCACATCAAATCTAAGCTGTCTGAAGTGTTTTTCGAAAGTTATCAACATTTTTATGTTTGCCGTTCCGGAATCGACCTTATCTCAGGCTGAAAACGCGTTTTCTGCATTGTGCCATAAATTTGGAGGGAAGCTTCAGAACATGAAAATTTCACCTCCCACTATAGCAGAAAGGGTCTTTCGAGTAGTTGCACATCAAATCTAAGCTGTCTGAAGTGTTTTTCGAAAGTTATCAACATTTTTATGTTTGGCGTTCCGGAATCGACCTTATCTCTGGCTGAAAACGCGTTTTCTGCATTGTGCCATAATTTTGCATGGATGCTTCCGAACATGAAATTTTCACGTCCCACTATCGCAGAAAGGGTCTTTCTAGTAGTTGCACATCAAATCTAAGCTGTCTGAAGTGTTTTTCCAAACTTATCAACATTTTTATGTTTGGCGTTCCGGAACCAACCTTATCTCAGGCTGAAAACACGTTTTCTGCATCGTGCCATAACTTTGCAGGGAAGCTTCAGAACATGAAATGTTCACCTCCCACTATAGCAGAAAGGGTCTTTCTAGGAGTTGCACATCAAATCCAAGCTGTCTGAAGTGTTTTTCAAAAGTTATCAACATTTTTATGTTTGGCGTTCCGGAACCAACCTTATCTCAGGCTGAAAACACGTTTTCTGCATCGTGCCATAACTTTGCAGAGAAGCTTCAGAACATGAAATGTTTACCTCCCACTATAGCAGAAAGGGTCTTTCTAGTAGTTGCACATCAAATCTAAGCTGTCTGAAGTGTTTTTCAAAAGTTATCAACATTTTAATTTTTGGCGTTCCGGAATCGACCTTATCTCAGGATGAAAAATCCTTTTCTGCATTGTCCCATAACTTTGCAGGGAAGCTTCAGAACATGAAATTTTGACCTCCCACTGTAGCAAAAATGGTCTTTCTAGTAGTTGCACATCAAATCTAAGCTGTCTGAACTGTTTTTCGAAAGTTATCAACATTTTTATGTTTGGCATTCCGGAATCGACCTTATCTCAGGCTGAAAACGCTTTTTCTGCATTGTGCCATAACTTTGCATGGATGCTTCTGAACATGAAATTTTCATGTCCCACTATCGCAGAAACGGTCTTTCTAGTAGTTGCACATCAAATCTAAGCTGTCTGAAGTGTTTTTCCAAAGTTATCAACATTTTTATGTTTGGCATTCCGGAATCGACCTTATTTCAGGCTGAAAACGCGTTTTCTGCATTGTGCCATAACTTTGCAGGGAAGCTTCAGAACATGAAATTTTCACCACCCACTATAGCAGAAAGGGTCTTTCTAGTAGTTGCACATCAAATCTGATCGGTCAGAAGTGATTTTCCAAAGTTATCAACATTTTTATGTTTGGCGTTCTGGAATCGACCTTATCTCAGGCTGAAAACGCGTTTTCAGCATTGTGCCATAAATTTGGAGGGAAGCTTCAGAACATGAAAATTTCACCTCCCACTATAGCAGAAAGGGTGTTTCTAGCAGTTGCAAATCAAATCTAAGCTGTCTGACGTGTTTTTCCAAAGTTATCAACATTTTTATGTTCGGCGTTCCGGAATCGACCTCATCTCAGGCTGAAAACGCGTTTTCTGCATTGTGCCATTACTTTGCAGAGAAGCTTCAGAACATGAAATTTTCACCTCCCACTACAACAGAAAGGGTGTTTCTTGCAGTTGCACATCAAATCTAAGCTGTCTGAAGTGTTTTTCAAAAGTTATCAACGTTTTTATGTTTGGCGTTCCGGAATCGACCTTATCTCAGGCTGAAAACGCGTTTTACGCATTGTGACATAACTTTACAGGGAAGCTTCAGAACATGAAATGTTCACCTCCCACTGTAGCAGAAAGGGTCTTTCTAATAGTTGCACATCAAATCGAAGCTGTCTGAAGTGTTTTTCCAAAGTTATCAACATTTTTATGTTTGGCGTTCCGGAACCCACCTCATCTCAGGCTGAAAACGCGTTTTCTGCATTGTGCCATAACTTTGCATGGATGCTTCCGAACATGAAATTTTCATGTCCCACTGTCGCAGAAAGGGTCTTTCTAGTAGTTGCACATCAAATCTAAGCTGTCTGAAGTGTTTTTCCAAAGTTATCAACATTTTTATGTTTGGCATTCCGGAATCGGCCTTATCTCAGGCTGAAAACGCGTTTTTTGCATTGTGCCATAACTTTGCAGGGAAGCTTCAGAACATGAAATTTTCACCTCCCACTATAGCAGAAAGGGTCTTTCTAGTAGTTGCACATCAAATCTATGCGGTCTGAAGTGTTTTTCCAAAGTTATCAACATTTTTATGTTTGCCGTTCCGGAATCGACCTTATCTCAGGCTGAAAACGCTTTTTCTGCATTGTGCCATAAATTTGGAGGGAAGCTTCAGAACATGAAAATTTCACCTCCCACTATAGCAGAAAGGGTCTTTCGAGTAGTTGCACATCAAATCTAAGCAGTCTGACGTGTTTTTCCAAAGTTATCAACATTTTTATGTTTGGCGTTCCGGAATCGACCTCATCTCAGGCTGAAAACGCGTTTTCTGCATTGTGCCATTACTTTGCAGAGAAGCTTAAGAACATGAAATTTTCACATCCCACTACAACAGTAAGGGTGTTTCTACCAGTTGCACATCAAATCTAAGCTGTCTGAAGTGTTTTTCCAAAGTAATCAACATTTTTATGTTTGGCATTCCGGAACCAACCTTATCTCAGGCTGAAAACACGTTTTCTGCATCGTGCCATAACTTTGCAGGGAAGCTTCAGAACATGAAATGTTCACCTCCCACTATAGCAGAAAGGGTCTTTCTAGGAGTTGCACATCAAATCCAACCTGTCTGAAGTGTTTTTCAAAAGTTATCAACATTTTTATGTTTGGCGTTCCGGAACCAACCTTATCTCAGGCTGAAAACACGTTTTCTGCATCGTGCCATAACTTTGCAGAGAAGCTTCAGAACATGAAATGTTCACCTCCCACTATAGCAAAAAGGGTCTTTCTAGTAGTTGCACATCAAATCTAAGCTGTCTGAAGTGTTTTTCAAAAGTTATCAACATTTTTATTTTTGGCGTTCCGGAATCGACCTTATCTCAGGATGAAAAATCCTTTTCTGCATTGTCCCATAACTTTGCAGGGAAGCTTCAGAACATGAAATTTTGACCTCCCACTGTAGCAAAAATGGTCTTTCTAGTAGTTGCACATCAAATCTAAGCTGTCTGAACTGTTTTTCGAAAGTTATCAACATTTTTATGTTTGGCGTTCCGGAATCGACCTTATCTCCGGCTGAAAATACATTTTCTGCTTTTTGGCATAACTATGCATGGATGCATCAGAACATGAAATTTTCACATCCCACTATCGCAAAAAGGGTCTTTCTAGTACTTGCACATCAAATCTAAGCTGTCTGAAATGTTTTTCCAAAGTTATCAACATTTTTATGTTTGGCGTTCCAGAATCGACCTTATCTCAGGCTGAAAACGTGTTTTCTGCATTGTGCAATAACTTTGCAGAGAAGCTTCAGAACATGAAATTTTCACCTCCCACTATAGTAGAAAGGGTCTTTCTAGTTGTTGCACATCAAATCTAAGCTGTCTGAAGTGTTTTTCAAAAGTTATCAACATTTTTATGTTTGGCGTTCCGGAATCGACCTTATCTCTGGCTGAAAACGCGTTTTCTGCATTGTGCCATAACTTTGCATGGATGCTTCCGAACATGAAATTTTCAAGTCCCACTATCGCAGAAAGGGTCTTTCTAGTAGTTGCACATCAAATCTAAGCTGTCTGAAGTGTTTTTCCAAAGTTATCAACATTTTTATGTTTGGCGTTCCGGAACCAACCTTATCTCAGTCTGAAAACACGTTTTCTGCATCGTGCCATAACTTTGCAGGGAAGCTTCAGAACATGAAATGTTCACCTCCCACTATAGCAGAAAGGGTCTTTCTAGTAGTTGCACATCAAATCTAAGCTGTCTGAAGTGTTTTTCCAAAGTTATCAACATTTTTATGTTTGGCGTTCCGGAACCCACCTTATCTCAGGCTGAAAACGCGTTATCTGCATTGTGCCATAACTTTGCAGAGAAGCTTCAGAACATGAAATTTTCACCTCCCACTATAGTAGAAAGAGTCTTTCTAGTTGTTGCACATCTAATCTAAGCTGTCTGAAGTGTTTTTCCAAAGTTATCAACATTTTTATGTTTGGCGTTCCGGAACCCACCTTATCTCAGGCTGAAAATGCGTTTTCTGCATTGTCCCATAATTTTGCATGGATGCTTCCGAACATGAAATTTTCACGTCCCACTATCGCAGAAAGGGTCTTTCTAGTAGTTGCACATCAAATCTAAGCTGTCTGAAGTGTTTTTCCAAAGTTATCAACATTTTTATGTTTGGCGTTCCGGAACCAACCTTATCTCAGGCTGAAAACACGTTTTCTGCATCGTGCCATAACTTTGCAGGGAAGCTTCAGAACATGAAATTTAACCTCCCACTATAGCAAAAATGGTCTTTCTAGTAGTTGCACATCAAATCTAAGCTGTCTGAACTGTTTTTCGAAAGTTATCAACATTTTTATGTTTGGCGTTCCGGAATCGACCTTATCTCAGGCTGAAAATGCATTTTCTGCTTTTTGGCATAACTATGCAGGGATGCATCAGAACATGAAATTTTCACATCCCACTATCGCAAAAAGGGTCTTTCTAGTACTTGCACATCAAATCTAAGCTGTCTGAAATGTTTTTCCAAAGTTATCAACATTTTTATGTTTGGCGTTCCAGAATCGACCTTATCTCAGGCTGAAAACATGTTTTCTGCATTGTGCCATAACTTTGCAGAGAAGCTTCAGAACATGAAATTTTCGCCTCCCACTATAGTAGAAAGGGTCTTTCTAGTTGTTGCACATCTAATCTAAACTGTCTGAGGTGTTTTTCCAAAGTTATCAACATTTTTATGTTTGGCCTTCCGGAACCCACCTAATCTCAGGCTGAAAATGCGTTTTCTGCATTGTGGCATATCTTTGCAGGGAAGCTTCAGAACATGAAATTTTCACATCCCACTATAGCAGAAAGGGTCTTTCTAGTACTTGCACATCAAATCTAAGCTGTCTGAAATGTTTTTCCAAAGTTATCAACATTTTTATGTTTGGCGTTCCAGAATCGACCTTATCTCAGGCTGAAAACGTGTTTTCTGCATTGTGCCATAACTTTGCAGAGAAGCTTCAGAACATGAAATTTTCACCTCCCACTATAGTAGAAAGGGTCTTTCTAGTTGTTGCACATCAAATCTAAGCTGTCTGAAGTGTTTTTCCAAAGTTATCAACATTTTTATGTTTGGCGTTCCGGAACCCACCTTATCTCAGGCTGAAAATGCGTTTTCTGCATTGTCCCATAATTTTGCATGGATGCTTCCGAACATGAAATTTTCACGTCCCACTATCGCAGAAAGGGTCTTTCTAGTAGTTGCACATCAAATCTAAGCTGTCTGAAGTGTTTTTCCAAAGTTATCAACATTTTTATGTTTGGCGTTCCGGAACCAACCTTATCTCAGGCTGAAAACACGTTTTCTGCATCGTGCCATAACTTTGCAGGGAAGCTTCAGAACATGAAATTTAACCTCCCACTATAGCAAAAATGGTCTTTCTAGTAGTTGCACATCAAATCTAAGCTGTCTGAACTGTTTTTCCAAAGTTATCAACATTTTTATGTTTGGCGTTCCAGAATCGACCTTATCTCAGGCTGAAAACATGTTTTCTGCATTGTGCCATAACTTTGCAGAGAAGCTTCAGAACATGAAATTTTCACCTCCCACTATAGTAGAAAGGGTCTTTCTAGTTGTTGCACATCTAATCTAAACTGTCTGAGGTGTTTTTCCAAAGTTATCAACATTTTTATGTTTGGCCTTCCGGAACCCACCTAATCTCAGGCTGAAAATGCGTTTTCTGCATTGTGGCATATCTTTGCAGGGAAGCTTCAGAACATGAAATTTTCA